>NC_133900.1:84251126-84564502 GCF_964199755.1 Larus michahellis | reverse complement strand
CATTTTGACGTGGGGAAGAGCCACACTTTCTCCCTGCGAGCCCACTGCCCAGCCTCACTGCCCCCAGCACCCTCCTCCCAGCCAGACCCAGAGATCCAGCAGCGCCTCTGCTGCTCGGTGGATCATACGTACTGTTAAACTCACTGGTTCTGCAGCATAATAAAAATTTGCAGCCCAAACCTGCTAGAGATGCACATCAAACTTTTGTACAACAACTTCTTTCTGGGGTTATTTTTTTTCCACGACCCTGCCCCATGCGCAATTTTGTGAGGTCCTCTGGCCAAAGGGACCCACTAAAAGATACCGATAAGGAAACTTGGCCCTTTCTCCAAAGTGTTGCACTGCTTAAAGGCTACAAGAAACAGAAACAGTTGTCATGGAGCTGCACTTCCTCTTACAATTATTCTTGAGAAAAAATATCTGTGTCCTTTCTTCTGCCAGCTCACATGCCTGACCCTTGTTTTCTTGGAAAGCTTGTGACCTCAGCGTGAATTACAAGCCTCATCTTGTCTACTCTGTAATTTATTTTGACTTTAGTAAGACTTTTTCCTTGATATTCTAAGATGCAGGAAATATGGTCTAGAGGAAGTTACTGCAAAGAGGGAAGCAAAACTGTTGGAAAACTGTACCCTATGGTGTTTATCAACTGTCAACGGGAACGCAGCTGTACTCTTGGGGCTGGGCTGTTCAACATATCCATTATGGATTTGGGTGGTGGAAGAGGGAGATGCTTAAAAAATATGCAGCTGAGTACTTGGCCATAGGCTGTAGAAACTTTGAAGAACAGGATCAGAATTCAAAAGGAACTTGGCCAATAAGAGAAATACTCAAAGACAGAGAAAGATGACGAGATTTTGTTTGGACACTTCCACTCCTCAAGATCTTTTTGGTTCTTTCAAGCAGGAATACTCAACTGGACAAGCACAAATTGAAGCAGTTCCAGCTTTCTAGCAGTTCTCCAGAAAAGCCATCTATGAGTCACAAGCTGAAGACAAGTTAACATCTACAAGGAACAAAGTGAAGGGACCATTGTTTAGTCTAAAGAAGAGGAGCTTGAAGGGTTGTAAAGGGCTAAATACAAAGGAGGAGGAAATCATATCCATATTATCCAGGACAAATAGTAACAGACTTACTTAAATTTACAGCATGTAATATTTACATTGGATGTTAGGACAGAGTTGTGTTGCGTAATCTCCTTTTCTAGAGATCCATACAGGAAGGTACACAAGCAACTTTCCCCATTTGTCTCATAACAGTCTTCCCTTGACTGTCCCATGCAAAGACCTATCGTGGCTTTTTTGTTTGCTTTTAATCTAGACAGTGTCTCGCTTTTCTGCCGGTCTTGTGGTAAAATTGTACCATGACAGATGAACCCACAGAAAGCGATCAAGACAAATTTCTCTGATGGAAATAGATGAGCATACCTTATTAAAAAGTGTTACGAATATCTCGATGTACGTGCAACAAAATAAGGATACGTTCATTCAAAATTTCTTTTATTGTCAGGCTTCAACTAGATTCAGTGAAGCAAATACCGCTTCAAAATTCATGTGGACAGCTCTATATGGGCTCTATATGGGGGCTTGATTCCATGAAAAAGTGCTCTTGAGTGCAATTAATTGTATGTATTAGAAGGAAAGAAGGGTCACTTTAAAAATGCACAAGAAATAATCCAATAGACTGACTTTTCCTTAAATGTGGTGGGTGTAACCAGCCAACAAAAACTCTTTCTGAAATTATATTAAGTACTTCTAAATTATTATTTTGTGCTGCCTTTCCAAAACGGCTGCACAGATGTTGTTTGAACACCTGCTCCAAACTCAGGGCTCTCTCTGCCCTACTGCCACATGGTACCTTAAGAGGGCAGGGGGGAGGAAAGAGAATAAAAGGGAACAGATCTTCTTGTGACTAATGGATCAACCCCAAATGCTTGTTTAAGGTGCGGTATCACTCTCACAAGGAATATAACTACTGATGACTCTCAAACTACCATGTAACACCACACATGTAAAAGTGAACATGAAAACAGGCAAAAATGCACTTAGGCTTTAAGAAGTTGAAATACAAGCGGAACCACAGCCGTGAAATGTAATTTTTCAGCCCACAGAAGACTTCCATTGCTGTCCAGTTACTTTCTCCATTCATGAATTCAGAGATAAGCCACCCATCCCCGCACTGGGTCTACATAAAAATGAATCTATGGCTTAGCCACAAAATGACCCTCCGTTCTAGCTTGCATCACGCCGACAGTCAGCAGAAGCCAGCTCTTTGTGTGAGAAACACTTGTCCAGTTGCTTGATTTATTGACCCACTACAAGAATCTTTAAGTCCTTCAGAAGGAGAAGAAAACGTAGACTCAAAGCGATACGCTCCCAATACACGCACCTCAACACCAACATTTCTATCCAAGTCCCATATGCATAACACTGGGGATCATTCTTAAAGCTTTGCATTTAGAGGGATGATGGCTTTCTGAACAGCTAAAAAGGAATTATGGCATAATAAAAAAAAATTATTTTGCTATTTTGTTTAATAAAATATTTTATGACAATGAGGTAGCCTTATTCTGAAGTAATGAAAAACCTGGAATTTCATTAGTTTGGTGAAATACAAAGTAAATTGTAATACAAAGTAATGTAAAATAATATCTTGCTTTCACATAAAGTAAGGTAGCTTAGGACACACAAAAGTAGAAATTGTACCTCCTTCTCTTTAAAAAAAAAAACCCCAAAAGCCAGTATGTCACTAAACAATGCAGAAGTCCACAAACCATAACTTGGACAAGTAAAGCTTCTAATTAAAAAGAGACCAGCTTTCAATGAAAAAGAGATTGCTATACAAATGCAGAATCTCGGTCCAAGCCCCACTGAAATCAATAACGAAATAGCCACCAGTTTTGGTGGACGAGGAGCCAAACATACACAAGGGGTGCCTGGACCTAGAGAAGTAGGTGTGAGACGGGGAAAGCACGAGCACTGCCTTTGTGACCTACCATCCTCCAAAACAATTCAGCCGGTTGGTTGTACAGAAAGGGATCTGAAGTGGAAGACGTAAGAAGAGGAAATAACAGGCGGGGTATTAACCAAACTCATGTAGTCTTGCTGCCGTTTGCAATAACTCATGCGGCCCAGTCCACACTCAGTCATCTCCTCAAGGGAGTTTACAGGAGCACTTAAAGGAGCCTTTGCTATAGACCTTCTTTGTTTAAATAAGCCCACCATGTAGTGATAATTGGTATTTACATTTAGCGTATGTGCGTGGCTGCAATTTATCTCTTCTACATATCACCACAGCAAGGAAAAAAACCGTAAGCAAACACAAATTAACCACCGCGAGTAAGAGTGACGAGAATTCTTAAAAACGAACGGTTAGTGATTTGAAAACAGGCAGACTGCTCATTTCAGATTGCTAATAATCAGGAAAACATCAGTGGGGATTCTAAAGCTTTCTTTCACTTCCCAAATAATGCTTTAAAGCAATTTAATATTTAACTACATTAGTGGTTTAAACCATAATATCACAAACAGTCCAGCAGTATTCCAAAAGTTGAAAAGTGAATCAGACAAAAAAACTACATCTTGCATTTAAATAAGATGCTTTTTTAAAACTATGATTTTCTAATAATCAGAAGTGTTCTAAACTTCTAAAAATGATACAGGTATTCATTAAGCCCATCAAAACATGCTCAGTATCACAATATGGTTTTAATCTGAAGGAGAATTACTGAAATCAGGCTATTTGACTTGCACGACAATTTGAAGTTAGAGTAAGCATCTTTCATAATAATTATGTCATAAAAAACAACAATACTTGGCTTTTCAGAAAGACTTCTCCCCTATATTAGAGCCAGTAGCACTGCAGCTCTGGCTGAGGTTACATTAATATACCTGAGCTCAAATGTTTTGCTTTTCTGAACTACTTAATTTTAGGGGGAATAAAAAAAAAAGAAAATTCCTATTGGTCCCACTTTTAACACAATTCAAGTTCAATTTAAAGCATTTGCTAATAAAAAAAAAAATAAAATCAAAACTCTTAAGCACATAATTTGAAATGCTCTCTGAAACAGCTGCATGTTGCATCTTAACTCTAGCTAATTTCTAACTAAATTAAAAGACAAAGCTCCAAGGACTAACCTCAAAAAGTATCCCCTCCTTATGGCTTCGGTTGAAAAAATAAGTAAGTAAATTTTATTGGCCATATCAATGGCCGTACCTTGTTCTTGCTGATGAAGCACGGGTTTGGGTACAGAAGGTAGGGGTGAAGTAGCCAGGGATCGGTTAAGTGGAGAGAGGAGCAACACTGCTTCCCCTCTGTTTGACTCGCTCTCTCTGTTTGGACTCAAAGCCCTTTGAGGCTCCTGCTCTTGCTACTCCAAGCTGTAGAGCAACAGATGAATCACATTAAAAGGCCTAAATAAAACCTAACAATGTTAACACAGCTGCAATAACGCGGCAATTATTGCTCAGACAGCACTAACGCACACAACAAAACTACACACGTATCGCGCTTTTGAGAGAGTCACTAACCTGCGTGGCTTTTCAACCGTGCCAGACACGATGCGGTGAGAAGAAAAATACACAAACAGAAACCTTCAACAGTAAAAAGCTTTAAGATCTGCCAGGACACCGTGTTTACACATTCAAACTATTTTCCTTTCAAGGTGCACACTCCAATAGCCGAGCAACAGGTATTTTCCTTTCTGTTCATTGGCCTCATGAAAACCTAACCCAGGAAGTTTTGACCGAGCAGAAAAGAAAGCTTTCTTAGTAAGAAAACAAATTTGAGTCAAACAAAACCTGCGATTGGTATCACCTGTTTGTGGACATTTGCTTGGCATACAGACTACCTTTTAAACTCTTTCCTGATATTATTGTTTTGATTTTGGAATAGCTGGGAAGTCGTTACGTAACTCACAACACAGTATTACTGAGATTGCGGCGGCGATCAGCTCTGGGAAGACTTAAACTTTTAAAGACCAATTTTTTTAAAGTAACGTAGAGATATCAGAACTTTTTAAGAGCATAAAATGCGGTTGGATCAGTCAGCTATCTGCAAAAAAAAAAAAATAAATCTACGTCCAAAAAGAATAGTGATCAAAATTACAAAAACAAATATATGGACAAAAAATCTGATAAAATATATTAATTAAAAGTGGTTTCACAAAACACTAAAGCTAAACAAAAGACGGCATTAGATACTGTATGATAAGTCCATGCAGCTCTGTTGTGTCCCAATGTACTCAGCTCTCAGGATGGCATCTAGATTTTTCTGTCTGGACTCCTGTTTGGAGGCGCAATAGAACAGACCACCAAGACTGCAAATCCAAACAACCCATTTTCAGTGAGAGGTGGGAAACACCTTGTCTGCCTGCATTCCTGAAGTAGCGAGGGAAACAAACACACAAAAGTAAGAGGTTTTGGGAGGGAATGAAATCTGGAACAACAGAGAAGAGTAAAGGAACTTGGTTTCATATCAAAATAGTATTTTGGACCATACAACTCCAGCTGTGGAAGAAGGAACTTCCACCTCAGCAGCGATTTAGAAGCAGGGAAATCTTGGTTGTCCTCCAAAGCTCTCTAACTGCTAGCCATGAAGGACTGAAGCAGACAAGAGCAAGGAGAGGCTCTGTAATAGTGTCTACAACTCCTAATCTTTTTTTGGAACCCAAAGATCTTAGAAACCTTCAAAAAACCCCAAGCTGCTCACTGACTCAACTGTCTCTGACAGCTGAAGTGAAGAAACGGTACAGTTGGAGGTTGCGAGAGCAGATGTTCAAGCTACCGGATGCGGGGGGTGTCTGAAAGTCCTGCCCTCGGAGGTGAGAGGTCCACCAAGGCAAGATGGAGTGTTCCAGCCGGTCTTGATTAAGAGAAGCCTACGCAGATTCCTCCCAGTGAGATCCAAGCACAGCAGACCCACGAGTAGTGGATTCCTAAACAAACAAACAAAAAACCTCCAAACCCCCACAAACCCAAACAAACAAAAAATGGATCCAAGTCATGAACCAAAAAGGCCAATATTTTTAAAGCTGCCTTCAATAGAAACAATATAGGAAATAAACTTGACCTTTATTAACACAAGAGGGAAGATTTTGTAACAAGTCAAAAAAAAAATACACAGGCATTCCAATCAGCTTCAGGCACCAAGTGATCTCTGGTTTCCCAATTTCTTAGTCAGGGGAGAGACGAGAGAACTTCCAGGGGCTAATTTAGAATTTGCAGGGGCTAAATTATCCTCTGAAGCTGTTCCCTCTCCCTGATCCCTCTCAGGACAGTTCTGGGTGTTTCTAATACAGCACTCAGCTCGATGCCTGTAGATGCTGGATCGTGTTCAAAATGCAACTCAGTCAACAAGCACACTCAAGTCCTCAGATGCTGATAACGTTCCTTTGCTCAGAAATCCTGCAAATCCCTCCTTTTCCAAAGATTCCTGCATGTCTTTACACTGTGGGGGAAAAGTTGCCACCGCTCACTCGAAGCTATGCTATACTGCCTTTTAAAATTAACAGATATTAAAAAGAAATCTAATAGCTTATTATGTTTTCACATATCTCTATATAATTGTCTAATAATATTACTGTACTTCAGTTTTTAATTCACTCTTTAAAAGGAATGGTGAAAGAATTTCTTAGCAGGATTTTTTAATTTTTATACGATCTTGAAGTACACACTTTAGTCCCGCTAAAGTAACTATTTATACACACGCTAGGACTAATCCAAAGCCTACTAAGACAACAGTTAGGTCTTTCACTAACTTCAGAAACTCCAAATCAGATCTTCAACCTCATAACTACCAACAGAGAGCTCGTGATCTTCACGTACAGGGTCATCAGCTGAAGGAAATTCAACTCCAGAAGCGTAGCTAGCAAACTCAAAGTTGGGATACGTACCTTGAAATTACACCTGCTGGCAGAAAAGGGTTGAAATTACCTGCTTGCAGTTTACGTATCCAACACTACATGGCCAGAGATCAGAAGTGTACGCATTTATGCATTTTTTTTTGGAACTAGAATTCCAAGCGTGTCCCACAGCTGTTATTCAAAGCCTGAATATTCAAAGTAGGCTTTCAAACCAGCAGCGAGACACCTGAATTAAGAAAGCCTGGCATCGTCTTCACTGTACCTACATTGCACGACACACTTAATCATGGCATTTGTTTCCAATTCAAACAAAAAATGCAAAGGTAGTTTGTGACGACGCATGAGTTAACGGCAAATTAGCTCCCTAGTGCACTAACACTGAAGTGGCTGTTGCAACACCGAACTAGGCACGGATAAAACCCTTCCAAGAAACTTCATCCAGGCTCCCACGGCTCCATCCTGCCCCAGCGACGTGCCAAGAAATGCCCCGATGTGAAACAGGGGTTCAAGCACAGATGCCTTCTGACAAACTGAAGACTGGAACTGCTTTCTAACCCTCCCTTCCCACCGCGATCCTTTACCAAAGAGCTCGTTGTCGAAAATTACAGAAGCAAAATAAAAATGGTTTTGGTGGGTCTTCACTTTCTGTAGTAATTAACATGGCTTTACATACACACATAGAGAAACTCACACACTGAACAACGCAGACTCAATTTTGGGGTTTGTGGGTTATTTTTCCCCTAAACAAGAAGAGAACAAGAGCAACCCTCGCTGCCATGCCCATGACTTCTCCTCCAGGAGGAGCTTCTTACCTACTTCAAGTCCCTGGCTGGTGCCCACTGCTTCCCAACGAGGGAATTACTCTGACCTGGTCTGCCCTCAGGACACGACACTTCAGCTGCATTCACAGGCTGGGAAGGGGACTCAGTGGCTGAAAGGAGCATTTTCTTGAGCCAAAGTGTTTTACATGAAGTGCTCCAGCGTTTTCAAGTAGAGCCTCTTAGTGAGGGAATGAAAGGAGGAGGACAAATGCCCACGGCAGAACTTCCATGCCACGGCTATTGTGGCCTGAAATTTCCAAGCAGCTCTGATTTACTCGGCAGGCTGCTCCGCAGCACTCACTGTACAGCGGCTCACATGGATCCTCACCCTGCTCCCACCTGCGCGCGCTTTGTGCCTCGCAGAAGACAAAAAATTAAAATCTCCTTTAATAGGCTTTTTTGCTGATGTACATAGGAAACACCTGACGTATGCCGAAAATGTACTTACGGGAGGTTTAGACGGGATATTAGGAAAAATTTCTTCACCGAAAGGGTTGTCAAGCATTGGAAGAGGCTGCCCAGGGCAGTGGTGGAGTCGCCATCCCTGAAGGATTTAAAACCTGGGTAGATGTGGTGCTGAGGGACACGGGGTAGTGGTGGAATTGGCAGTGCCAGGTTAACAGTTGGACTTGATGTTCTCAAAGGTCTCTTCCAACCTACAAGATTCTATGATTCTAACTTTTATAACATGCCACACAAAACAGCACTAGGTCTGGCTACATGTACCTGGCTGACAACACAAGCTGGGGTTCCACCTTCTGTCTAACCATGCTCAGCACCCAACTACGATGTTTCACTGTACCTAACTGTGCTTTGCTTACCAGTTTGAAAGAGTAGCGTGTGCTGGCACCCCTGCACCCATACATTTCTTTGGGACCCCCAAAGGATGGTGCCCAAGGGAAATCTCCCCAGGAAGCCCATTACACTGGCACCCTCTGAAGGCATCTCACACAGCCTGACGAGCTTGAGTTCTGTGCAAGGTCCAAAAGGTGCTTCCGGCTAAAAAATACACTTAGTGGAGGGGGTCAGTAACCACTTTTTATGTATGGTTTAGTGACCGGAACGCTTGCCTAAGACATTTAGATCCATTATTCCAGTACAGTGTCATGGTTTAATCCCAGTTGGCAGCTAGGACCACGCAGACACTTGCTCACTTTCCCCCAGTGGGATGGGGGAGAAAAGAATAAAAGTGAGAAAACTCATGGGTTGAGAAAAGAAGAGTTTAATAAGCAAAGCAAAACCCACCCACGCAAGCAAAGCAGAACAAAGAATCCATTCACCACTTCCCATGGGCAGGCAGGTGTTCAGCCATCCCCAGGAAAGCCGGGCTCCATCACGTGTAACGGTGACTTGTGAAACACCATCACTCCCAACATCTCCCCTTTCTCCTTCTTCCCCCAGCTTTATACTCTGAGCATGATGTCACATCGCATGGAATGTCCCTTTGGCCAGCTGGGGTCAGCTGTCCCGGCTGTGTCTCCTCTCACCTTCTTGTGCCCCACCAGTCCATCAGTGGCGGGGTGGGGTGAGGAGCACAAAAGGCCACGACTGCCTAAGAGCAACCCAAAACACCAGAGTGCTATCACATCATTCCCATCCCAAACCCAAACCACAGCACTATTTTAGCTACTAGTAAGAAAGCCAGCTCCATCCCAGGTGAAACCAGGACACGCAGTTTCTACCAGAAGTTCAAACCCACCCAGCGAGTCTCACCGGGTGCCCGGTTGAGCACACTGCCTTGCCTGGCACGAGGCTGCTGCCCGGGCTCTCAGTGCCCAGAGGTTTGGGATGGATATCCCGAGTGCCATCGTGCCAGCTCACAGGATCCAGCCCTTGGCAGCTTCTTGCTCTTTTTTCCCCCCACTTTGTTGCTGCTGAAATATCAGACCCTTGATCTTTTACCCAAAAGTATAATCAAGAGTAAAGGCTTGGGATTTGTACTGGGGTTGTTGGCTACACACTTTGTTTCCTTCTACATGTGGGTCTGCACGTAAGGCTGCAGGTTGGGACAAAAATATGGATCAAGTTCCGTTTTCACATTAGTGCAAACCCAGAGTAACTACTGACTCACGACAGTTTTTTGGGATACACAACTGAATAAGTAAAAGAACATAAGCCAAAATAACTCTTGGATTTATAGGTTTAACTTCTTTAGTTCATGATTTTTAAACTCTTTAAAAATGCGGAACAGTCACATAGTTTTGATATGCAAAGTGTATTCCATGTTGTTTAACATACTTAGTTTAGGAAAAGTGGTGCCTTTATATTTAATTATAAATTAAATTTATCTCTATTGCCTAAATACACAGCTTGAAAGATTAATTTTTTTGTTAGTAATATTGCCAAATCTTATTTTCATCTTCAAACAGAGCTTTCACTGTTTTACTTAAAACTCCTGGAGGCAATCGCAATTCAAACTTTTACATATGCTTCCGTACAAAACACTGCAATGACAAAAACCTCTGAAAAATGCAATACTTCTTCCAAAGCCAGAAAGGTCATTTGGAGCAAGGTGCCCAAAATTACTGAGTGGATTTGGCTCATTAGAACAATTCCTTCTGCACGTAGCTACAACTTCCTCCCTCCTGTCCTCTTTTTCCAGATACTTCCAGGTACAAATAAGGGCAAGCTGGGGCTGCAGGAGCTATTCACACAGCTTGCTCCCTGTCTTAACCATAGAATCATAAAATCATAGCACACCAGGTTGGAAGGGACCTCAAGGATCGTCTGGTCCAACCTTTCTTGGCAAAAGCACGGTCTAGACAAGATGGCCCAGCACCCTGCCCAGCTGAATATTAAAAATACCCGATGTTGGGGAATCCACCACTCCCCTGGGGAGATTATTCCACGGGCTGACTGTTCTCATTGTCAAAAATTGTCCTCTTGTGTCCAGTCGGAATCTCCCCAGGAGTAACTTGTACCCATCACCCCTCGTCTTTTCCATGTGGCCCTTGTAAAAAGGGAGTCTCCACCTTCTTTGTAGCCACCCTTTAAATGCTGGAACATGGCGATAAGGTCTCCCCTAAGCTTTCTTCTTTTCTCAAGGCTGAACAAATCCAGTTCTCTCAGCCTTTCCTCATACGGCAGGCTTCCCAGTCCTTGGATCATCTCGGTGGCCCTTCTCTGGACCCTCTCCAGCCTCTCCACATCTTTCTTGTATAGCAGGGACCAAAACTGAGCACAGCATTCCAGGTGTGGCCTGACCAGCGCTGAGCAGTGGGATAATGACTTTATCTCTGCTGGTGATGCCCTTGTCGATGCAACCCAGCACCCCGTTGGCTTTCTTTGCCGCAGCAGCACACTGTTCACTCGCATTGAGCTTGTTGTCCATAATGCTAATGGAAAGATCACAGCTCTTCTCTGTTCACTTAACTAGAAATGGGCATGCCATGATACCTGCTCTGGTTTACTGGTGGAAGATGGATGAATGTCCACCCAAATAAAAGCAGCATGTGTGCTTGGAAGAGGACGAGTGAGGACATGAAGGACATGTAAGTGGCAGCACACAATCTCCGACCATGTGATGAGATATCTAGCCATCACAATGAAGGGAGACACCTATATCACTGATGAGCGTGTCTCGGGACGAAGTCATGTTTGGGTACATTACTTGAATAAAATAGACTCCTATTATCGGCTGATTTGACGGGAAATAACTACATTTTGTTCTTGTAGGATTATACCTTGTTAATTATCAGTGTTCTCTCACACCACGCACTAATCACATCACCCCATCTCAAAATGAAGAGAGGGTCCGACAAGCAGACAGTCAAAGACAAGAAGAACAACCCACAATGCCAAACTGTTTCTGTATGAGAGCTGTAAAATAACTGTAAAATCATGAATGGCAAAACCCAAATTATCATACACTGTTTTCTCACAAAACCAACACTGCTTGAAATCTAAGGAAACAAAAACAATGTCTCTGACTTCGGTTATTAATTTCTGCTACGCCTTTTGCCATGTTACATTTTCTCTTTTCCAACGATTTCCACATGCTTTTCCCAGTCATCTTTTGATCTGCAACTCTTTAAGGCTCTCACTAGAAGTTATTTTCACAGAATTTTCCTCTCTCGAGTTTCATTGTTGTGCTTCTCTTTCCCCCAAGCCAGTTTTTCAGTGCAGGTCCATCTGTAGACATCAGAACTGGAGACAGAAGCCCAGTTTTGGGAGACAGCCCAGTTTTTGGGAGACAGCTCAGTAGCTGTCCCACTGTCCTACCAGTGCCACACGCAGAAGAGGGGAGGAGGGTACGTCTCTGCTGCAAACTCACTGATGGTCCCTTCTACACCTGTGAGGTTCTTATGATCCTTTCCCAATGACAACACTCGAGCCAAGGATTACATAGAAATATATTTACTATGGCTCTTAAATGTTTATTCGAGTACTATTTCCTGGAATATAATCTTCCATTTGTATAACAGGTATACTCAACTAGAAGGCAAAACCCACATAAACTAAATCACAGTTTTGTTTCAAGTTTAAAGTTTCGGTATAAGTTTACAGTGTCTTTACTCATGATTTTTCACATTTAGGATTGCCAACATTTTACTCCAGCACGGTGAAAGAGACCAAACCAGTTGTTAGAGATCCTTCTAAATTGATATTCCTGTTCGTTTACCTTGGTCTTATACTAAAAACCGAACGGGAACCCTTTGTATGTGATGTAGCAGATAAGAGTGACATAGGAAGCACTTCTGCAGCAGTAAAATATATCTGTTTATTGCTCTCCCTATCTTTATAGGTTGTCATTTTATAGGCCATATAAAACGCCATTGCAATTTATTACTAAGGCCATTCAAACTAGCGTGGTACAAGAGTTAAACGATTCCTTAAGTTAAAGTTGCCAGGCTTTCAAGAAGACATTTTCACGAATGCTTTGTTTCTGGTAACGCTCACGGCCAATCATAAATATGAGCCCTGAGTATCACGCTGAAATATGAGGTCAGGACTATCACGCTGAAAAATCAGGGCACTCCACTGGATTTGAAGTAAGCATTTCCACCTTCCCTTCTAACAAAGCTGAACAGCCTTTTGCCATAAAAACATGAATGGGGAACACAGGGAGCTGTATTCAGCGTTCCTCATTCGTCATATCTTCTGTGAAACTACCACTTGGAGCACTGGGGCAGAGAACACACTGCAAGTACAAATCACCTGGGGTTTTTGTAATCGTAGTCTACTAAATGCATCTTTTTTTCTGTTTAAAGCAGGGAGATGAAGTTACAGTTTGGGGCAAATGAGAAAAGAATAAGGTAACTGTGAAACGCCTCTGACTCGGATGAAACAATTAGGTGTGAGAGAGGTGGCTCAGGTCCCACTTCACTCAGAAAGAAACACTTGGAATCATAGAATGGTTTGGGTTGGAAATGACCTTTAAAGGCAATCTAGTCCAACCCCCCTACAATGAGCAGGGACACCTCCCACCAGCCCAGGTTGCTCCAAGCCCCGTCCAACCTGGCCTTGAACCCCTCCAGGGATGGGGCAGCCACAGCTTCTCTGGGCACCCTGGGCCAGGGGCTCACCGCCCTCACAGCCAAGAATTTCTGCCTCACATCTCATCTCAGTCTCCCCTCTGTCAGTGTAAAACCCTTCCCCCTCGTCCCACGGCTCCCCTCCCTGCTCCAGAGTCCCTCCCCAGCTTTCCTGGAGCCCCTTGAGGGCCTGGAAGGGGCTGGAAGGTCTCCCCGGAGCCTTCTCTTCTCCAGGCTGAACCCCCCCAGCTCTCTCAGCCTGTCCCCACAGCAGAGGGGCTCCAGCCCTCCCAGCATCTCCGGGGCCTCCTCTGGCCCCGCTCCAACAGCTCCGTGTCCTTCTGCTGTTGGTGCCCCAGCGCTGGAGGCAGCACTGCAGGGGGGTCTCCCAGAGCGGAGCAGAGGGGCAGAATCCCCCCCTCGCCCTGCTGCCCACGCTGCTGGGGACGCAGCCCAGGCTGCGGGGGGTCTCTGGGCTGTGAGCGCACATTGCCGGCTCATGTCCAGCTTTTCCCCCCCAGTACCCCCAAGCCTTTCTCAGCAGGGCTGCTCTCCATCCCTCCATCCCCTTCATTTTATTAAAGGAGGATGAAGATGAGGGCAAGCAAGTAGGAGCAGGAGCGTAAGAGACCCCACATGTGGCATCTGAGTTAGCAGAGCGCAGGCGTCTGATTCATTGGCATCGCCACAAAGGTCTGAGGGGATGTAAAGGCACATTTGTGAACAGTCACATTTTGTTATGGAACACATCATAATCTTGCATGTACTTCAGTCTGTGCACATCAGGAAATAAAGACCTGGAAAACTACTTAAAAGTATCAGATCAATAAAAGGAAGGTTATGAAGTTGATCGCCTTGTCTCACGGATGTCTTTATCAACTTTTATACTATGAAGTGATATACGATGCAATACAAGATTTAATGTTAAGAGAGGAGCCAAATTTAGCTCAACTCAGCAAACTATTCACCCTCTTCAGGTAGAGCAGACACTGTGATTTGAAAGTATGGCGAGTCAGGCAGCTAACAACTAGAAAAGCTTTTCTAAACAAAGACACAATTTTAGCTAGAAAATACATTTGTTCTAAATAAAAAGAGTTCTCCTCATGGTAACGCACATTTGCTGCACTCTACTGTACTAGATTTCAGTAGCATACTTACATATGAGTATACAGACCTAAAACCTTGACTTCTATAAAATATTAATAAACATAGGAAGTGAATATCTTGGAGTCTTAACATACTCCTAGATGTTATATTCTCATTAAGACCGTAACAAATGTAACGACCAGCTCCTGAAAAAACAGCTTCTCAGTCTGCAGCTAGAGTCTCTCCTCCACATTTATCAGAGCTGATAAGAAAGTTTTAGACATTGTTTGAAAACAAGAAGTTAACAAAAAAAAAATTAATAATAGGCATATGTTTCCGATGTTAAGGCTCTATTTCCGTTTTTAATCTGTTTTCCCTGCGATTCTGAATTTTCTAAATCGTAACCGACGTATTGGAACCAAACCATAAGAGATTATTTCATGGAAAAAATGTCAGTAATTTTACTTCAGCTATAGCAGAACCGTTTGCTGAGTTTTAACTACACATTGAATATCTTGGAAATAATACTAATATATATTTAAAAGGATCTATGTGTATACATACACACATTTTGTGTGTGTTTCCATAGGTATAAGGGTGGAAACAGCACCATTATATTCTATAGTCAGACCTAAATTAAGCAACAGCGTCCGGATACAGAACAATACATTAAAATAAAAGTATATGACCTCAGGAAATTCCATACTAAAATTATCTCTCCTTTAATCCCACTGTATTAGCACGGAGCGGGAATAAAGACAACAGTTGTTGTTGGGTATCAGATGCATTGATCTAATACACAGTTGATTTAAAAAAAAATATACTTTAGACTCTTTCAGCATAGAATACATTATTTAGTGTTCCTGTTAACTTTATGTTCTGGCTCCATGTAGCTGGAGCTGTAGGAATAATCGGACAGCAGTTCCCACCTCTTCCCCGTTGCTGCGCCTTTTCTTTATCCCTTTCACCTTCTCCAGCCACTTGCTGTTTATAACTCAGCACCAGCCGACAGGATTTACATGGTAAGCAAAGCTTCAATACTCCAGTAACCTTTCCAAACTTCGTCAGAGGACAAAAGCTTCATATACTTAAGAAAAATCCCTCAGCAATTTTGGCAAAGAAGATATGCAAAATTCTGGAAGCGATTGTAAAGAGTTGCCACAGTTACACAAGATCAATGCACACGCGCACATTTATTTCATTTATTGCCCACTTAAAAGCGGTAATTTCTGAAAAAAAACTGAAAACTCTGAAGAAACCTTGAAACCGTGGCTGATGAGGTCACGTCATGCGTTCCTTATAGGTGCCTTTCTCTGTCTTTTAGCTACAAGAGTCCAGACAGCGTGACTCAGTCGCTTAACCTTTAAGCAGATAACGTGAGATAAGGCCGACCAATAGTCACCGATGTTTTCCAAGGAATTACTGCCTCCTTCAAGGTGTTTTCTGCTCTACGGCTATTTTTCCACAGGACATCGCAAAGAAAATAGCCCCTCGCAGCTGAGCGACCGGCACCGCTGTGATCTGAAGTTGTTCATCAACAAACGTCCTAGACTGCCACCGAGAAACCTCCCACCTCTACTCCTTCTGCTCCCAGCTGCTCATTCCTGCCCTCCCACCGCTCCTCGTCTCCGCTGCAGACACAAGGACACGTGAAGCTAAGAGGCAAACCAGACGGAAAATGTGGTCCGACCGAGCCCTCCCCAACCCTCCCACCTTTCCCACACGAGTTGTCCTTCAGGGCGCATTCCCAACTCGGTTCCCCATGCAGATCCCCCCCAGCCCTCCTCCCGGCACCTGGGAAGGGACAGAGCAGGGGACAAACAAGCCGGTGGGTGACGGGAAGGCTGTTTGGGCACCAAACTACGCGGGTTTAAGCGGTTAACTTCAGCTGGAACGGCGCCAGCTTTTCCCACTTGTAAGACCTTGTTTCCCGCTGTTTATTCAAAGGTTCTGACAGACTTTAACCCGAAGCTTGATTTTTCCACTGTCCCAACGCCTGTTTCTTGTCCACATTAAAATAGTGCAACCTCCTCCAAGAAGATTTGTAGCATCTTAAACCGACAGGGAAGTATGATCTGGAGTGATGAGAGGAGAAGGGACAAACCAGAAGGTGCCTCAGGAGCGTACTTTATCATCTTCAGCAAAATTTGACCAACAAATGAGCATTACAGCTTACGAATTTCCACTGAAGACTCTGGCAGGTTGCTCTGCTAAAATGCAAAAAGGTTTACGGAAGGATCAGTGCACGTTCCCTGGAGCTGCTGAAGAAGACCTGCTGTGCAGGTAGAGCTCTGCTCCGCGGCAGGTCATGAAGGGACAGCAGTGGGGGTTCTCTCTCGTGATGCCAGAGCAGGTAGCTACAAAGGAGAAACTCCTGTAAAGGAACAGAAAAAAGCTCACTCTGCCCTGAGAAGAAAATGGAAAAGAAAGTTGCGATCTGAAGCTAGTGAGGAAGATGAGGAAGAGAGAACACTGAAGAGGGACCTGGGATGGCACTGAATTTGTTGTGCAGAGACAAAGAGCCAAAGGAAGAGCTGTGACTGCCTGGTGCGGCTTCATGTCCAGTAGGATGATGGGTACAGAAAAGGGAAGGGAGAGATGAAATCATTTCAGAGTTTGATGGAGAGGAGAAGCATGTAGTAGAGAAGGCAGCAAGGAACTGGAGATAGATTTAAAACACAGGAGGTCTATCAGAAAGATGGGGACAGGCTTTTTAGCAGGGCCTGTTGCAATAGGACAAGGGGTAATGGTTTTAAACTAAGAGATGGAAGATTGAGACTAGATAGAAGGAAGAAATTTTTTATGCTGAGGGTGGTGAGACACTGGCCCAGGTTGCCCAAGAGAGATGGTAGATGCCCCATCCCTGGAGACATCCAAGGCCAGGCTTGATTGATGAGGCTCTGAGCAACCTGATCTAGTTGAAGATGTCCCTGCTGACTGCAGGGGGGTTGGACGAGGTGGCCTTTAAAGGTCCCTCCCCACCCAACACATTCTATGGTTCTATGAGCCGCCCGAGAACACAGGTGGAAGACAAAAGCCCAAAGGTACAGCCTGTTGCCCCCTCGGCAGTTTCAGTATTTACACAGCGCTGCCTTGAATGGGCAAAAAACACCCAAAGGTCTTAAGACATGGACTTCCACCTCTTCAGCTGGATTGGTTTCCTTACGAATTCCCAGCCCTTGAATTCAGTTCAGCACAGCCAACCGCATTCAGTCAGGCGGAGGAAGAGGTTAAATGCGGAGGATGGAGACGGCTGGGACGTGGGGGACACTGAGGAGCAGGTGAGGGCGAAGGCAGCGCTTCCACCCCTTGTGAGACTGGTCACCCGGGCCCGCTGAAGGCTGTCCTCTGGACTCGGATGATACAACTGTGGGCATTTTTGTTGATATTTTCAATGTCCCTGAACATCAGGCAACTCCAAAAAGCAACAGAACATCACCAAAAAACTCAGTTTTTACCTGTAGCATGGTGCAACTTCTGAACGCTTGATTTTATTGAAGTAGCAAACTGTAGTGCACACACTCATACACTAAGCACATTTACGGCTGCAATGCCTGTCAATACTGCTAGATTTATCCTGGCTCTAGGCTAGCGTATTATTTCTGTAGAATGACAGCAAAATATTGACTTTAAATCTTTACATCGTAGCAAAAGAAAGGTTTCCAGACGCTGAACTCGTGTCGCTGACGGTTCAAGCACAAAGTAGAAAGCAAACAATATTTGTCTGTGTGTCCTTCTATTCGTTTCGTAGGGATCACAATGACGTTAATTACAGTATTTCTATAGAAATCATTTTGGACAACTACCTCCATTCAGTGTTGTGACAAGTAATAACCCACCAAGGGATGGGCTTACAAACTGCCAGCCTGAATTTAGCTGCTCCAAGAACTGCATGGATTCTGTTGCAATAATTAACCCGTTGACAAATACGTCGTTAACCAGATCACCCTCTCGCTACACAGAGCGCACCCACGGTACTATCCAATCACAAAGAAAGTTGAGTTGGAGCTTCACAGTTGATCCTGGGCCACCTTCTGCGGGAAGCATAGCCAACTAGTTAAATTAGCAATGTGGTCCAGTATTACCCGCCCTTCACTTTAATATTACTGAATTTTACACGTACGTAAGGAGAAAAAAAAAGTACAAAAAAGCAAAATTAGTTTGCTTAATAAGAGCTACATAAACACCCTCATTACTTGCAAAGGTTAAACGAAAAAGACACTTTTATTGGAATAAACTGTTCACACTGGCAGTGAGAGATCACGAGGATGTATTTGTGAGGAGGTAACATACCCACAGAAGAATCACTGCAAGCAGGTACTTGACTACTCCTAATTCATTTTGCTACATAATAAAGCAAGATTAGTCATTAGAAGTGATTTACCTAAAATGTTTCACTTAACATTTAAAAGTACGCACAAGTCAACCGCTGCACAGTCACTACAACCCAGCATAAATCCGTGCTGCTACCAAAAGGAGTACCCTCGTTTTACCTACTCCATACCAACTTTTCCAACACCGGTAGAGGAGTAAGAACTAGGGGAACTGGGACGGGCTTCTGGCTGGAGAATCCCTTCTGTCGAATTTATGTTGAGCCTTATTTCCCATAGCCCAGATGCAATGCGGTAACTTGGTACTCAGGCACTGCCACCTTCAACTACGATGGCTGGGCCCGGAGAGGCACGACCAATCACACCTTTAGATTGGCGTTGCTTCCAGCAGCACGATTATGCTAGAAAATTAATTTAATGCAGTCAACACTGTAAAAACACTGCAATTTCAGCAACAAAAGAAAATTACAGGGAAAAAAAAAAAACAACACAACGAAGAAATCATTTATCCCTCCCAGATACAGCTCTGGCAGAATTCGGAATGAAATAAAGTGCCCTCAAAGAGGGTGGTAGAAATTTCTCACGCTGTTGTGATCATCTCTGAGTAGAGCCAGAGAGGTTGGGGGGTTTTCTTTTTCGTTTGTTTTCTTTCCATTTCCTAGAAGACCTGGAAGCCAATATTGCCCCCCGGCTGAAGCATTTCCATTTCAGAGTTATCAGGACGCTGGTTGCAAAATCATTCTGATTTTATGAAAGGACATGGGAAAATAATTGTCAAGCAGCGGAGAAGAGTAGTTCTGCCTGAAATTCAGCCACTTCAATGATTACCAAAATGAACTTTTATTAATTCCATTTTTCTTTCAGCTATCAGTGCAAGTGTTATAAGATAAGCAATTAATTCCACATTTTAGTAAGACTTTGCTTTTACTTAAAATTCCTCAACACTGCACTAACTCATAAAGTGAAATGGAAGTTCCCATTCTAATGAAACCAGTTAGCTAATGAACACACTCTGCTCTGGCTGAGAGTAAGCTTTCTTTTTAATAGCTTCCTCGGGCAGTTGAAAAGTTAAAAAAATATACAGTGATGATAAAAATGTAAGTCTCTACAAGAGCGCACGTCAAACAATCTGGAAGTTCAGGGCTGTATGACAATGGCTATAACAGGGATTTTGAGGAATTCATTGTGCATGTTATTTATGGAAGGAAAGAGAATAAAATCAAAGCTAAACACTGTTTTCACAGTTGTAATAAAGAACGTGCAGAATAAAAGCCCAATTCAACAGGTCAGCACAAACATGGAACAAATATTTACAAGAAAAAAACAGATGATTATCCAGAAGAGCTTCAATTTTATTCAATATCTCACCCCTTAGATAGTATCTCTAAGATAATAAAGTTTTAAATACATATGCCTCGGTGGAACCCTTAGCGAGATGCACAGATTCCTCAGACAGAGCAGCACATGGCACTTCTCTAGTGAGGCAGAGCAAAGATGTCCCAAGACCACGAAGAAGAAGGAACAATGAATGAAAGGAAAAAAAGAAAATCCAAACCCTTGATGACTTAATTTTCTTCTGGAGAAGACAGAAGTTTCTCAGGGGGTGAGGCTGATCCTTATCTGAAGAGTTTCCCTTAATTCCCTTATCTTCCCCCTCCTCCTAGAAGAGGAGGAATGGGAACTGAGGGAAATTTGTGACCCAACTCTTTAGGACCCAACTCCACCGCCTTCCTCTAAATATTCCTGCAACTCTTCCCATACTTTTTCTATGGAGTAGTGCATCAAGAGCAAGACAGGATCTCCTGGTTTACCCCTTTACTCCGCGCTGCCCTTGTGTTCGCGAAGTGGCATTTGGAAGATGGAATTTCCTACAAACAAATCCACGGTAAGGGTTCTAGGCACCAGAAGCATCTCAAAAGAGCTACAGATTTTGATGCTGAACTATACGGGAAATACAGCCTAAAGCTGGCAAAACCACAGGCAGACAGCAGGCGAAGACACCACGCATGTAATAAAGGTCTAAAGATGGAAATAAAATCAGTCTCTTAACGAAAGGTGGGGGGGGGAATCTGACATTGGACCCAGTCCCTGTGACAGATCAAACTAGAAAAAAGGCATCTATATTTGATTGAAGTATAGTGTGAAAGAATTAAATTACACATTTATGTTTCTTTTTTAGTTTGGTCTTTGAAAATTTCAGGACGTATATCCCAGATCCCAAAATAAACAGCAAATTTTATTTTCTAAGCGCTGAAAATAACCTCTTTTTGCCTGTGTAACACCTAAGGTTCAAAGAATAGAGAAGTAGAGAATATTAACCATGGAATAAGTCTTTAAAGATATTGCAGGTCGCCAAAAATCGAAGAAGCTCCACTGCACCCAAGTTGGCACGGTCAGGATCTACCGACTGCTCATGGCGTCTTCAGTATGAAACCAGAGAAATCCATGGACGAGACGTCCACGAACAGAGAGTGAAGGGAAGAGGCGGGGGCATGTCTTCTCTACCCTCAGTCCAACCACGGTGGGTGCCAGGAGGGTACGAGGGGAGGGAACTGCAGGAACCGGCTAAGCCCCAACGTCCTCCTCAAAGAGCACAGCGTGCGCTGCTGAGGCTGACGGAGGCCAAACGCTTGTCTAGGCAGACCGTCGGTCTGCCCCGGTGGGGTGTTTCTTATATTCTTATGCTTTAGGCTGCGCCTGACGTGTATCTAAAAACTTGTCAGCGTGGGTAGGTTCCTGCTGAATTTGCTTAGTCACAGGCACCTCGTTAGCACACATAACCAGCCTCTCACAAATCTTGCCTGACAGTAACATCTTACTGTTAATAGGCATAAACAACCTTTGCTGGCATATTCCACAGGTTGCTTTGAGAGCACATCTCATTTCCTTAAGAAAAAAAAAAAAAAAAAATCATTAAGGACATTAAATATGCAGCGCGTGGTTTATAACTCAGAAGATAGCTAGTCCCATTAACTCTCTCCCTGTGCACGTGCGGCAGGCAGAAAGAGACATTCATAGGCTAAGGAACACACAGGTTAAATGATCATACATCACCTTGAAGCAGGCCCCCAGGAAGAACTTCTGTGTGAATTTTGAGGAAAATCTGTGAGGATTTTGAGGAAGCGGTAAGAACTATGAAATGCCTTCCCCTGTCCAGTTCTTCAATATAAGTTCTTTAAAAGAGGCGTTTTAATCATACTCGCGCCTGACATGTTACAAAATATTCTCCAACCAAGACAGGCTTTTAAAATAAATATATAAGTGGAATCATTAGGAAAGAGAACAAAACTTCATTGTGTCCCTACACACATCCGGGGTGTCCCACATCCCGGATCCTGCCTGCGCTCCTGGCTCTCCCATCTCCTTGTTCCGCAGCCTTGAAGAGAATTAAGAAAGGTATGAAGTCGGATGATCAAAGGTAAGGAACAGCTTCATTACAAAAAACAGGTTACACAAGTGGAGGATCTTCCGCCTTAAAAAGAACAATGGAGAGGAGTCGTCGATAAAGCCACAGGCGGCACGGACAGAACTGTTCCCTGCCTCACCCAGGACGAGGGCTGGGGAAGTTGCGTACGCAACTAAAAGGTGGCAGGCTCAAGACAAACAAAAGGAATGGTTCCTTCAGTTCTGGGGCTTGTTTGGTTTGGGTGGTTTTTTTAAATTTACTATTATATATATTAAACTCAATCTACTCAAAGCCAAACTTCTTGATACAGAAAGGTGTTGATGTCAAAAGCTTCCGTGGGCGCAATAAGCACCTGGATAACACATAGGAGAAAAGCCAACTGAATTAAATTAAATAAAAGAAAACAAAATAACTCCCCCGCACACCTCTCATCATTTAAGGCAAGGAAGTCCACAAGCTGTCCTGCTGCCACCAGTCTGTAAGCGCGTAGCGACACTCTCCAGTTCTGGCGCTCAGAAGGAGGTTGTCAAGGAGGTCCTGTAACTCGGCAGGGCCGTGGGTGGTCAGGGCATAAATAAAAAGGGAAGAAGTCTAGCCAAAAAAACTCTCTAAGAGGTACTGGAAGCGCCAGAAGAGCGGCTGTAGCCAGGTGGACGTTGCCAGATGCACGTTGCCATGGTTGCCCTCTCATTATGAAAAACACGATGAGCCCGCGGACCCTGTGAACATCCAATGCCTGCTGTTGGGTTTTCCAGCTGAAGGCCCCAGCTGGCCAAGGAACAAGCAGCAGGTACACACCCGCACACCAGAGTTTCAGGGCTTCTCCTGAACGTGGTTTGTGAGACGCAAGGGTGAAGAAACAGAGCAAGCAAGGTACAAATCTCCCAAGCCGTTTCCATGGGGTGGTCTGGGGACGAATCAGCTGGATGTCACACAAGCGGCTCCCCACAGGGGAGTCAAGCAGGCCAGCTCACAGGACAAGTGATAAAAAAGAAACTTTTGGGGACCAATGACGCAGTGGGCACTTCACTCACGGGCAGCCTTCACCTGGAAGGAACTGGGGAGAAGAGGGTGTGGGAGAGAAGGTGTGACAGATTGCCGCTCAACATGTGCTGTGCATGAGGTTCCCAACACCACCACCACTCTCCAAGTCATCCTCGGCCACACCAGTGGGGCACACTGTGCAGGAGGGGCTGTCCTACAAGGTTGCCCGTGTTGGATGCTGTTGAAAATGGCATATAGGGCTAACCAGGGATTTTGTCTGACCAGGTACAGCCATTCTTCTACTCTTACATGACTTCAAAACACTCAAAATAAATACCGTAAACCAACTAAACATGGAGTAAAGCAGCAATGTGCAGGCTCAAGGGCAAAATACAGATCGTCCGTCTGTCATGAGAGAGGAAAATTTGAAAGTTTCATTAGTTTTCTGAAACCGTTAGGTAAGATATTCAAAGAGTTTCATTACTACAAAGAGCCTTTTTATGCTATTAATCCAGATTAGTAATGACTGCTCAGTTTAGAGTTTGCCTAATTCTTTAGTTCTACCTGATGCAATGGAACAGCCTAATTCTTCCTTCCTTTGAAGCATGATCCTGCCCTCTGAAAATCCTTCACTGCTCCTTCCCCTACTTCCTGCTCCAAGATGATGGTTCAATGTGCCTTTACTGCCTTATCAGCCCACCCACAGATATTTCGGAAAGGAAAGTACTTGGAACTCCTCTACATCTCTTTACTCCTTTCATTTGTTTTTAGAGATGTGATCTCCTGCTGGCCCAGCCTGGAGAAAAAAAAAACAGCAGGGTTCTCCTTAACCTTAAAGATCCTCATCATTTTCACAGTTGATGATCAGAGAGAAACAGGCAGGTCTTCTGGGGTAAAAACACAAAAGCGTTTTTTCATGCCTCACTTTCCACACCTTTCAGTTGTACAGGCTGCGTTTACTCTGACTTGAGTGCCATGGTCTTGGAGGGAACCGTAACTGCAGAGACAGCCCTGTATCACCCGATCTACCACTCTAAGGCAGCCTGACCTCAGCCTGAGTCCAGACGGTTCATCAAACCCACCTCCCTCAGCACAGAAACAGTGAATCCCCTCCTCAACGGGTTCCAAACCATCTCGTGTCCCACCACCACTAACGTGGCATTGTGGCAGAGGGGCTGGGACTAGACGACCTCTAAAGTCCTTTCCAACCCAAACCATTCTATGGTTCTCTGATTTTATGTCTTGGGGTGCACCTGGGAGCACCAGGCAGAAGGAACAAACCCTAACTAGATACCACTAAGACTCCTGCAAGTGAGCAAGGAGACCCTTGGACAATTTGATTTTGAGACTAACCTCTTGGCTTCTGCTGCCTGGCAGTTTTGATGAAACCTCCATTAAAGACCATGAAACTTTAGAAAGGAGACAGGCCAACACCCGCCATAGTCGGTCACATCAGTGGAATATTTAGTGGCTGGTAACGTTCTCCTGACAGCTGCGCCCTGTGGCCTGCACAACAGGGTTCCTGGTATTTTCAAATGAACCAACATTTTGTCCTTCTCTAGTCTCCCAGAAAAGCCCAACTGTAAAGACGAAATAATTGCCCGTCGCTATTTTCCTTCCTGGAAAAAACACTTCTCCATGTTTACTGCATCTACTGTGATTCAACAGTACAAACCCTGCTGATTATTCACAAGATTGTCCCATTTCCTCCAAATCACAGAATACTTCAATATTAATGATATAAAGGAAATACAATTTAAAAAAATCTTTATGGCGAAGAGATATTGAAGTCTTAACATGAGTGCCTTGACATGAATAAAAGGAAACGCAGTAAATGGTCATGTTTGTACCAGCAGCACTTTGTTACGCAAGATCTCCTGGGAAGTGGGTGGGGTGAAGAGGAAGTTGTAGGCTCTGCTTTAATTGGGAAACATCTGTCCCTGGGCAAGGGACAAACGTCAATCAGGCGCTGCCTCGCAAGTTGAGTTCTTGGTTTCCTTAGGCAGCCAACTACACTGCTAATCGAGCCATAGCTATAACGATGACCTACATCCGATGATGTAGTCTCCACACAGCCTCCATCAAGAGTCTTAGTAGTAGAGCATTTACAGGCAACCTGTTTCTGCCAAGCGTATCTGCGGCCGCTTACAAATACATATAATTGGAATGACTGAAGTCACATAATTTTCCTTTTCTGCATCATTTCTAAGAAGAAATAGCAGGAGTGGTAATAACAAGTAATAACGAGTGTGCAAACAAGCAGAGATTTTCTCCTCAGCGGTGCACCGAATAATGAACGATCCTTTCAGAGGTACAAAATACAAGCGCTCTCTTTGACTTCCAGTGGAACATGCTTTCATGGTATCTCCTAGTCTCCGGTTCACAAAAGCATAGGTTGCAATACTTAGCAGTTGTTAGTCAAGAAGAATGACAGGTCAAGACTGCGGTGAATTCTCAGAACTCCAAATGCAACGTTTGCAAAGAAAAAAGGTTTGTGGATTGTTGTTTTTTTTTAAAACCATCTCAAAATGACATTCAAGACTTGTGACAAATAATGCTCTCACTTTTTTTCTCTTAAGGAGCAAACAAAACCAAAGCTGTTCAAGCAAGTTTTTCCTCACAGTTTTCTTCACTTCTCCAGCTTTCCTCATGTTTTAAATGCTTCAGAATTTTTTTCTTAATCCACGTTAAGTTTCTTCAATGTGCACATAGCACAAAGTGAGACCACCTACATGGACAGTTGCTGGAGCTCAACTTTGTTTGAGTACTTTCAAGTGCAGCTAAGTGTGAATCCCAGCCCACAGATCCCAGTCTTGGTGCTTAGGAGCTCCATGACCAGGAGAGCAAGTTCCCAGCAGTGTCCCTTTGGGCTTGCCCTGGGTCACAGGGGACCCAGGGGAGGGACCTTGTACACGCCGCCCTCACACTGCTCCCTCAGCAAGAATCCCATAGCACTGGGATTCCCGTCAGCAGTGCAGGAACACGGATCCCACCATCTTTGGACAGTACACCTCAAACAACAACCACCAGCTTTTCTTCACAGAATCACAGAATGGCAGGGGCTGGAAGGGGCCAAAGCAGGGTCACCCAGAGCAGGTGGCACAGGAACGCGTCCAGGTGGGTTTGGAATGTCTCCAGAGACGGAGACTCCACCACCTCTCTGGGCAGCCTGTGCCAGGGCTCTGCCACCCTCACAGCAAAGAAGTTTTTCCTCATGTTGAGATGGAATTTCCTTGTCCTGTCCCCGGGCACCACTGAGAAGAGTCTGGCTCCATCCTCTTGACACCCACCCTTTAGCTCTTGCTGAGCACTGATGAGATCTCCTCTCAGCCTGCTCTTCTCCAGACGAACAGCCCCAGGGCTCTCAGCCTTTCCTCAGCACAGAGATGCTCCAGTCCCTTGATCATCTTTCTAGCCCTCCGTTGGACTCTCTCCAGTAGTTCTTTGTCTTTCTTGACCCGGAGAGCCCAGAACTGGACACAGCGCTCCAGATGTGGCCTCACCAGGGCAGAGCAGAGGGGGAGGATGACGTCCCTCCACCTGCTGGCCACGCTCTTTTTAATACCCACCAGGAAACCGTTGGCCTTCTTGGCCACAAGGGCACATTGCTGCCTCATGGGCAATTGGCCTGGTCTTCTCATGATTTTGTATAAGGATCCCATACTTGCAGGGCATTAGCCACGTATTTGGAAAAGGGTAAACAGCTCGTACTTGAATCACGTTTTCACTTACGTTTCAAATTACGTTTCACTGTCTACACAAACACGAGTGAGCAGACCGCAGCTAAGGTGGGCAGCTTCACTTGGCCAGTTTTTCTCTCGGCTCTAAATATTGTGACTGATGCAGCAAGTACGTTCTGGACAGCTGGAGCAGCCCACCACAAACACCTTTGGTCTGCTGGATTCTGCTGTCAAAGGAAGTCGAAGGCCAGCTGGAGTAGTTTTGCCTCTTCTGAATGATCTTTAGGAGGATACCTACAGACAACCTTTACACGTCCTGGAAATTCTCACGCACGCGTGTGGGGAGTTGGGAGGTTGCTACAGATCTCCTTTGGGAACAAAATGAGGAAATAGCCAAATGCTACGGCTGTTCTCAGAAGAAATCGCTTCTGTTGAATTCCTCTCTTCTGCCAATAGAGCACAATTCGTGGGTAACAAAAGTCAAAGAATTAAACCATTTTATGGTGTAAAGGATTTTGCTCTAGATGACACCCGATTCCTTAAAATTCTTATTTCACAATGCTGCCACAAGCGGGTAGGAGCAGCACGGGGGATTCCGCGCCTGGGACACCAGAGAGAAACACACGTGTCCCCTCCTGCCCAGCAGCCCCCTGGTGCCTTCCAAGAATTGTCCCCTTTTTTGCCAGTATTTTGTCTTTTCCAGGATAAAAATTCCTGCTCTCTTCAGTGAGGAGCAGGATGCAAAACACCTCCAAGGGGTTTCAAGCTGCATCTTCCTCAAGGTCAGGCTGTTTGAAAATTGTCACCGAGTAGATGAAGCCGTTACGTGAACAGTACGGAGCACTGCAGGGTTCAGGGTGGGATCAGGGCGAGATCAGCGTCAGATAAATAATGTCATTAACTTCCCCAAGCAATGAGTTTTCACTGAAGTTAACCACAATCGGGATCCCAAAAATTCCCTGCAGATGTATTGCATCTCGGATGACAACATTTTCACCCTAAACAGAATTCACCCGTACTCAGCAAAGACTACAGTACAGCCAAAATATACCAACGGCTACTATTTTTTTTCCCCCCTTCAGTTATCAGAAGGTGTTTGTCCTGTGCTTTCTCCACCTCCCCCAAAGAACATCACTCCTCTTGCTTACTTTGCTAAAGAGGAGCATCTTACCAAAACATTCACTGGCAGTTGCAGTCTCTAAATATCCGCAAGGGGTTATAGCCATCTTAGACACGTCAGGAAATGTCAAAAGAAAAAAACCAAATTACTGAAGAGCTAGAGGGATTGATTTACAATGATTACAACGGACGAGCAGAAGATTAAATGACTTACAGTTTAGCTATTTCCTAACTAAAATCCAAAATGCAACAAAGAGGGGGGAAAAAAAATCCAGTAACACATAAATATTAAGTCATCAGAAAAAACTTCTGGTGACAGATAAACACAAACAAAGGAAAACAAGTTGACAAACTCATATACAATAGGAATTCAAACAAACAATCCCTCACGGTCCCCCCCAAGCCATCCATGTTTTAAATTAAAATTCTGGTGCAATTTATGCAGCCATTAGTGCCTTTGGAGAAGATACACATATACGTGGAGGGGAACCTGGCGTTACATGCCACTCTGGTTAGGAGCAAGGTGTAATTGGCGGGGCAGGGGGGGGCGGAAAAAAAGGTCTTGAATGTTTATAATAGCTAATGAAGACAGTCATACCTATCCTACTCCCTAGACAAAATTCAACGCCTTGCCAAACATAAAACCCTTGAGAAACAACTTAGACTTTGAAAGAGCTCCCATCTTTCAAGTACCAATCTTGCTTGGAATTTCTTATAATTCATTCTACAAACAGCTCCAGCACATTTTTTACATTTAACAAGGATATTAAACTTGACAGGATACCGGGCGGACTTTGGTTGGATCCCCTTTGTTCCAAGCATTTTGTCTTCATGAATCACTGACCGCACTCAAGAAAGCAGCAGCTGAACACGGGGTTCCCGGACAGTCGTCCCACCCTGGACGCGGGGTGTCAATGGGAGAGGGTTGTTACCACCACTCTCACCTACAACAGCCTGAAGAGTAAGTCCCGCTTTGTTTTTTTACTAGAATAAGCAGACGCACGCCCTTGAAGAACCTGCGAGAGTGGAAACACACGCCGAACCCAAGTCAGCGTAAAAATAATATATTTGAGGGTTTGAGGTTTCTGTAAGCCTCCGCACGCCACCATGGGTTAAAGTGATCCCCAAAGCTTCTGGAGACCCTTCAGAAGCGTGGTTATTTGCCAGGAGCAATCCCCTGAAATCCCTTACACAAGTGCGCTTACACAAGACACCCAGGAATGCACATACCTACGCCACCAGCCACGAGCTCTCGGGGCTCGGTATTGCACTCCACTGGCGCGAAAGGTTTAATAGTTGTGTTCGCGGAAGCGTTGCTCAGTCTTCCTAAGTGGCCCTGGTCCATCCCCTTGTCTCTGATACAAACCGTGCTTCTAAAAAAAGAGAGGATCTTTGTGTCTGGGGTGGGGGGGGGAAGGGAGAGCAGCGACACGCACATGAAAAGGAAAGTTGCAGCAGACGAAACAGCCAGAGCAGAGAAAAATAACATCCTCCCTGCCCTCCCTGCCCGCTCAGCGTAGCGCCCGTGGAGTACGGGGAGCGAGGTTTTTATGCTGGTTTTCGGAGGGGAAAACCCGGGCCCATCTGTCAGCGGGGCAGGGAGCGTCCCGCCGCGCGCGCTGTGAACCCCGAGCTGGCCAGAAAACGCCGGGGTTTGAGGTTACGCCACCGAGATACAGCCGCAGGAGGAAACCCTGGAAATTAACACGCTGCTTTTCCTCCCCCCTCCCACAGCAACAGAGTTTGAACTCCATTAGCCATCAACTAGCAGCATTTTATGATTAAGTCAGTTTTAAAATAATAATAATTAATAATAATGATAATGTGTTTCTCAGCTGAGGTAGCATCCAAGATAAATGGAGCTCAAGCAAGCGCACCTATTTTCATCGTAAAAAGCAAATTACAGAATTAGAGCTGTCCTGTACTTAGCTGCTGTCTGTCCAAAGAGGCCCCGACGTCGCTGCCAGGGATGCTCTTTAGAAGAGGCAAATACCTTTGCATTTCTTATTGCCATTCCGGTACACAACTAGGAATCACAGAATGGTTTGGGTTGGAAGCCTTGCAGAAAGACAGCTTTAAACCTCCTAAACCCACGTGGGACAAGTGACCAGTGTTGCTTTTGTAGAGTCACAGAATCACAGAATCCAAAAATGGTGGGGGTTGGACGGGCCCTCTGGAGATCACCCAGTCCCACCCCTGCCAGAGCAGGGTCACCCAGAGCAGGTGGCACAGGAACGCGTCCAGGAGGGTTTGGGATGTCTCCAGAGACAGAGACTCCACCACCTCTCTGGGCAGCCTGTGCCAGGGCTCTGCCACCCTCAGGGTAAAGAAGTTCCTCCTCGTGTTTAGGTGGAACTTCCTATGGTCAAGTTTGTGCCCATTACCTCTTGTCCTGTCATGGGGCACCACTGAGAAGAGCCTGGCCCCATCCTCCTGACACCCACCCTTTAAGGATTTAAAAGCCACACAACAGAAGGAAGGGGCAGCCACGGCAAACCCTCCCAGCGGAGCGGCTGCTTCTCGCTCAGCGTTAGCACAAGAACCTGCTCCTGCCATTGCCACCCTAGCGCTATCCATCCAGTCCGGGCGCATGCTGCTGTCACACCTTTGTTTTAACAACCTAAGAAGTTTAATCCGTGCCTAGAATGCCCCTCCAGTTCATTTCAGATCTTTCAACAAAGAAACAATAAAGAATTATTTTATTTATTTATTCTACTTTGACCTCTTGGGTAGAGAGCGTACACTCATTGCGTGGTCCCAATTCAAAACTACGTGAACAAAAGACTAAACGCATTATAAGAGTTATTAAAATATCCATGGATGGTACGAGGAGCTGAAGTTCGGAGTCACGGGTGCTGCCCAACTGCTCGCCCTCTCCTTGCTGAGCTGCTCCGAGCATCCCCGCTCCCACCCAAGCGTTGGGAGCTCTGGGGGCAGCACAGCCGATTCCCTGCGCCCACCTTCGGCAGGAAGAGAACCGAAATTCCTGGTTGCCTTCCCCAGACGGGGAGAGGGAGCCCGGCGCGGCTGCCGGGGGGGGTCACCTCATCGGGGGAACCCCCTGTGCTGCAGGAAACCCCAAAGCAGTGACGTAGGGCAGGAATCATTCCCTCCCCGCCGAGCAGCCGCTTCAGCTGTATTAATCTGGGCCCTGTAAGCTCGTTAAATAATGAACTTTACCCCTAGGCTGGAAAAAAAAAAAAAAAAGGTGGGGGGAGGCAGTTGCACAAGCTTATCGGTGCCTGCTTGCTGCGGGACGTGCCCTTGCAGGAGCGGTGCGTGAAGAGCTACTGCTATTTATATCTGCAGCGCTTCCAGGTGGCCGCGGATCTCCTGGGCAAGGTTACCCACCTGCGCTACATCACAACACCCGCACTTTCTGCCCCGCTCCTCCCCAGCTTCACCCGCGCTTTTAAAAACGTTTCTTAAAATAGGAGTAAAGAGAAATAAAAACGTTGCCCAACGAGCGGACCCCAAAGGCCCTACGACCTGCACTTTGGCATCAGTCCGATATGCAGCGGGGGGATGGCATGTAAAAAACGGAGGAAGCCTAACGTCTATGAACACACGCTCAAGCGATCACGCGTTTGTCAGTGAAGTTAAGAAAGTTCAAGCAGATGACTTTTTTTTACTGACAGTATAATCATATTTTCCTTGAAACAATTACTTATGGTTTACTTATTTAATCCTTTCATAATTGCTTCAGACGTTCGTCTCCGCATTCTCTCATCCACAGAATACTCGCTCACTCCAACGGTTCCAGCAAAAGCAAGACACTCACAACTAAAGGCTTCCAACATGACTAAGTCCGCTTGGATCCCGAGTCATCCTCTCTCTCCCCCCCCCGCGACTCACCAGTAGGACATTATTCTGTTAACGTAATCGCTTAACACCCGCTGTGCCGCTCACTCCCCGCTCTCTTGACCCCTCTTCCTTTGGTTTGCTGACAGTTCCCCTTTTTCCAGGGAGCACTTGCACTTCCACGCGGCGCAGGGGCAGCTCCCCGAGACTCGGAGGTTCCCTAGAGGAGCGGAGTGACCGTCCCCAACACGTGCACGGGGACACACGGCGTCACTCCGGACAACATCCTCGCTATCAGCTCTTCTGCCTCGGCAGCTGGAGCGTACAAAGCGCGCTCCATTGGGATTCTTTCCACCTCTCCAGCATTCTGAGGCTCAAACCCCAGTTTCGCCCAGCAAATAACCGACTTAGAGTCATGGGCTGGAAAAGAGTTGAGGAATTTTATCCTGCACTAAGTTTTGCTTCTTTTTTTTTTTATAAATAGTCTAAGTGATAAGAGTGACCCGCTGAACTGATTTCGCTTCCCTATTTTTAAATACTTACTTTTGAAAAATATTTGGTAAAACATTTAAACAGTGTGATCGCCAACAGCATACCAGCATTCAGAACATTGCAACGTAAGCATTCGTCTGCAATCCCAATATTTGAAAAGAGACTACGGTATACTCGGTATTTGAAGACAGACTCCAGTATAAGTCAGTCACCTTTTCCACGCAGAGTATTATTTGAAAAGCACGAGTTCTGTGAACGACAGATGCTGGACAAGAGTTTGAATACCTGAAATAAGTCTGGCGAGCATACACTACCAAAACTCGACTTCCAACGCAGTTACAGTAAAATCTCCCAAATTTCTAGTCAGCAAACCAAACAGCGTAGGAAAAGATACAATAATCAGAATAACGCCTTAACGTTTAACCCAGCCACTTCCCTCCCCGCCCCTTACTGAAATGAACAATCAATGAGCTGGGTCACGATTGCGTTCAGTAAGTATGTCAGAAATCCTCAGAACAAGGAGAGGAGGGGAAAGAGCTGTCAGAAACTCATCAAGGGTCTCCCTAATAATGCCACACGCTTGTACAGCCAGACACTCCGCATCCTTTCTGGGCACCAGCATAGCGGGAACCGCAACACCACGAGTACCAAAGGTACTTGAATTCTACGGTACGAAAGTTCCCATGCAACCAAAAATTAACTCTAAATTGCGAGTATTTGTGACGGGATTCGGAGAATTTAAGCCCAGCCTTCACCCTGCGGCAGGGCAGAAGGAGAGTTTCCAGCCCCCAGCGACGCCGCACGGCTCCCGCCACCCGGGACATGCCAGCACCCGGCCAGTCCCGGGGTGTGCTGTCACCGCGTCCCCCCGCTCCGCCCCTGCCCGGAGCCCTGCCCGCCGCCGCTCCCGGAGGGGTGCTGCCGGAGCTCCCCCCACCCCGCCTCCAGCGGCGGCGGCGGCCGCGACCGAAGGGTCGCTGCCCTCTCCCGGCTCCGCCGCAACCGGCGGGGCCGCGACCGGGAGCGGGATGGGGACCGGGAGCGGGATGGGGACCCGAACTGGGAGCGGGGCCACGGACCCGGAGCAGGGACCGGGGCCAGAGACCCAGACCGGGAGCCGGGACCGCGATGGGAACCCGAACCGGGAGCGGCGCCACTGACCTGGACGAGGATGGAGACCCGGATCCGGACCGGGAGCGGGATGGGGACACAGACCCGGAGCCGGGAGCCGGACCGGGGACGGGGGCGGGATGGGGACCTGGGCCAGAGACCCGGACCGGGGACGGGAGTGGGATAGGGACCGGGGCTAGAGACCCGGACGGGGAGCCGGGACCGGGAGCCAGGACGGGCACAGGGATGGGGACCGGGGCCACGGACCCCAACTGGGAGCCGGGACGGGCACCGGGATGGGGACCGGCAGCGCTCCCCGCCGGGCAGCCCCCGCAGGGCGGCAGGAGCGGAGCGAGGGGCATCGGCGGCGGGGAGCTGGCTCTTACCTTCGCCTCCCCCGCGTCGGGCTCCTCCTCGTAGTAGCCCTGGCCGGACTGATCGGCGGCGGCGGCCGGGGGCTGCCGGGGTCCCAGCAGCACGGCGCCGGCAGCCAGGCAGCAACCCAGGGAGAGCAGCTCCAGCAAGTGCATCCTGCAAAGATGGCAGGGCGGAGCGGGGCGGCGGGAGGAATGCAGGCGAAATCACCAGGCTCCTTCTCGTCCTCTCTCTCTCTCTCTCCCCTCTTCCCTCCTTCTCCCCCCCCCCCACCCCCCGCAATATCCAAGGCAGTAAAATCCGCGGGATGGAGAAGATGCGGCGGCGGCGGCGGCTCCCAGGCGCCTACAGGGGAGTTCCCAACTTTGCGAATTCTCACCCAAAGTTATCCGGAGTTTGCCAGGTAAAAAAACCCACCAGGAAACCGGACATCCGAGGCTGCGCTCACCCGGGAGCAGGGGAGGTGGGAAGCGCAGGGAGGAGGAGGAGGAGGAGGAGGAGGAGGAGGGAGGGGAGGGAGAAGGAGGGAGAGAGGGCGAGCGAGCGGCCGCTGCCAGCCGGGGAGCTCCCTTCGCCCTCCCGGGGGGGCCGGGCCGAGGGGCTCGTCTCCGCGCCTCCCTCCGCGGAGCTCTGCCCGCCCGCGGAGCTCCCGCCCGCTCCCCGCGGAGCTCCCGCCGCCTCCGGCGCCTGTCAGCGGGTGCGCGGCGGCGGCGGGGGCCGCGCATGGCGAAAGCGCCCTCTGCCTGCGCGGACGGAGGGGCGGCCTTCCTCCTCCTCTCCTCCTCCTCCTTGTTCTTCTCCTCCTCCTCCTCCTCCTCCTCCTCCCGGCGGCGCCCCGGGGAGCGGATGGCCCCGCACCCCGAAATAAAGCGGCAGAGGCACGGCGTTCCAGTTACACTGCGATTAAAAGTTACCAAATCAACCAAAAGGAAACAAAACAAACAAACAAATAAAAAAAAAACAAACGGTAAACCCAAACCAGATCGCACGCGGCTAACCAAGTGACAACGCTACCGCCTGCTCCAATCTCAGCTGGGCAAAAAGTTATATCCTCTGTACTATTATTTCTGCTTGATGCGAACGGCGCTACTGACCGCTGTTTAAACAGTTAGAAAGCTTTTCCAGTTGTTCTGCATCACTTTTCTACCTCTTTCGGTAACAAGATTGCATGGGAATGAAGCGTGGGGGCAGATCCCCGACTGCCTCGGCTGGATGCTGACAGTCTGCTCCCTGCCCAGGGCAGGGGCTTGGAACTGGATGGCCTTTAAGGTCCGTTCCCACCCAAACCATCCTATGATTCTATGTTACGCCGCTTTTATTCTTCAGGAATCTCACCCAGGGAACAACATTTAGGGCATAAATAATTCGGGGTAAAGGTGCCCCCAGCAGGCCTTTAGATACCTCCTCTTCCTTTTGATTTATTTCTTATCAAGATGGTATTTCAGCTTGCTGCTACACAAATAAATTATTTTGATCCTAGGAAGTAATCCCTTCCTTTGCAACCAGAATGAGAGCTAAAGTTTAAATAGAGCTACAGTTTAAAAGTTTTTACAGTTATTAGAAAGTTATTAAAGCACTAACATTTTTTTTAACGTCTCCACAACACAGTAAAGCAATGAAGCAAAGACAGGGGCAGAAGTTAAGCAGAACAGCTATGAAGATATAAAATAATGTACATAAATTAAGAAGCCTATTGTTCTTCAGTGGACCCTTACAGCGCTGGGGATCAAAGCATAGGATTAAAGCCTAAAGGGAGCATAGTCCAAGATGCAAAACCCATCTAAATAGAAACAGAGCATTACTGGTTTGAGTTTAAACATGTTACAGTCTCTCAGAAACATCACAGACTGGTGTAGTAAACAAGTTCATTTGCAGCAGGTTAATAAAACCCGCCTGACAGATCATGCACAGATAATATTATTTCAGTAACCGAGTGCCACGCAAGGAGCGCCTCCCCGTAACTAAATCACGGAACGGGATGGAACATACCGCTCCCGCTGTGCCGTCATAATATCAGCTGGCTTCATTATTTGTTTCCCCAGTTCCCCAGAACTCTCATTCTGTCCTTTCCCCACCTCCCCCCCCCCCACCCCCGCCTCAAGCCCCAATTCATAGAACATCCATCACGGGATCAAAGGCTTTTATGCAAGAGATCATTTCCGCCAACTGCTCTGTATAGCAAGTTTGAAGTGTCATAACTGAAAGTAATCACAGTCACAGGGCCTCAGGTCACAATCTAATCACAAGGGGTTTAAAATAGAGCAGTTGAAATCTATGATATTTTATATCTTCTGTTTACAAACAAATAAATATTCCATTGAGTCTGGGTCACTTTAAGATTTTCCTCAATTCAGGCTGTATTTCTTCCCATCCCATAAAAGATTGCTAATTTAAAGGTTTGCTGAGTTAAAAATCTTTTCTCCTTTGCCCACCGCCTAATGATCAATATGCTTCCTCCTGCCTTCAGATTAGCAGAAATTGGCCTACAAGACAATTAGTTTAAAGTTCTAAGTACACTGGCCGTGAACTGAGCTTATCACACAAACGACTAAAGAGCCATCCCCGGTAGCGTAGAGATACATGACTAGGTCTTGCCCCGTTGTGTTCAGTGCCAACGATAGCTGCTGCTGACAAACAAAGCAAAGTTTTGATGTCAGCTGTAAGATTCCTTCAAACAAATTCTCTTGCTGTTGTTTTAAAATTGCATTAAAAAAAAAAAAATAAATCCAGACGCCATTGTGTTCTTCAAGATGGTGTAACGTACGTCTGTCGAGCACGTTCCTCTCCCGTGTCTGGCCAAACCTGCTGCGTGCATCCCCAGTACATTCCGCTTCTGCGACGGGGATGTGTTTCAATACCTGGTTCCCACCTCCATTCGCCAGCAGCAGGGAAAGTCAGAGGAACCACTGTCAGAAACGTGAGCTGAGGCTGGGGAATAGAAAAGTGCCAATAGGAGCCACAGAAATCAGCAGTGCACTACTGTGATTTCATAGAATCATAGAAATTTCATAGAATCATTTGGTCTATTTGCCTGTTGTAGAGTTCAATGTTAACGTTAAATGTTTTCTTTCCAGAGAACGTCATTTCCATTCTCCTTCTATTTAAATTCTTGTCTTTGATTCAGACCAATCCCCTTTGCCTTCTCCTCTTAAATAGACCTACAGAGGCCTGCCCAAGAGTTAAAATGACGGGTAGCATGGTTTGCTTTTGTTTCAACACCCGTAGTGAGTTTCAGCGGAATTTATATTTAATGTATATCTCAAAGATAGGAAACATTGTTCCCCGAGTGCAGCAACTCAAAAGACAGTGGAAGTGCCATTCTGGAGTCGTTCCAAAAGACGGCGGTGCTGTAGTAAGCTTCAGTCCTTAGTTCCTCTACAGGACAGGACAGGACCCCCCCGTGTTTCCCCTAGTGCTTAAAAGCGTGGGGAAAAAAAACAACTGGGTATTGATCAGTGTCTTAAATATCTAAATCCTATGTAAATACTGTAAATGAGCCTGATATGTGTAGGGCAAAAAAGAAAGAAGGGAAGAAAAGGCATTTCGGGATCGGTGCCAAACTGCTCGAACAGCTGCTCGCTAATGCGTTTTCTGCCAGTTGGATCTTTCATTCCCAAGTTTTATTACACATTTCGTATCATATTGCTTATCCGCTTTGAGTAACCAGCGCTACGGAAGAGAAGACTCAGCTACTGACAAGGGATGGGGCGGTGGATTTCAGCCTGTAGTCCACTTCTCTCCTCAAACCCTCTTCTACATATAAAACAGATGTAATTTAATGGAAACATTTAGGAGTACTGCAGTTTTACCGCTTGTGTGCATGATGGCCTTCCTCATTCCTCACAAGGAGAGTTAAAAACATGTCTTTTTTTGTACAGGCCCTCGTTTAGTATTTTCTTACGTGATCCGAGAAAAGGGTCTAAGCGTGGCGGCTTGAAGATCATCGAAAGCAACTGAAATCTTTTCCTTGACTTTGATGAGGCGTCCTCACTGTAAAATTTAACCTGTGGGAAACAAACTGCTCTGCACCAAACCTCCAGCGAGGGATCATGAAACGCAGCTTTTTCCATTCATTTTTCTCTTAAAATATTGCCAGGATGGGTAACTTCAGTTCAGAGAGAAAAGACATCAACGCTGCAAAATCATTTTCCACGACGCCTGAGGCAGCAACCTGCACTTTTTTATTACCTAGAAATTTCTCTCTCATTTGGTAAGAAAGTTGGTCCCTCTTGAAAATTAATTAACAAGACAAGAATCCTTAGTCTTCGGCCCTTTGACACTGCTTGATATTCAGGGATTACAGGATTATTGGGATTTCTTTGTTCTCAGGGATCCTCTTTCTAAACTGTCGCGATCACGACTATTGGCATCTAACGTTGGAGTTTCTCGGTGCTACAGACTGGGCGAGTGCAACAGCACCCACCCCCTGCACGCCTTGCCGTAATAAGGGGTTAGGAGGGTGCAAAAATGGACAGCACAAGGCGGCATCTCCAAAAAAGGGTTGGAATTCCCCAAAGCAAATTACATGTCTCTAAAGCTGCCCTAGATTGAGAAGGGAGAAAGCCCTAGCACACATTTAATTCAGCTGTCTTTCTCTTTACCGTAGTTCTTCTTCCCTCTTGATGCAAGGATCCCTCTTGATCCCCCTCGCGATGCAAGGTCTCACGCGTGAGCAGGTGCGCGGAGAACAGTCGTTTAACATCCTGTAAACGCATTCATCTCTCCGTGCGGTGATGATGGTCTTTGTTATCACCTCTGACTATAAACAACAAAATGACTGATCGTAGATTTATGCTGCCTCTTAACCGAAAGCTGTGCACAATCGAGACTGTGTACAGCCGAAGCCCTGTCACTACATAAGCAAATTCAACAAAACAGATTAGGATTTAACAGCATGGGACCACTACACAAGCAAACTCTTATCAGGTTACGTACCTTCAGAATCTCTTTTCCCCCAATTAGACTTAGAAAATTTTGGAATGTATCAGAGCAAAACATTCCTAAACCAATTCAAAAGACATTTCTATATAATTGCTAAAACAATGCCAGAAATAATTCTTTCTGGAGAGATGCGGTTTCCAATAACTTTGTTCCTGCACCTCTTCTCCACTCATATATATTCTGCTGCATTCCCCCCCCTTTTCTTCAGTGCTTCAAACCTTCTATTTAGTATTTTGGCTGCTAGGGAAATTACGAATATGCTAAACCCTTCAAATGCAAATTGCTAAAGAATCAAAACTTCCACAAATTGCCAAACAGTATTGAGACAAATGCATTTCCAATCCTAGAATAGTGTAATGTAATATTGCTGATTATGCTCCTCATTTTTCTTTATTATTTAACAGGTTTTCTTTACCAAAGTAAATGCTACTCCTGCTCTCTTTATATGTTTGAACGCTTACCCTTCCTTACTTAGTCATCTTGTTTTAAGCCAAATAAGATCAGTTTTCCCAACATTTCTGTAGAAATTTTTATTTTCTAATGTTCTGCTTATCCATATAACCGTCACTTGAATAATCTTTAGTCAGTCCAGGGGTTCTTTGAAAGATGATGCCCACCACTGGGAAGGGTACTGCAAACCTACCTGGGTCGAGCAGAACAGAAAACCCCAACCCGTTCCCCTGCAGGTACATTCCCAAATGGCATTTAGGCAGTTGTGCTCAGCTTGTAATCCGCTGTAACTCTTGGATATTTTGTGAGAATTATTTATCCAGCCAGATGTTCCCTTTCCTGCAGTCCTAGGTCTGACTTTTCCAACCTAAGCGAAGTGCTGACGTTTCCCAACAGCATGGTATCCGCTATCTCCTATGTTTTACCAGTCATCTCTTGACTTTATCAAAATTATTTCCGATTTTAAGCCTGTCAGTGCTGTCCTTGCTAGCTAGATCTCATCTATAAATGTACCAAAGGGAAGGTGTATTCCACCCACGCTGCCCTTGATTCCTTGTGGTCAGCAGAAGCATCGTTAGAGACCTATCGCAAGGCTTGGCTGAAGGTCGAAACTCCCTTCCCGAGGTTCAGGATGGCAGGGTTTGCTTCAGCCCATCTGATGGATTCAGAAACCAAAAATGCCAAAATGGGGGGACATTCCAGAGAGGTGGTGGAGTCTCCATCTCTGGAGACATTCCAAACCCACCTGGAGGCGTTCCTGTGCCACCTGCTCTGGGTGACCCTGCTCTGGCAGGGGTGGGACTGGGTGATCTCCAGAGGTCCCTGCTAACCCCCACCATTCTGTGATTCCGTGATTCAGATCTGAGATTCTTGCTTAGGCCCATCTTCATTTTTTGCATAGTTCAAAATAGTTGGAGATCAGTTTTAAAACGATGGAAGAGAAGTTTGTGGTTTGGGTTGGGGTTGGCTTTTGGGTTGGGTTTCTTGTTTTGTTGTTTTTTTTATTTCCTTGATACACAAGGTAGTAAACTTCTGGAATTTGTTACGAGAAGTTGGAGGCAGACAACTGTGAGGATTAAAAGTGGACCTGAGAAATTAATGGCGATCAGGGCCATAAATTGATACCCAAAAAGGAGGGGCGGGGGGGGGAAGGTGGGAGTAGAGGAGTACAACGATGCATACTTAACTCAATGAGTGCAGACGCTGGAAAAGCGTGGAGGAAATGGACTGCAGCAGCAGCCAGTCTTGTGTGCTCTCCCTAAATAGCATCTTCAATTGCAACTCTCGGAGACACAAAACTAGATAGACAGTCTAGACGGATGGTTTGTCTGAGCCAATAGGACGTTTCTTATATTTTGAGGGAAACTGAATCAATTTCTCATTGATTCAGGTCCAAACCACAAAGTAAATTTGTTCTTGTCTTTTAGTCTCATGTTCAGACCACGTACACTTAGTCATAACAAAAATACGTATTTTTACACATCACTATTGCACCAGAAGTCAGTCCAACAGATAGGGCTGGAAGGAAGCACACAGCAAATCCAATCTGTAAAATATTCTTTATAATCTACAATGAAATGAAAAAAGAGTGCCATTGCCATCACCACTGAAACTAGATTTCATCACTCTGTCTTAAACAGAAAAAACCTAAACCCGAACCCATGTATCTGCTTTTTGGATACATATCACAGTAAAACAGTAAAGAAGTAGATTTTTTATTTTATATATTCATTTGTTTTTTAAAACAAATAAGACAAAGCAAAACAAGACGCCTACATAGCAGTTTTCGGTCAGGAAGTTACCGTTACTAATAGTTTGAATTGGCACCATGCTTAACTTGGTTACTAAGAAGGTTTTGTTCTCTGCTAAACAATTACTTACTAAAAAACATGACATGTTCCCTTCAAAAAGTTATAGGTTTTGTGCTGAATCAAGAGTGTTATTATTGCTATCAGACCTAAGGATACATCCTGGGCACAAAACCAGAAGGATGCGGAGCCACCATCTGTAAGAATTCAAAATTCAATCCTTAACCTTTTCATTTCTCAAAAGCTGCTAAAAAAAAAAAAAAAAAAAAAAAGAAAAGGCAATGGCAAAGAATTAAGGAACAAAGGTGCATTGATATGCAGATTGCATCAGAGGCCACAAGCAATTCCTTCCTTCACCGTCGGGCCAGGAAACTTCATTTTCCGAAGCACTCAACACTGGGTGGCACAGATCCTACTTCCCTGTGGTATAGTGACAGCCGTGCTAATTTCCCCCCTTATCATTAATGAATTTATGTAATAAGAGGCATTCTGAGACCAGTTCTTGACTGTTTCTTCCTTTCAGCCCAACCGGTTAACCTCTCCTTTGGCCAGTCTCTTGACTTGCGACACTTCGGGCCAGGCGGCTGACGCACGCAACGCGGGACCAGAGCATCGCTGGGCAAAGCAGCCTCCATTGACCACATCATCGTCCTTCTGCTTGCTTATCTCTTTGTAACTTGAATTTAAGCAGCTATTACCGATCCAAAAAGCGGGCAGCATGCTGGGCCTAATCTATTTTTCAAATGCCGATCCCATCAGAAACCTACGGCTGTACTCCACAGGGACACTTCATCTAATCTGTCCCCAGCGTAAAACTCTTCAGTGCAAAGGGCAGAGCAACAGACCACTTTCAGCAGCAGGTTCCAGCTGTGGAACTCAACCTAATCTTCTCTATTGATAATGAATATAAGCCTGAGTGTATTCAAAACTAAAACCAACCCCAGCTTCTTAGTCAGACTCCCTGCGGCAATGGCAACTTCCCAGGGTAACCGGCTGATCTGGATAGAGGAGGAGGAGGTAGAGAGACGAGCATACACAATTAAAAAAAGCTAAAATCTGCAGATATAGTATTAAATAAAAAAAGATAGGTTCCAAAATGTGGATTATTACATTCAGATAATTTTCAGAGATGCACAGAAGTCACCTTTGCTTACCCTTTTCAGCTTTAAAAATTTGAGTGGTGAAAAAGCCAGCTTTGTCATCGCCTTTTTTTGGAGCCAGATTTTGGGTTTCCTCCCTAGTAGCCCCAGCAGGTTAGTCACAATTGTGTGCTAGTCCCTTTCACAGAATCACAGAATGGCAGGAGTTGGCGGATCATCTGAATCTGGAGATCACCCGGTCCCACCCCTGCCAGAGCAGGGTCACCCAGAGCAGGTGGCACAGGAACGCGTCCAGGCGGGTTTGGGATGTCTCCAGAGATGGAGACTCCACCACCTCTCTGGGCAGCCTGTGCCAGGGCTCTGCCACCCTCACAGCAAAGAAGTTCCTCCTTGTGTTGAGACACACGTTCTGCTCTTGGATTACTCCTAGTAAGTCTCCGGTCTCTTATAATGAAAATGGGTGTTTACTGGTGGATCCTTGGATTTCTGGTATTCCAGCTGGTAAAATTGCATAAAAAATAATATAGTCCCACAGGGATATTTGTTTCCACACAGTTCTGAAAGGAGCGTTATGTTCACCCAATAGGCTGACGTTTATAGTCCACAGTTTTGCACTGAAGTCACCAAAGCGGCCAGAGGGAATTAGGAGCAATTATTAATTGTAATTAGATCATTTTACATTTTAATAGGCTTCTTTCAAATCACATCTGATTTTTATAAGTTAATTTTCCTTTTCTTGCTCTTATCCAAGTATGTCGATGATCTATCCAAAAAGGATAAGATTCTTTTTCACTCAAATGGGAAAGTAATATGTTCATGTAGTGATATTTATAGCAAGGCTGTTAACATTCATAGGAGGTCTTGAAAAAATCCTTTGAGTTTTAAAACTATGGAGGAAAAGTGTATTCTCTCTTTCCCAACCAGAACTTCAAAGTCGAGACATTACAGTACAGTAGTTTCAAGGGTTTTTCTGCATATTTATTGTGTGACCTATTGTTTAGTTAAACTGTGCGGCAGATGCCTTGTTAAATAATAACGCTGAGGGCCCGTAGGAGTAAAACAACATTTTGAGTTCAATCTACTCTCAGTCAAGGTCAAAAAGAGCTGGGACCAGTTTTCAAAAGCTTACCCTAAATATACAGTATCAAAGTTCATAATTAAGAAGGCTCATTTCATCAGTCAGCCTCATGTTTGCACAGCAGTGGGAGTAATTATAACACGACTCATTCTTTCAGGTTGGCTTGAACACTTGACCTTATAAGCAACCTCCTTTTCTTTCCCCCCTCCTAAGATGCAAAGCCAAACCATTTGATTTTAACAAAACAGAGCTGTCAGTTTGACATTTCAAAGCACATTTAACTGCTTTCTTTCATTAAAAAGATAGTTTATCTTAAAAATAGAAATTTACAAGCTATTCCTACTAATTTTTACCATGCAAAGATTAAAAAAAAAAAAAAGAGGAAAAGTTTCTGCTTGCTTGACCTTTTCTTCAGTTCATCAGTTGAACTGTATTTGTTCCAGCCTCCACAATACACAGAAATCCCCAAATTCATGCAACTGCCAGGATGCCTCAAGGGCACCGTTGCCTTGATATTCCTCTTACATCATGCCAACATTCACTGACTCACACGGGGCCACAGAATGTGAAATCCAAAAGGAGAATTACAATTGTTTTCGACAGTAGTCATGTGCGGGCAGATATTCAGCAAAACTAACCGCACCCAGAAAGAGTAAAACAGATGGAAGAGGATCTCACCTCCCTTTTGTCATCCCAGAATTAAACCTCTAGTCTGGTTGTCCATTACAGTCAATGAAGAGTGGTAGGTCCCTCCCAGAGCAGAACTCGTTCTCCGTTTCTTTGGCATTTACTTCGGGACATGCACTAAACTATGATTTCTCTCTGTTGGTAATAGGGGAAGATTGTATGCTAACTTTGAGATCTCTAAAGTTACAGAAGAGAAGTCTCATGCTGAGAATCTACATGGGAAAACCCATCCCTGGGGAGCCTCAACGCCATAAGGGGATGTCCAAGAATTATAGGAGGAAAGAGGCCCAGGAATTTAAGTGAGGCAAGTAATTAAATCCATGAAATTAGTCTCCAACTAGGTGATTTGACTATCAAAATAGAGCAAAGGCAATAGCAGCATAATTGGTAAAACAAGAGGAGTGTTTGGTTGTCGTCTGACTTCATGCTTTCGCTTTAGATTTATGCCTTGCTCGTTCTTCTTAGCTCTTTTTTGAGGAAAAAAATTGAAAGGTATGACAGATCTCAATTTTTAGACGTCAGCAGCAGTTTTCTTTTTACTTGATTCTCTTTACTGAAGAATCATCAAATTAATTAATGAAAAAAGAAATCACATTGCAATTGGCTGAAGTCAGTCTAAGAAGTTATAAAGTGAAGCTAACGTCATGTTACACGACGGTTAGTGAATTTCCAGAACAACTACCAGTGGATCTTACCTCAATTACAGTTTTCCAATTGTTTTTAAGCGTTTATAATACTTACAAACTATATTTGAAACAGCTTCTGGTAACAGAGCCTTTTTTGCTAATTCTGAGACACTCAGAAATTAATTCTGAGCACTTTTCATAATCAGTCACTATAAAGACTGAGAATAAAGTAGTATTTACAGCAGTAAAAAAACAATTAAAACTCATAACTTTTCGTTATAGAGAGGTTTTCCTCTCCATAGGACACAGTCAAAAACTAACTTATCTAGATAAAACTTACATCAAGAGAGCAAAATTACATTGACTGTCAAATATACTATCTAGTGTAAAGTCCTTCTCCATCATCTGTAATACACTGCGATTCCTTGAGTTGCTATAAAGACTTACGGAGCCAGTCTAACGCCATGATCTCTTTCCTAGTAGTACAAGAGCCACTCTACTAGCAACCAGAATACGCTCAATAATCAGAAATTAAAATTATTACTGCCCTTGTTCTGAATGATCCATAGTAAGAGCTCTTACATTCAGGGACAATATCCACGCAAGGGTCCAAGTCATGCACAGAGGGATACTCAAAAGTTTATTTTTTCCCTATCTGTGTCTGCAGTAATCTTCATTTTCTCCAAATTTCCCATTTTCTGATGTTACCCTACTTTAGCAAGTTTCACAGACTAGTATGCAGTCAAAGGTAACCTCTCAAAGCCCAGCTCCGCGGGAAGAGAAGAAAGAGAAGAGAGGCAGGATTTTTTCTCAGATCTGGCCATTAGGTAAGTGCGGTTTGTTCTTTGCTTCACTACTGGGGGCGTTCCGTACAACTGTACGTGAAGGAGAAAGAAGAGCCAAGTCCTAGCGCTATTGAGATTATTTTATAAAGCCGGGATATTAGGGATACTTTCTGTATACCAGGATGGGTGGGTGGGGAAGGAACCCAAATCGTAGCACACGCTGATATAGCAAATGAATATCTAAAGTAAATACTTGTCAAAATCACAGAATGGTTTGGGTTGGGAGGGACCTTAAAGACAATCCAGTGGCACCCCCTGCCCTGGGCAGGGACACCTCCCACCAGCCCAGGTTGCTCCAAGCCCCGTCCAATCTGACCTTGAACCCCTCCAGGGATGGGGCAGCCACAGATGATCCACAAAGGCTTGATTCACAAATTCTCCTTGATCCACAAATCAAGCAGAACAGAAATTGCATATTGCTAGATGATCTGAAATTCTGACTGAATTCTGGGATAGAGTCTTATTTTTATGTAAGATGCCATAAAGAGTGCAAAGTGCTCTACAAAGCGAGAAAGTCGGCTACTGATTAAATGAAGGCAATTGCATTTTAGACACAAGCAGGGTCGGAAAAGCTTAAAAAGTTGGGGTGGAGCAAGAAACATGTAAAGAATAGATTCCAGGTCAGAAAAGAAAGAAACCTTCCATTTCATTTGATCAGTATGAAACCTTTTTAAAGAAATACTAACGAGAGTAATTACTTTATTACTACTAGAGTAAGAATTCCATCTTAAAAAAGTCTAATTTTCAAATTCTGAGATTACTTTCTCAGGGTAGCTGCATACAGTTCCTCGCAGGGAAGTTGATGCTGTAGACTTCTACGAGTGGAGATATACCTAGAAGAGTCTTCAAAACCTCATGATGGGCCCTTGTGAGGTTGTTTTGGGGGCTTTTGTGTGTGTTTGACAGCAGTTGGATTTTTTTTTTTCCCCTCCAAAGACTACATATCAAAAGGTTGTCATTTTACACCCTTACCCCCAAAACCCCAGACAACACCTCCCCCCACTTTTTTTATGCCAATCTTGTATACTCTGAAAACTGAAAAAAGAATTAAAAATAAACGGCTTTTTCGACTTAAAGAACCTCTCTTATGAAAGACTACTTTGTGAGAGAAACTTGCTAACAATTTTGGTGATGTTTGAGTGTGCTATACATCAGCCCAGCTGACTCGTGACTCCTTTCATTTTTCAGGAATAATGTATTCAAAATATTCTGGCTAGCAAAAAACCCACCCGTTCGATAAAAGGCACAGTTTTATCAAGGAAGAAGCAGCCAGATTTATACGTACATTGTTTTGCCATAAGAGAGAGCATGCCATTTTTCTTTCCTTTTCCTTGCACCACAACTACAAGCCTTTATAACGTGTATTATTGATAATTATAACTTTATGAGGATTTTCATCTAACATGGTAAAGCGCCTTGCTGGACTCTGTATGATAATAAGGATTTTTTTTTTTTTAATTTTTTTTTTTTTGGAGGGAATTGGGAGAGTTTTCTATAGAACATAATATACACAAAACATATCCTAAGCCTGCCAGTTAAAGAAATGAGCAGAAGAGAGTTTTGCAAGTCTGATTTTATTGTAGGTATAAATGCATTTAACAAAACCTCACCCAAAGCTTCTTAGATGATATCATGGATGAACGACATAGCTAACGTTAAGTATTAAAATCCAAAATCACTTTATTTTTCCCCTTTCAGACAAGATTTAGAATACGGTTCTGCTCCCAACAAAAAGGACAAAAGGAAAAAAAAAGCATCTGAGAAAAAACACCACCACAACCACTCAACGCCAACCACAACCACCCAACTGGGAGCTGCTAACCCATAGTTCTGCTTGAGGAGGAGAGAAACAACAAGCATTTTACTCACAATTATAAAGTCTTCTAAGCTGGAAATAGAGGTCCTTGAGACAAAGAGCATTCCTGTATGTCTCCCTCATCGCAAAGGAACCCCCCTTTGTTTCAAAACCACAGCTCTGGTCATCACTGAGCCTGGTCCCCTCGTACACGGCCAGATCAGCTTTTTGAAGACTATTGTGGAACGGTGTTTTCAGTTAAGTCTCAGAATTTCACAAACTAGTGGAGAAGCACGCGGAGTTTCCTTACTTACGTAGCCCTGTGGTAGTCCTTACGCTCTGCACGTATTATGGGATGGGTTTTCAGCAAACCAGATGTGAAAATCCCCCACAAGTTGACCTCTTCCTTCTGTTGGAACCAAGTTTGTGGTCATAATTTGAACAGCTCTGCTTTTCCTTTGTGCATCTCACAAGATTGAAATAAACGGAAACAGGACAACTGTGTTCCGGGTATTACTTCATTTATAGCTAAATATCAATTATTTCATAGAAACAGGCTGATTTTCAGAAGTATCAGGTTTTATGGGAGCTGCTAATTTTAGTTTCTCTGAATGCCACACTCGGTTTCCCTACCATTTGAGATTCAGCTTAGAAAATTCTGCCCAGTACCTCTGTACGCACTCTCATTGCAAACATTAAAAACCTGTGGGTGAGAAGATTCCATACGCATCCACCCCAACTGTCTCGTGTGATAAAAGCAAACCGCTCACCTGAATTAATTCAGAGTTGAAAGAGCGTGCCAGCTGAGGTACGGCTTCCACTCCACAGGCACTGTACTTTTAATCTCTATTTAAAACGCCCGTTGTCTCTTACAGAATTACGAACAGATAATAATCCCACTGAGGTTTTTTTCTCCTGAATTTAGCTGGTCTGCCACACAATGAAGTTCACAGCTGTGGTAGTACTGTTTGTTTTAAAATGATACCATGTACGTGGCCTTCGTCATTACATAATTAAGTAAATTGTTAATCTTTTTGCATTAGCTACAGAGGCTTATGCTTGATTGTTATTAAAACAAGAAAGAAATAGTTGCTATTTACCTCTTGTTGTTGTTGTTATTTGTTTTTTAACCTGTCGCTATTTACCCTTTTTTTGTTGTTATTTGTTTGTTAACCATTTGCTATTTACCTTTTTTTGGTTGTTATTCACCTTTTTTGCCACGTACTTGAGGTAGTAACCCTAGGAAGTCGCACGGACTATAATTCCATTAGGACACTCATTATGTATTCTCACTTCAAAGACGAAAAAAATTGCGTGAAGTAACATATCCTATTAATCACAGAGATTTGAATCCATCTAATCTTCCTCTATAATTTTGGCTGGAAAGCTATTATAATGTCAAATACTATTAGTGAAGCCTTAGCTCCTCAATATACACAGCACCAGTTTGTGCCTGAGAATCGACTGAAGGGAGCTCTGGGACAATGGAAGGGCAGCGGGGCCGGTGGCCTCTGCTCTCCAATTCAGGGACACGAAGAAAAAAGTGAATTCACTCGGAGCTGCCAACTCCGAAACATCTCAGTTCAACGTGATTTCACCAAAGATCAAATGGAAAAGGCTAATCTTGTTTTCTAGACACTTAAATCCCATTTTCCCAGGCAGATTTACCCCCTGGTTTGTCCAAATGTGTCTTAAACAGAATATCTTATTCTGAAGTGTCTTTTTTTTTTTTTTTTCCCCCTCTAATACAACAGGGACAATAGCACTGAATACATCAGTGTCACAGTTATTGTTTCCAAAGATTAGGCAGAAGGCCACAAGACATCTATGGAAAGGAGAAGGCATGTCACTCATGCTCTTACAGTACATTTACACTTTATGAAAATATTTACTTATATTTGTATATCAGAAGTTTTCAGCTTGTATCCTCCCATGCTTGTAATCATCCTGCATTGGGAGAAAGCAACACAAACCCTTATTAGACCATCTGGGGCCTCTAACGTCGGGTTTTTTTTCTTTTGTTTAAATAAAAGATTGCCAGGAGTGCAGTTTTACTAATATTTGGTCAGTGTTTTGTACATGAAAGACACCCTGCTGCTCAGTCACATGCACACTACCAGAACGGTTAAAAGAAAATGAATAAAACATGCAGCCATATGTTTTGGCAACTGGGAGTTACCCAAATGTTGCTCAAGATGAATCACCTACGGAAAAAAATGTAGTTATAATTCCACAAATATGGGATTTAAATTGGTATTTTCCCCCTTTGTCATCTGATGTTTCACTCTGAAAGCATTGCTTTGTTCAACTCTAAAGATTTGCTTTCTCCATTTCCAGGATGAGGTTGGACTCGATGATCTGAAAGGTCCCTTCCATCCTAGGCAATTCTAGGATTCTGTGATTTTTCCTATTTCCCTTCAGCAAGGTTTTGGGTTCAATTCAAAGCCCAGAGCATTAAAAAATCTATGTTCTATGCACTGGCAGAAAAGTTTACCGAGTTTTTGTCTGTGAATCTGACTACTCAAGTCACAGTGTTATAAGAAGTTCCATTTTGGATGTAATTCAGAGCCTTGTGTTCATTATTTGCATAGGAAAGAAAAAAAAGAAAAAAGCTGATATTCCAATACTAGTAAAATCCCAAGTTTGCTAAAAATCAAGAACAAAATTTTCCTCTATCCTCAGCGAGAAAGCTTCATCCCCAGCGTTTTGCTTTTCAGGCAGAACAGTACACGAAGAAGAAATCTATAGACATCTTGGCTTTTAAATGCCTCGGTCCAGGCACAGCTGAGAGCGGCAGAGCCCCAGCCGTGTGCGCTGCAAAACCACGCGCTGGTTCCCCGTCAAGTTCAGTCCTGTACTGGAGGGCAAGGGAAGCGCTCCGTTTCCAACTTGGCATACTCACCACCTGTCTTTCTATTTCTTCATTCTATAGGAATGAAAATGTAATTTAAGGACAAGATGAGGCTTACAGTAAGTTGATTCTGTCATGACAAAAAATGCTTTCTTTTCTGTTTAAAAATTACTATGTATTTTGAATAGAAGGAAACAAGCCAAGAATCCAGGCAGGTAATACAAACAGCTCCCACAAAAATACTCCTTTTTGACCTGTGGTATCTTACAGGTGTGTGCACTCAGAAAGGGAGGACAAGGCTGAACTAGTTATCTTCCCTCTCTTCAAACAGGAATTTATTTTGATTTAGTTAGTTAGTTATTTTCCCCCTCTAATCACAACTGATGGAGCATCTACACCTATATGCCTCTGGAAATATTTATACGTAGTTCTGAAAACAAAACAAAAAACCACCCAAACCCCAAAAAAGCTAAAATATTCCTCCTCAATAGAGCATGCAGCTTAATGTTTTGTTTTGTCTTAGAATCATAGAATCATTTAGGTTGGAAAAGACCCTTGGGATCATCGAGTCCAACCATCAACTCCACTCTACAAAGTTCTCCCTTACACCATATCCCTTAACACCACATCTAAACGAGTCTTAAACACATCCAGGGATGGGGACTCCACCACCTCCCTGGGCAGCCTATTCCAGTGTCTCACCACTCTTTCTGGGAAGAATTTTTTCCTAATGTCCAGCTTAAACCTACCCTGCTGCAGCTTGAGCCCATTCCCTCTTGTTCTATTGCTAATTACCTGTGAGAAGAGACCAGCACCAACCTCTCTATAATGGCCTTTCAAGTAGTTGTAGAGAGTGATGAGGTCTCCCCTCAGCCTCCTCTTCCTCAAACTAAACAGTCCCAGCTCCTTCCATCACTCCTCATCAGATTTATTCTCCAGGCCCTTCACCAGCTTCGTTGCCCTCCTCTGCACTCGCTCCAGCACCTCGATATCAATGTCTTCCAACATTGAAGAGGAATAGTCATAAAAGAATATTATACAATAGGGGAAATTGGCTATAAACCCAAGATTTTTCTCTCCAGATACCTAGCATTTACTAGACTGAGAGTATATTTTTTCTTTCTTGCCTACAGGAAAGCTGGGGAGGGACTCTGGATCAGGGAGGGGAGCCATGGGACGAGGGGGAAGGGTTTTACACTGGAAGAGGGGAGATTTAGATGAGATATTGGGAAGAAATTCTTGGCTGTGAGGGCGGTGAGCCCCTGGCCCAGGGTGCCCAGAGAAGCTGTGGCTGCCCCATCCCTGGAGGGGTTCAAGGCCAGGTTGGACGGGGCTTGGAGCAACCTGGGCTGGTGGGAGGTGTCCCTGCCCAGGGCAGGGGGTGGAACCAGATTATCTTTAAGGTCCCTTCCAACTCTAACCATTCTATGATTCTATGAAATCTAATAATTTCTCTTTGAACCTAATATCATCACAAATACGTAAAGAAAATTTATCAGGGTTTGCAAAGCCATGAAACTTCATCAGAAGCGGAGAATTCCTACCAGCCTCTGTAAAAGCTCAAACAATGCAGCTGGAGATGAGTACCAGGAACCTGCAGCGAGGCACCGCAGAACATGAACCAAAACCCAAAATGACGTATTTCTAAATTTCTTCTCCTCGATGTCACGTAAAATGTCATCTTTATCCAAAATGTCAGTTCTTATCTAATTGAGCCCTATCTTCCAGGCTCATGCAAAACCACCACTCATTTCTATCAGTAGGTAATTACTGTTACATGACAAACGCGTACAAATTGAGAAAGATGAGAGTCTTATTTTCGGGGGTAACAGACAGTGCACCACCTCCACCCACAAACTTAAGGTCCAGGAGTTTTTCAGATTGTACATTTACTTGTAAAATTGTACATTAAGTAATTTTAATGACACTGTTTCGACCAGGCAGAGAAAAGATGTGAAGCATATAATTTAGTGTTGTCAAGAAAATGTAATCCCGGCTGAGAATTGCTCTGTGCTGATTCTGAAATTCAGTTCTCTGAAATGAATTTGGATTCAGGAGAAAAACTTTCTGGCTGTGAAAAATACGGAGAACGCAAGGAGGAAACAAACAAACAAAAGCGTTATGGAAAATAAATAAGAGAACTAATAACTTACCAAAAAATGAATAATAAAAAGTGATCTCAGTTAAGACAAAAGCAAAAAAACCCAAAACCTCAGCAGCTGAGAGATGAAAAGATCTTTATTTTCCCCATTGTCGTGGTTTAGCCACACCCATTAAAAAAAAAAAAAAAAGAAATAAAGTAGCTATTTAATCTCTCTTATTGCCACAGTATTTTAACTGAAATCGCTAAGGAATGAGAACTGAGTAAGCAGAGAGGAGACAAGAATAATAATAGTAATAACTCAGGCAGCATGTATCAAGTTAGATAAGTTATTTTGCCCATATGTAACAGACACTACTAGAATTCTCTTTTTTTATTTCCTATTTTTAAAAAGCTAATATGAAATATATTGTTGTCCAAACTGGGTAACTATGGAAACCATGTAAAATGTCAATGAAGGAAACCAGTAAGGACCTGAAAGAATCCGAGCAGGTATTTTTTAAAAGATGCAAGTCTGTTTGTTGCAATATATTCGTCATTGAAAAACGAGCTGATCAAATCAGCGTGTAATTGCCTTCGTAGATGGTATCGGCTGTATAGGTTAAGTGAGAAATGTTTAAGAGTTCTTGTATCGTTCATAGCCCTAAATGAACAGTCACTGCCTACCATCCCAACCTAACAGCCACCAGAATACACAATAGCCTGCATCATTCCCAAAGAAAAAGAGAATTTTTTTGCAATAATAACCTATTTGAACCAGAAGCGACTGAGAAGCAACAAACACCAAAACCCATAAAGCCTATTTCAGGCAGCTGTATCTCCAAAGTAATGTGTTTTGGTTTTTCTTTTTCCCCCCAGAGAGGCAAGACCTTTTTTCCAGAGGTAAATTCTGACATAACGTACAAAACGTTTTCCTACTCTCCGTTTTCCTCTTAGGGACCCTCAAATATTTCTGAAATAGATGCAGCTTGTGTGTTGAATGAAAATACCGGGGAAAGAGAGTCTGCCTCGCCTGCGATCTTGACCCTTACGGTGACCAACAGCCGGTGCCTGGGGGAGATAAAGGCAAGCACATCACCGAGCTGCCCCGGAATATTCTCTAGCCCTCAGCAAGATGCAGCTCAAAAGCTTCTTGAGCGGAAACGTTATCTTTTTTATATGACAGTTCTTAAGTTATTTTTCTTCCAGGAATCTGAACCGTCACCTTTTGAGGTCATGTAAATTTTCACTATCCGTAACACCATGTGGCAGCTTAATATTATGGTGGGTGAAGAACCGTTTTCCTTGGTTTGCTCCGAATACCACTGGTTTTATTTTATGCCTCTCATGGAGGAACTGAAATAAATCCCTATCTACCGCCTCCTCTACACTTCTGATTTTGTAAACCTCCTTCCATATATCCCTTAGTTTTCTTTTTTTTTTCCCCCCTGAAGGTTCCTAGTCAGTGTGCTTTTTCTTCATGCATGAGATAATTTTGTACATTTGATTGTCTCTGTCATCCTTCTCTAAACCATTTTTTCATCCATAACTGAAATAAGGAAAAAAGGATTGAATACAGTTCTTGTATGTTTGTTGTAGATTAAAATTATCACAGTGTTTTCTATTTAATTCCTCTATTACATTCCTAATAATCCTTAACATTGATTTCTTTCTTTATCGCTAATCATTAAGTCAAGGAATATTTCTTATATGGTTACAAAAATTTTCTCCTGAAGAGAAATCTAAACAAACAAACCAAAATCTAAGACAAACAACAAAATACTTTCCTACTGCAATCATACAGCTTTTCAGGCTGAGCCTATGGCTCGCTGTAAAGTTACAGATGATAGAATTTAGAATTTAAAAGTAAAGATCAGGCGATGCTTTAAGAAAAGTGCCTAATTGGCTAATCTCCCAAACCCTGCCCTTGCTAAGAGGTAGTTTGAGTGTGTTCAGGGTGGCATTCTAGCGCTGCAATGGCTCCTTCTTCCTAAAGTCTTATCTGACCCACACAGACCATCCAGAAACTTCTTATGAGCATAAGCTTCTTGAGAAATAAAGACACACGAATACTTTAGACCTCTGCTCTGTGGTTAAGAAAAGACTCCAAACTGCATTATAGCACCCGAGGGGGTCTATTAATACTATCGCTAGAATAAGATCGGATGCTGCCGTTCCCTTCCCTTTTTTCCTGTTACCCCACTGGCCTGACAGCATTTTGCTCTGTAATGGCCAGTAACTAACATTAAAACCCTGTAAGAACCAGGGCAAGAAAACTACGCTTGCGGTAGCGCATTCACCTTTCGTACGGGCTGAAGGAAAGGCATCGCTCCCCGTATCAGGAACAGTTTCGCCTGACGAGCAACCGACAGTGACATCCGTCAAAGTGATTCAACCGACGGTCACTTCTGGAAAATTACACTCATAGGCAAAGACGTGTACACGGGAGATAAAATATTCAGTTGGGTTTGTGGTTAAGATGTCGTTTGCTGCTGCCAGCTCTCAAAAGATTTACGGCGTTCGGTTTGTGTTCTCTGTTATACCCGAAAATATCATTTCAAGTATTCTTGACTTTGAATTTAGGGTTAGTTAAAGAGCAGAAAATCTTTACTGCCCAAGTCATGCAGTCTTGTTGCCAGCCCAGCGCTGCCTTTACTTCAGGCATTTGGCTTCAGAATGCTTAAATCAAATGAAAAAACAACGGAAGTTAAGAAATGAGAATGCTTAATCTGGCAGAAATATAATAAGACCAACAAACTAAAGCCAGTGCTAATGAAAATAAGACTTTGACTCATAATTAGCAAGTGTGGCACTCCCTGAAGCAAACCTTGCTACGAGTCTTCTAGTCAGATCTGGATACTCTTTCTGAAGACACGTTCTAGGTTACAAAACTCAAGGTAACGAAGTCTTGCACTGTGTTATGCTGGTCTGATCACATTTACATCTGGGAAACCAGAATTTTATATATATCTATTTTTTCATTCCTTGCCCCCTCCCACCCCCAGTAAAACTAGAAAAACAACATATTTACTCATTAGTACTATGTGCCTTTTTTTTAATCGGATGACTTTGCTCTTATAGCCGACAAAATACGAAATGTGTGGCCAGGATCTGAAAGGCGCATTATCCCTCTTCCAGAAGCACAGGTATGAACGTGCCATATTTACTAATGCTTTTTGACATCAAAATACTCCTCAAGAGCGGCTATAAAACAGAAAACATTTGTGACTGTTTAAACCCACAGCACTCAAACTTGTAAGTAATATGGACTCAGAAATTCCAGTATGCTTCTAATTGCATCCATCGTACAAGGTCTGTGCACTTCAGATAAGAGCTCCAGCTACATCAATTACCAAGCGGCCAGTTGCGGCTTCCTGTGCTTGCCACTTTTCTGCCCAGCACGGAACGTACGCGCAGACACAGCTTAAATGACAGAAATGGATCCGTATGCGCTGCTGAATTAGTAAGCTGATTCACCCGAGTCGTAACCAACAAGCAGGCAATGAATCTCATTTCTGCAGCTCTTTACTTCTTGGTTGGTATTTGAAGTCCCTGTGGGGCCCTACCTAACAGGAAGAGTTCTGAAGTAAATACTAAAACTGTAAACTTTCTAGAAGTGGAATATAATGAAAAAGAATCATGGAGTGGTTTGGGGTTGGAAGGGACCTTAAAGACCATCCAGTGCCACCCCCTGCCCTGGGCAGGGACACCTCCCACCAGCCCAGGTTGCTCCAAGCCCCGTCCAACCTGGCCTTGAACCCCTCCAGAAGAGTCAGGAGCTTCTGTTACCTTTTCAGAATCATACGGTAGAAGATACCACTACATTTGAACATATGTTAAACTAAAAATTATGCAAAATTGACCAGTATGTAACATGTCTTGTGATGGCAATAATGTCTGCGGTCATTTCTGAAATTCATGAAGTATTTTCCACTCATTTACTCTATTAAGTCCATTTAAGAATAATTAGCAGCCGTTACAGTTTTCAGAAGGAAAATGCTTGAGTAACATGGTCTTCCAAAAATTCATTTCACCACCCTTGGCGGAGATTGCTGTATATCGCGTTGCGTTCCGCCTGCGCCCTGTAAGCTGCGGTGTTCCAAAGGGACACATGGCTGCTGACGAGTCCTTCCTACTTAAACAGGTATTGCTCGAGGGTCTGGTGTGGGATTTTTTTGTTTATTTGACAATAAAGCCTAAAGTACTGGCTCAGTGTCTAGAATGTGGCGTTTTGCCTTCGTGCTGCGTAGCTCCTGAACCAGACTGGCAAGGGAGATGGTTTTGTACCCTAAATCCAGCTCTTGGAGGACTGAAGGAAGGATCCTTCCATGTCAAGGAGCTAAGCAGCTACGTTTTATGTATAGCTTGCTGGAGAGGGTAGACGGGTGCCCATGGCAGGAGACACTGGAAAGGAAGGGTGATTCCTTCCAGTTAATTTTCTCTGTACACTAAGATGACAGGCGCGGAGAGGAGGAGGAGGAGGAGGAGGAGGAGGAGGAGGAGGAGTGGGAAGGAAAAGCTTTTAGCCATTCTGCAAGCATCATGCTTTCTCTTCTTCTGGGGAATTAAAAAAAATTAAACAGATTTGGATACTAATGATTTTTCTCTCCCATGTCTGAAGGAAATAAGGAAGAACCCGTGCACAGAAACCAGAGGCGGAGGCTGGCGGTACATGCTCAAAGAGGGAGCGGGGGCTGTGCAGAGGAAAAGGAGGTGTGCCCTCCCGCCAAAAGTAAGAAAACATTATCAACTTATGTTCAGGATGTCATCTACCTAGAGATTTATCTCTGCTGGAGCAGGATAGGAAATCATGGTACAGCTTTGTAAGGGATGAAGTACAGGGCTACCAAAACAAAAAAAAGACTTTAGCAATCCTAAGTGAGCAAAGCAACTGTCATGGTTGACTCTATAGTAAAAAGAATGCTTTTATTCAATAACCACCAGAACAGCTGAATAGCGTATGGTCTGTTTCGAACAAAATAGAAGAGAGGGCTACAAGAGTGGGTAAGACTCTGAAGCTGCCTGCCAGTAATACATGCTGGAACATACCACGCACCTTCCAGCAGGACTTCACAGACTGAGACACTTCAGATACAGAATCACAGAATGGTGGGGGTTGGCAGGGACCTCTGGAGATCACCCAGTCCCACCCCTGCCAGAGCAGGGTCACCCAGAGCAGGTGGCACAGGAACGCGTCCAGGCGGGTTTCGAATGTCTCCAGAGACGGAGACTCCCCCACCTCTCTGGGCAGCCTGTGCCAGGGCTCTGCCACCCTCACAGCAAAGAAGTTCCTCCTCATGTTGAGATGGAACTTCCTCTGGTCAAGTTTGTGCCCATTACCCCTTGTCCTGTCATGGGGCACCACTGAGAAGAGCCTGGCCCCATCCTCCTGACACCCACCCTTTCAGTATTTATAAGCATTGATAAGATCCCCCCTCAGCCGTCTTTTTTCCAGACTGAAGAGACCCAAATCCCTCAGCCTTTCTTCATAACAGAGATGGTCCAGTCCCTTCATCATCTTGGTAGCCCTTTGCTGTCCCCTCTCCAGTAGTTCACTGTCCTCCTTGAACTGGGGAGCCCAGAAATGGGACACATACCTTAAAGTATTCATAAGAGAGAAGTCCTAAAACTCACCTTGGAAATCCCCTCTTTCTGCAAAGGCAGAAAATAATTAATTTGTTTCTCCTAACTGAGCATCTGACCATATTTTCCAAATTCTAATGGAAATGAACGTGTAAATTGAAAGACTCCATCGTGCTGAGAAGAGGGATCATTTGTCACTTGGAGACAAGGTAGAACAGCCAGAAAGAAGTCAGTCATACTGCCAGCGCAAGGGAGTGGGGACTCCCCCACTCTCTTCTGGTGCTGTTTCCTAATCCTAAGAGTCTGGGATAACAGAACTGAAAATGGGAAGGCACATTTTCAAATCACTATTGTGAGATGATTTACTGTATATAAATCATTAGTAAATATATAAAAACAAAAGACAGTACAGCATTAGACAGCTAGGGAAAGCAACAACGTCCAGTACTGTCAGCTCCTGAGTTAGTGAACTGCAGTTTACTGGATGTCGCCACTAAAAGACAAAGAAAAGATGTTGCTGGGGTCTGTTGCGTACTGCCTAACCCAAAGATTAGAATGATTTATTGCTGAAGCGTCTATGATATATAGGATAAAGGAGTTATCAGGGCGTTCAATTTAGGTTATATATGCTGGAATCCTGTATAGTAAATCATCAGAATTTCTACAAGCCCTAGATAATTTTCTAATACAAACAGAATCAGGTCCAACACACAGTCTTTCCAGGAGACTGCAGATTACACGCTGAGCCAGGAACAGGTTACCTAGGGACCAGCCAGTGCGGCCTGTTCATATTATGGATGAACAGAGGACATGTCCAAGCAACACCCACTCACTCATTCTCATATATCACACACACGGTACATCAAAAGGGCTAAATGTTCAACGATCTCGGTATAACGAGCCAAAGTTAGCAGTAGGCGAGTAGTGCTGCTCCCAAGAGACACCAGTGTTTATTTGCTACGCGGGCCTGGGAACTCAGGTCATGTTCCTGATCTGGAAATGACAAACAGCATTACAATTACAGGTATCTTCCAAAGTGAAAAGCAGCCCACGTGTTCAACAGACTCCTCAACTTTCCTTACAACGAAATGGTAATTTAAAGTCAGCACTGACCTGTAAGTGCCCATCCCTTCAAGGGAAATTAATAGTTGGATCTAATCTATGGACTCAGAGCCATGTATAAAAGAGATAAAACATTGTCAGCTATAACAATTAAAGTTCAGCCGCGACAATCAGTAAATGCAGGCATGACGTGCCTGTCTCAGAGTTACAATTAACCTGATTATCTTAAGTCACTTACTTTTCACCTTTCATTTTCCATGTAATACTAGTATCAACTGCTAAAGCATGTCCTGCTATGCAAATAAGATGTAGTTAGAAAAGCACATTACGTTCCAACTTACAGCATTTTTTCTGTATCAACGGCAACTTAATGACATCACTGAAATAAAACAGCAATGTGAATAATTTGCAAACTGCGTACAGAACAAGTCACTTCTGTGACTTGTAATCCTGGTCCTTCTTTCCATCGGGTTTCTCACTTGGCATCCTACCTCGAGCCAGCTGGGGTAGAACAAAAGCTTCAAGGGGATAGAAACCTTTTAAAACACCACAAAAAGGTACATTCAGTCCCACTGTTTGGAATTCTTGTTTAACCAGATGAATGTCTGTTACGTTGTAGGGTTTTACATAAGAAGAAAAGATATTTAACCTAATGAAATTCATGAAAATATTTTTCTGAAGATTACTTGAGATAACTGGAGCAAAAGTAAGAACTGCACCATTAATAAATAATTTACAAGAAGGTATAGCCATGAATTAAACATATTTGCTTAAATAGACCACTCCTAATTAATAGACTACTCCTAATTATTTACAGTCACATTCAAGGGTGATGCTTTTTCTTCATCCATAGTCACGAAGGATGAGGAAAAGGCTGAGGTGCTCAACGCCTACTTTGCCTCAGTCTTTAGCAGTGGAACGAGCTGTTCCCTGGGCACCCAGCCTCGTGAGCTAGGAGACAGGGAGGGGAAGCTGAACGAGGTCATCACAATTAAAGAGGAAGTGATCAGTGACCTGCTACACCGCTTGGATGCACACAAGTCTATGGGACCGGACGGGTTACATCCAAGAGTGCTGAAAGAGTCGGCAGACGTGCTCGCCAAGCCACTTTCCATTACCTACCTGAAGACATGGCTAACAGGGGAGGTCCCAATGGACTGGAGGGTGGCAAACGTAGAGCCCATCTACAAAAAAGGCAGAAAGGAGGATCCGGGAAACTATAGGCCTGTCAGTCTGACCTCGGTAGCAGGGAAGGTCATGGAGCAGATCATCTTGAGTGCCATTACAAGTCATATAACGGACAAGCAGGGGATCAGGCCTAGTCAGCATGGGTTTATGAAAGGCAGATCCTGCCTGGCGAACCTGATTTTCTTTTATGACAAGATGACCAGATTATTGGATGAGGGAAAGGCTGTGCACATTGTCTACCTAGACTTTCGAAAAGCATTTGACACTGTCCCCCATAGAATTCTCATGGAAAAACTGACGGCTCATGGCCTGGATGAGCATACGATCTGCTGGATCAAGCACTGGCTGGATGGGCGGTCCCAAAGAGTGGTGGTCAATGGAGTTAAATCCAGCTGGCGGCCGGTCACAAGTGGTGTCCCTCAGGGCTCGGTGTTGGGACCATTTCTGTTTAACATCTTTATTGATGACCTTGATAAGGACATAGAGTGTATCATCAGCAAGTTTGCAGATGACACGAAGCTAAGAGGGAGTGTTGATCTGCATGAGGATAGGGAGGCTCTACAGAGAGACTTGGATAGATTGGACCGATGGGCCGATGCTAACGGTATGAGCTTCAACAAGGCCAAGTGCCGGGTCCTGCACTTGGGCCACAACAACCCCATGCATCGCTGCAGGCTTGGGGCAGTGTGGCTGGAGAGCTGCCTGGCAGAAAAGGACCTGGGGGTTCTAATTGACAAGCGGCTGCACATGAGCCAGCAGCGTGCCCAGGTGGCCAAGAGGGCCAATGGCATCCTGGCTTGTATTAGAAATAGTGTGACCAGCAGAAGGAGGGAGGTGATTGTCCCCCTGTACTCAGCACTGGTGAGGCCACACCTGGAGTATTGTGTCCAGTTCTGGGCACCTGAATATGAGAGAGATCTCGAGGTGCTGGAGCGAGTGCAGAGGAGGGCAACGAAGCTGGTGAAGGGCCTGGAGAATAAATCTGATGAGGAGCGATGGAAGGAGCTGGGACTGTCTAGTTTGAGGAAGAGGAGGCTGAGGGGAGACCTCATCGCTCTCTACAACTACTTGAAAGGCCATTGTAGAGAGCTTGGTGCTGGTCTCTTCTCACAGGTCATTAGCGATAGAACAAGAGGGAACGGGTTCAAGCTGCAGCAGGGTAGGTTTAAACTGGACATTAGGAAAAAATTCTTCCCAGAAAGAGTGGTGAGACACTGGAATAGGCTGCCCAGGGAGGTGGTGGAGTCCCCATCCCTGGATGTGTTTAAGACTCGTTTAGATGTGGTGTTAAGGGATATGGTGTAAGGGAGAACTTTGTAGAGTGGAGATGATGGTTGGACTCGATGATCCCAAGGGTCTTTTCCAGCCTAAATGATTCTATGATTCCTATCCCTATCCCAGCACTTGAGAAGAAAATATAACAACTTGAGTAATCAAAACATGCTTTTCTTTAGTTCCTCACTCCATAAGAAAATGTTGCGAAAAAGGGAAGCATGTGAAAAGTTTGAGGAGGAAGTAGCTCAGAGATTGCGCCCACATAAAAATTTAATTCAAACTGAATAATTTCATTGGCTTATATGCTAAATCAGCTAAATAACCGTGTAACTGGAGCAATATGGACACTCTGTTTCTGCAGAATATCCATTAAACACCAAGTCTGGGTGACTTATTGTAGAATTGATCCAAGGTCCCAGGTGCGAGCTCTTCTCCAAACCACACTTCACCATGACTTGCCCACTGTAGGTCGTGCCGTTTCAGCGGTGAGAGAGACCAACATCGCCATGTAAAAGAAGCTCAAGGAGGGCTTTTCTGCTCGGAATCAAAAATCAGTTTGAATTGTAAACAGCTGATGGATGAAGATCCTTGCTCTCCCCGTTAACCCACCATTTGTCACTTCCACAACATAACCTGGTTTTTGCCCTGAAGACCCTATTTTGCTACCAGCCTCCGTTCACCAGCAGCAAAGAGAAACAAACCTGCAAACCGGAGACCTAAGGAGATGGGATCGACCGCCCTCCGAACTATTTTGCCTAACGTGGATTTAGGCTATACATTTCTAACGGGGCTTTTAGAAGCACAGCAGCACTCCACCAAAAAAAGGAAGTTATGAGAACTAACATGGAGCCCCAAGGCAAGGGAGAGGTTCTTCTCACCATAGAAATCTCATTGCCAAGAACCTTGAGACACCATCACACAGTGGTTACCAGGCTTTAAATAAAGAGAGTTAAAAAGTCGCTCAGATCACACTCAAGACTGGGAAGGAGACTGCTCTAAAATCCCTGTTTGTGTTCAAATTTTTAGCATATTTTTGGATTAATGCCCCTTGCTGCCTGAGCCAGCAGCTGCAGTGATAAATTCCAGATCATTTGGCAAAATCCTTTCTTGTGCCTGAGAGATACCTGAAGTTAACCAAATGAAGTTATTTTCTCAGGTAACACGTGTAAATTATTTATATATTATGGTAAACTAAGGTTTTATGGAACACAAAAAGTCCAGTGAGGATAATTACCATACCCAGAGTTGCCCAGGTCATTAAAAGCATGAAGATAACTGTGATTTCAAAGATGGCATTTTAGGCTGCTGCTTACACAGTAACCTAAAGCAACACATTATTAGGCAAGTGTATCATTCACTCCCCAGGCCTTGATTGTGACAGGGGATGTATTTTTTATTCACATTCCGGGAGGCCAAGCGGTGCCTGCAAGGTACTATATTTTTAAAGGAATTTTTAAAACAATTACCGCTGAGAGAAGGGTCACATAAAGCTGCGGGGGCACAGCACAGGCACATTCAAAAGGTTTTGAAGTGGCCAAACTTTACGTACGCAAAAAGGCTAAACATTTCTTGTTTCTGGGTCACAGGCGACGGAGACCTTTGACCTCCCAGCTATAGATCTCTTACGCAGGCAAATTACTTACACTGCAATACTTCATAAACAACAGCAGCCCTAAGTGTCCCACCAGGCAGTACAAATAGCGGGGGTTACACTTGCCGTAGGTTTGATTGGGATGGAAATGAGCCTCCCTGGGAAGTCCGCTTAAGCCTTTTAAACCAGGCCCGAGCACTGGCATGATGCTTTAGTTTCAGAATAAGTAGAAAATGATGCTGCTTCGTTGTTTTAGGAACTTAGCTGGTACCAGTCACCAGAAACATTCAACTGAGATTTATTTTTTTTTTTTAAATTAGAAATATTACATAGTCAAAGGAAAGGAAAACACATCGGTTCTCCCTCTCTAATTTGGTAGAGTGAGTCTTGCTTTGGCTGAATGCAGTATTTTACTGCTTTCCCCTTATATGGTCATAAATAAATACTTAAAAACTGATGTAGAAACAGACGAGAAATACAAATTAGAACAGCAGCTTGTCTAGTTACGTCCAGTTCATATTGCCACAGAGTTCTGAAGCATCTGAAGCATAGTTTTAGGTGTTCAGTAGCCAAAAATAAGATAACTTACATTTCAAGGGGCAACTAGAAGTCCACGCTTTCACCAGAAGAAAGAAGTAGTCGCTCTAATTATTTCACTTTTCTGCAGTTAATCACATGCATATATAACCCTGTCACATTTTGATAAAAGTCAGAAACAGGATGGTTCCTGGTGGAACGATTCCCTCTCGCGCTTTAAATTGCATTATCTCTCATTTATTTCTCCTTCAGTTCAGCATCTTTAGGAACCACCCTAAATCACCAATAATCAATAGATATATCAATGTTCTAGTACTCTATAACGTTCAGGGGGATAATCAGAAAGAAGTCACAGGACAACTCAGCAGCACTTCACCCAACTTCGAAAGAGAACGCTAGGGTAAAAAAAAATAAATCTTCCTTTCCTTCTGCTATTTTAATGCTTAGCCTGTGTTTTAGGCTGTTAGAGCACTAACAGTACACAAACGTTAAAGCACGCTCCAGCCATATTAAGCACATCAGTACACGTAAAGCCGTTTACCCCAGATGCAAAACCCACACGGTTTGTCCTTGCCCGCAGGGCAGTCGTAAGTCACCAAATTCAGCCTATAGTTTGCGCAGTTTTTCTAGAGCTGAAAGAGCTCCTGAAACAGTGACCAAAGGTTTATTGGGCTAAAAACAGGGACCAGAATTAAAAAAAAAAAAAACAACAACAAACTCATTAACTTATTTGGGACATGGGAGACCAACACCACTTAATTTTTTCAAAGTTTAGGCAACAGTAACCACACCTCCTCCTTGGGTAGGTAATATAAAGTTAGACACTTACTATTTGACTCAATTTTACTCAAAGTTTAGCACTGATATTTTGAAAAGACTGTCCTAAATATCTTAATATCATAATACCATTAACAAGATGTTAGGTAACATATGCATTAAAGACTGAGTTTTTCCTCTCCTCACTTTGGGAATAAAAGCTTTTTCTCTCTTTCTATGTCAGATGCTGAGAGTTGCCCATTTTAAAAGGAATAAAAGAAGAGCTTATGCAACAGACAGAGGCAATTGAATTCTAGCAATAGAGTGGAAAATCTCATTTATGTCAGTCTTTCTAAATTTAAGTTATCACAGAAAATCATTGGGTAATTTTTACAGTTATCTGTAATGTAGCATTTGTGTCTTGTGTGCCTGGCACTCTTCGGTTCCTGTTCTACTACCCCAGTTCAGCTATTAGAATGTTCTATAATTTTGTTATTTAACTTCCCTTAAAGGAAATCCACAGAGATGACCAACTTGTGACTTAATATTCATTCCATATACCTAAATAAAAGAGGAGGGGCTTATGCAAGTTTTTGATGACATCTATAACGCTCTCTGAAAATAGCACAGCATTTAGCCTCAGGCTTTTAGGTAACAAAATTTCCCCTCTTTACTTCATATAAAAGATCTTCATCTTTAAGATCATATCACAACTACCTTTAAGACTTGAGCAGTACATATAAGCATAGCCTTGTCTGTAGGTATGGAAATTAATAGGTTTTTGACTGGTATCGTGGTTATTATTTCAAAAAATGAGTACTTTTGAAACAGTATAAGATACTGATTTGAAAAAAAACTCTACACAGGAGGAGTCTACACAGGAGGAGTCTACTAACGTTGTCCATCACTGAGCCAGACAACATACTAGTCTTGAGCAACATCTTGAGCTCCATAAAGTTCTTAACTTTTTTGAACACTAATTTAACTTTGTGATGTTCAAAATAATGAGTTCTCACGCTATTAGATTTCTTAGTGCTAAGCGATATCTGGTTTCTGAGTGCGTCTTTTCATTGTACGCGCATTACATTACGGTCAACAGCATTAAGCTAGAAAGGAAATTTAAATGGATGTAAGAAAATTAGACACTGCAATAAGAAGTCTACCAGTCCCAAAGAGTATTGCTTTAGATAGATGTAGGTTCTGTAAAAAACCTTGTAAAAAAAAAAAATCAGCATATTTCATTTTTAATTTTTAGAGTCTAAATAGGCGTAAGATCCTATTTTATGAGAAGGAAATGTCACTTTAAAAATTGTGTTAATACAATATCTCCAAAACGGACTATTCCAATATAAATATGATATTTCTGAGCCAGAAATATCTTGAAGAGTATGTACCACCTAAACACAAGCTCTCTTTCATTTTTTTGTTTCACTAACCTCTAAAGGAAAAAATTCAATAAACTGGAAGTGTTTAACAAACAGGAGACATAACAGGAGGAAGACGTGGTAGCCTTTGAAGACTGCTGCAAAGATGAGTCTAAAAAAGAACAGACGATTTTCTTTGCTCTCGGGAATAAGAGAAGTAGTAATGGTCCTGCATGGTGAAAAGGAAGATTCAGGCTACAAATTTTCCAAGAACAACTCAGCACCATAATGGATTGCTTGGAAAAGCCATGAATTCTTCCACTCTGGGGTTTTTAAAGAACGCTGCTAGACAAATTTCAGTATAGAATGCTACAGGTTTAGTTGATCCTGTCTGAGTGCTAAGGACAGTATTAATCAACCTCAACCCTTCTTGTAGCTCTGTTGCCCAAAATAACTGTAACCAGGAGATTTCTTCCCTAAATAAAAAGAATAAGGTTTAACCAATAATAAATGAAGACTTAAAGGCTAGGTCTTCAAATTAATTACTTTTTAAAATTCAATGCCAACTTAAAGCCCACCAGTACTGTAAAAAAACAATTTAACAGAATCTTTCAAAGTGATCAGAAAAAAGTTAATCAAGAAATGTATTAAAATCACAAATGATCTAAATTTCCACAGCTTTTGACTATATGCCAGATTTCTTAAAACTCATCGTAACTCTTGTTTCTTGCTGCTTCCTTTATAGGCTGACAAATCCCACTCCGAGACCAGTGTTCTACACAATATTCTGGAAGAGTCCCATCAAGTTCTAGTGAGAATATTACATTTTTTCTTGTTGCGGGGTCTATTCTGCAGTGTGACGCATTGCATACAAGTACCTTGTAGCAATGCTAAACCAGTAACTTTAATTATGCCTAAATTAGTTTAATCCACTCATAAAATGCTTAAACATTTTAAGCGATCCTAAGCTCTTTTAAGATATGCCAGTTCTAAACTATACTTCCTGACCCATTTATTTCAGTTGACTATTTACTAGCCACATTATATTTTACATCTGTTATCCAAGTCATCTGAATTTCTCTTTCTGTGCTTTGCCTCTTTATTAAATACCGAAGGGAGACGTGTGCTCATCTAAGAGGCTTTAGTCTTAAGCCTCCCTCCCTGATGAAGGGACTGGCGTTTCCTCGCCGACCGCCTTGCAATCGCAGACCACATGAAAAACTGGGTTTAAACAAAGTGAACAATTCTTGCGCATTGATGTCCTGCTGCAATGATCATAAAAAATTAGCATAGCAACTTACGGCACACACGGCACTTCTGTATGAGAACAGGGTAGCCGTCGTAGCCTTCTGAGTGCTAGGTGATTTATTTTGAGATGGTAAAAAAGCATTGTGCTGCGTTTACTTATTATTACAATGCTGAATATTATCCACAGAACCCTAAAGACTGGCAAATTGTACACTTTTTCTCCAAGTAAAAACATGGATAGATCTACATTCCATACAATTTCACGGTGTTATTACCTTAGTATTGACCAAAAATTCAACAGAACTTGGTATTTTAATACACGACTTAAACACAGGTACGCTTTACACGATGTACTAGTACACGACAATATAGTAAGGATGGCGCACGTGAACACCAGCGGAGTATCAGATAAATGGAACCTGAATCTTGGGTCTTTTGCTTCTAGATTAATATCCTCAGAAGTATTTTAAATAAATCAAATGAGCCCCTGCAAGGACAACACACAAGGGAACAATTAAACAGGCAAAAATATTATCTTCAGAGGCATTCTTTTATCTGATTGGCGATTACTGTAGTCCAAAATGAACTGTAGCAGGTATGTCTCTTTCACTAAGAGGTACTCAGATGAGCAATTAAGGATTTCTCATTTTCCTTTCCAGCTCTCAAATTTCCCACGCGTTCACCTAACCGCATTGCTCTAGATAGAATATTTTCAGAAGTCTTAGTACAAGAGTTACTATTAACTCTTCTTAAAGAAATATTTGGCTTTTTTTAGCATGAGAGTTGTTTAATGAGATAATAACATCTTAAGATTCAGAAACAACGTATCTCTCTATCATTTTTAACACCAATTCCCCACCTCCTTACTGCAAAAGCAAGTACATTTGGACCAACTGGTTTGGTGACTTTTTTTCTGGTTAGTGTTTTTGGCCAAAGTTTTGGCTGCACATAAGCGTCCCAGACTGTTAGACTGTATAGGATCTAAGAAAAATAGCACCAAGATGGACAAAATAAGAGGTTACATTTTGCTTTTTTTTTTGTGATCTCTTCCACTGAACTTTACTCATGAAAAATCTGGTCGCACAGAAGAAAATTCAATATAAATTCACACATCAAAATAACAGAAAATAGCATATGTTTAACAAGCATAGCACTGTTTGTTAATTAGATGCAAACCTGACAGATCTGGGGACGGGGGTGGGGAGGGAAATCAAAATACCACTTTCTGTTTATCCTTTCCCTATGTCTAAACTGTATTTGCTTGCCGTGAAGGAGAAAAAAGTCAAATTACAGATTACAAACTAGTACATTTTACACTTCAAAAATTATCTTTTCATAGTATGCTTTGTGTTAATTTGTCCAAACCCACTGAGCAGGGAACAATACAGAAATTACTTAGACATTCACGTCCCAAATTTATAATGAGAGTGGAAAACACAATAATGACCTAAAAATACAATCTCAAAGAAGAAAAACACCTTTCTAATGACCATATTTCCACTCTGAGAAGAAAAAAAGGACACTTTTCACAGGAAGATCTCATTTCATTTAATTCTTTCTCTTCGCTTACTCCATTAGTTTTCCTCCAGTTACTGACTGTCGGCTGAGGTATAGTTTCTCTCATTTGCCCACCCAGCTTCTGTCACTTAAAAAAACCCAAACCCACTAACTAAAACTAATTGGGGCACTCAAATTGCATTAGAAAACATCTGCTACACCTATTCAAAATTCTTTTCAAGGAAAGTGTATCAAAGCGCTACGATTGCCTGCATTTTGACCCAGGCACCAAATCCCGAAGGATTAACATGACTTTTCACAGTTCCAGAAATTACCTTGGATCTCATTCCATCTACCTCCTAAGTCTAGAAATATACTCACCGATTAAAAAGCTATGAGAAAGAAGAGGAAAATTGCTTTGAAAGTCTCTAGATGTTGTAAAATCCTATTTCTGTAAGAACAATCACCATTAGTAAATTATGTAGCGTTGGACATCAGAAAACAGGATGACTCATTCACTGAGTGAAGTGGTTTCGGTAACAGCTGTCTAGCTAAAATATTATTATACAGAGCAAGGTAATAAGCTTGATGGATTTCAGTGGTTTAGGAAGAGAAAACATAAGCCAAACCATAAAATGGTGCATTTGTCTTAACATCAACAGAGCTATACTGATTTCGCCTACAAATTATCAGTATATAATTAACAATACGTTCACTCACGTTGATCTAGTTTCACATTACAGAAACATTACTCCTTCAGAAATAATTTTATTTCTTTTTCACAACAGCATATTTCTTGCTCGTGATCTTGATATTACTTTTTCCTCCATTTCTCTATTTCATGCAGCTCCCCTACTCCCCCACCTAAATTTTCTAAGAAGTAAACAAAGCTCTTTAATGACTAGTTATTTTCTCATCTAAGTACCATCCATCACAAGACTTACTCCTACTGAAATAAGAACTTTTCCAATTAGTATAACAAAATCAGGTCCTAAATGCACATGCATGTTCCTCAACAGCCTATGGACTAAATCCTTTTAAGCTCTTCTAAACTCCATTCCCACTCATTAGAGCAGACATTTTGTCATCAGGAGAAATATTAACATTAGTTTATCACATTAAATGATATTACCTTCATGATTAAAACTCAGCTGGTTTAGAACAGTCGAAAACAGATTGAGTACGATTTGATTTTCATCCAGTGACTAGTTCAAGTTCCTTTTGAAAAAAAAAATAAAAAATTCTCCAAACTACTTTTTTTTTTTTTTCCCCCAAACTTGAATCCATATTTTCTGGCAGCATTTTAAGTGAAAAATGATACAGATATAAGCCATTTCTGGCACCATAATTTCTCCTACAGAGAGTGTTGACTCTCTGTTCACATTAACTTTTATCTCACTCTTTTTCTAGAGCACTGAAACATTAAACCATTAAAATAAAAAAAAAAATTAAAAGAATAATCTGTAAACCCAATTCCTCTGCAACTACTAGAAAGAAAAAAGAGCACCAATACCGAAGCACATATAAAGTGAAACAGCGATTAAACTGCTATGTCAGAAGTAAAACAGCAGCCTTTATACAAGGAAGAAAGCAAACCTTTAATCTAGCCCTAGAGAGATATCATTCAATCCTCACACAGATACAGACAGTAAGAAACACAAAGAATCCACACTATGCCCACCCAAACCTCTGTAGAAGGGGTCATGGTATTAGTCAAGCTACTAACCAGTGGACACGAAGGCCAATGGGAAGACCCAAGACCCAAGGAGCAGGTACAAGTAAGTGCCGACACCTGACTCTGCCTCTCCTTGCTGCTCAGGATAAACTGGGACTGACTGGAACAGGAGATCAGGTTGAGGACAGCTGCTTCCTACTGGAGTAGAATAAAGCTAATGACTCTGAGCTGAACTAGGAGGTTGGCTAATATTGGTGGACAAAGCTACTATTTTCTTTTCATTAATCTAGAGAAGCATAAGGACTTTTTATGCTGTTTGATCATGCCAGGGAATTTCCTGTGCAAAAATAGGGAGGGAAAAGAGGATTAAATTATTACTCTTTAATTATTGCTTTGACTTGTTTTATACCTTTTTTATTAATTTTTTCATAATAGCAATGCTGACCAGTTTACTTTGTTTATTTCAAGCATATGAAGGATGTTACAGCTCTAATATGGACACAGTAGACAACTGCGGAAAGAAAATTACATAAAATAGAATCATAGAATCATAGAATTGTTGAGGTTGGAAGGGACCTTTAAGATCATCGAGTCCAACCTTTAGCCTACCCTGACAAGAGCCACATCTAAACCATGTCCCTCAGTGCCCCATCTACCCTTTTTTTAAACACCTCCAGAGATGGTGAATCCACCACCTCCCTGGGCAGCCTATTCCAATGTTTAATAACCCTTTCAGTGAAAAAATGTCTCCTAATATCTAATCTAAACCTCCCCTGACGTAACTTGAACCCGTTTCCCCTCGTCCTATCACTTGTCACCAGGGAGAAGAGGTCAGCCCCCATCTCTCTACAACCTCCTTTCAGGTAGTTATGATATTCTCATGCTATGAAGCTGTAAAATACCTAAATATTCAACAACAAGATGGCCAAAGTCCTTATTTCTCAGTCATGTCTTAGAAAGACAGGGAAATAATAAATACAAAGGTAATGTAAAACATTGTGCGAGAGATGTGAATTTAATCAGATTAAAAGAATTCACTTCTAACTAGCTTTTGAGCAATGAAAAGTACATTTGGTAATGCTGACGAGAAAGTGGTTTTTATTATGTATTAGCACCACTTTTTTATTAAGAGTACTTGCCCTTGTTAAAACAGAGTGAAAATTTCCCCCCGAGTCCCCTGTGCCTATTTTAGTGTGCCTTGGGCACTTTTTGAACTTTCCTAGCGCATTCAAAAGCTTTAGGGTTATTGTGCACACCATTAGTGAAGCACATTTATGACAATATTATTTAGAACTATGAACTCCGTGGCTAAATATATAATTCTGCCAAGAATGCTGGCAATATTAATCATCATTCCTTCTGTTTTCCCTACGAAAAGAGGAAAAAAACCAAAACATGCTGAGGACTCACAAGAACCATCTGGGCAAGTTCCCATCCTTTTCTCTTCTCTGGAGGAAATTTTCTCGTATTGTGAAGATGGATGTTGACTAGAAGCCCTGTAGAGCCTTATAGATCATAAAATCAGTCTTAACCATGAGCCTATGCTGTCAAAGAATACAATTTTTTTATTATGAGTCAATCTTTGCCTAGAAAATTTAATTCAGGTGTTGAGGTGGATATTTGTTGTGAATAATAATTCATTCGCCTTTGAAATACAGTTCGATTTATCCCAAACCATTTAATTTTTAATTGGAATAGCTGAATACCTTACACCTTAAAGAAACACGTTGGCATGGGATGATATTCCTTGGGCTGTCAGATACCTGAGGGACAAGAGAATCCATCAGGGCGCGAAGAGCCTGTAGCAATGCTCTGCCTCTCAAAAGTCAAAGGCCAAAAACTGCTTTGGGAATTTTTCTCAATCTCTTCCGCTGACATTCTTCCAACTGGAGAAAATAACTAAGAAAGTTGTAATCAAATGTCCCACACTAACATCTGCAGAGTAGATTTTAGAGCTGCAAATTGGTGCTTTAACTCAGGAACTTCCCACGCCCATTTTGCCTCCAGCATCTCGTTCTCTCCCTGGCTCTGATCACTCCAGTCAGGCTGATGCACCTGTCTGGAGAGCCTTGCCGTAAGCTGGATCGCTGGAAAAGTTCTCACAGACAACAAAAAAAGGCTATTAAAAAGGAGGTTATCTAGACAAATTCGAGAATTTTCTGTATGTCTATTTTGAGTGATTCTGCACTAACTTTGGAAAAAAAAAAGAAAAAAGAAAGGACAAAAAAAGAAAATAGGAAAAACACTTTAAGAAGGCAAATAATTTTCCTATAATGAACAGATACTTCTACTTCTTATCTACCTTGACCTTAGCAAGGCTTTTGACACTGTCTCCCATAACATCCTCATTAGGAAGCTGAGGAAGTATGGGCTAGACGAGGTGACAGTGAGGTGGATCGAGAGCTGGCTGAGTGACAGAACTCAGAGGGTTGTGATCAGCGGCACAGAGTCCAGTTGGAGGCCTGTAACGAGTGGTGTCCCTCAGGGGTCAATACTTGGACCAATTTTGTTCAATATATTCATTAATGACCTAGATGAGGGGACAGAGTGTATCCTCAGCAAGTTTGCTGATGATACCAAGCTGGGAGGGGTGGCCGACACTCCAGAGGGCCGTGCTGCCATCCAGCGTGACCTGGACAGGCTGGAGAGCTGGGCAGAGAAGAACCAAATGAGGTTCAACAAAAGCAAGTGTAGGGTCCTGCACCTGGGAAGGAAGAATGCCAAACACCAGTATAGGTTAGGGGCGGACATGCTGGGAAGCAGCTCTGAGGAGAAGGACCTGGGGGTCCTGGTAGACAGCAAATTATCCATGAGCCAGCTGTGTGCCCTTGTCGCCAAGAAGGCCAATGGCATCCTGGGCTGCACAGGGAAGACTGTGGCCAGTAGGTCGAGGGAGGTCATTCTCCCCCTCTACTCTGCACCGGTGAGGCCACAACTGGAGTACTGTGTCCAGTTTTGGGCTCCCCAGTTCAAGAGGGACAGGGAACTACTGGAGCGAGTCCAGCGTAGGGCAACCAAGATGATTATGGGACTGGAGCACCTCCCTTATGAGCAAAGGCTGAAAGAGCTGGGACTCTTTAGCCTGGAGAAGAGAAGGTTGAGGGGGGACCTGATTAATGTTTACAAGTATCTAAAGGGTGGGTTTAAGGAGGACGGAGCCAGGCTCTTTTCAATGGTTCCCAGTGACAGGACAAGGGGCAATGGGCACAAGCTGGAACATACGAAGTTCCGTTCAAATACATGGAAAAACTTCTTTACAGTGAGGGTGACAGAGCACTGGAACAGGCTGCCCAGGGAGGTTGTGGAGTCCCCTTCTCTGGAGATTTTCAAGACCTGCCTGGATGCAGCCCTGAGGGATGTGCTCTAGGCAATCCTGCTCTAGCAGGGGAGTTGGACTAGATGATCTCTAGAGGTCCCTTCCAACTCTGAAGATTCCGTGATTCCGTGATTCCGTGATTCTTACAAAAGGGCGGCCTGGAGAGCTGGAGTGGTGATGGTCCTACATTTTTCTTCTCCAAGCTTCTGACAGGGCATGAAAGAGGAACTCTTCAGCATTTGAGGTCACATAGTACACACGCGTCTGTGTAAACCATGCGTTACTTCTTAGGCAGGAACCAGGTAGAAGCATGACTCAAGATTTGCTGCTGCATGATTTACAGAACTAGAAAAATCAATGTCAGAGGAAACAATAGGAGCCAAAGATACTGAGTTACAGTCGTCTTCGGTCTCGTTCCCTGGCTGCCTTTCCAGGGACAAAGATCCTCACACAGAGGGCTGCAACATATGAGAGAAAACTCAGATTTACGACTTTTCTTCTTTGACTGTCTCACAGTCCTCAATACCGTTGCGGATTTATTTTAGGTCTTCCGTGGTACGGTGACGTTTCTTCACGATGGCTTGATTCACTGCGGAGCTCGACTCTGATTCTTTTGGGACTGCCTGGCTCGGAAGGTCACGGGTGTTTTGTGCTTGGCTAAATCTGAAATTGCGAATGTCAGTGAGGATGAAGGGAATAGCTGCAGCTGGTATGCCTGCCTTGTACATGTTTTCAGACAGGATCCCTCTATACATTCCATAAATGCTTTCAAAATCGGTTCCCATTAAACAAACCAGCATGTGCTTAGGGATTTCAGTAGCCGGCTAAAAGTAATTTTCTTCCAATCAAGGCAGTTTTAATAGGGTATGTGTTTCCTCTATTATAAACATGCTGTTATGCCGCGGAAGACAAAGCCCTAGTTTTCCTCTCCCCACCGCTCCCTCCCCTTCTCGAGTATACCCCCTGCTCTGGAATGCAAGACTTTTTATTCACGTCTTCTTTCATTCCGAAGTTTTCAGAGTCACGCCGTATTGGTGGGAACAGTGAAATCGGGCGGCGCATCATAACTTTCACTTAACAACCACAGCTCAAAGGAGACAAAGGTGCAAAGTGCAGGACTCTGGTTCTTGGAACCAGGGAGTCTTCAAAAATAAAGCTTTTTCTCCCCTCTGGCTACATTAAGCTCATATTAAGCTACATTAAGCTCAAAGTAAAAGTAAAAAAAAAAAAGTATTGGGTAATATCTAGAATAATTAATAGCATAATGAATAGAATAAAAGCATTTCTTACTTTATACTATCTAAACAGTTAAATTTTGTTTTGATGCAAATAAAATTATTGTAATGTAATAAATTTTACCTTTTCTTCAACAAAAATTTACATGGATACACTGCTTTCTAAATGCACCTAAGTAAAAAAAAAAAGAAAAGAAAACCTGCAGGGAAAATAAAAAAAGAAAAAAGAACTAGGAAAACCTAGGAAGACTGAATTTTTCTTTTTTTTTCATGACTTTTTTCTCATGCTTTTTATTCTTCACAGGCTTGCGATCTGGATGAGAACCACGGCACTCCCTGAACACGTACCGAATTTGGGCCGCAGTGTATGCCACGATACGTCCCAGCAGGAAGATGTAAACGCTGCCGTAGAGAGTAGGAGGGGGAGTGCTCAGCAGAGGATATGAAGTAAGAGTTTAGTTCTGTTCCAGATCACAGTCACTTCTATACTCCTCTTTTCACATTTAGTAGCACTGACGATACCCCTCACTAATATTAGCGTGGTGCGCTGCCGGCAGCTGGAGGCCAACGTGGCGTTTGAGAGTTCAAGGACAAACTACAGAGTACAGCGCATTTATGGACGAAGCTTTATTGCCCGTTAAACGGCTGTCACGCAGCATCAGAAGAGTGAAGATTTTTCACGTACGTGTGCATTGCTTGAGGTTACATTTCAGTAACTCCTTTTTTTTTTTCAGATAGAATGTACATATTTTACTGGAAAAACCCATAGCTCATTCGGATTGGATGTACAGCGTGGGAAAGATTTTCATGCCTATTCCAGATTTATCATCTTATTGCATGCGAGACAAAATTTTTTTATTTTTATTTATGCCTTTGAGGCTGATAATTTTGAATTTAACGCTTTATTATTATTGTTATTTTGTTTAGAACAAAAAGTTACCCCAGCAAGTATCAGTGGCAAAACCTCAGTAACAAAACATGTATTGACAACAATGACGTCTAAAATTCAGACCTCTACAGGCATATTTTAGGAAAAATATTTCCTTTTGTGTTCCAGAATGCCTCCCTGAATTGTTGACACCAGTGTAGTTATGAAATAATACCACTTACCCGCTCTTTCTACCGCGCAGTTTCAATTGGTGAAGGATTCTTTACATCCTGTTCTAAACCACTTTGCTGCTATTAACAGCCACCGGGGCCCTCTGGGGATAAAAGTAGGTATTCAAGTGCAAGGTCATTAGGAAAACCTGGAATTTCTGAGTTAGTTGTTATGCCTCCTGTTAGGAGACGTATCTTTAAAATCCTGTTTCAAGAGCCAAGACGTCTGACATGCTGCGGCCCAACCCCAAAATTGGCTGTGTTACTACTGAGCAGAGAGTACAATGGAATCTGGGTTCCAGACATAAAAGCAATATGATAAGAGTACAAGGAACATAGAATTTTTTAATTTACATTCATGTACTACAGGTTCATTAATTTACCTGGGAATTCTGTTTACAGGTCATGATTCCCTTCTCACCAAATTTGGTTGGATACACACGTGGCAATTAGCTCCATTCTGAATGAGAGGGGCAGAAAAAGTCTGATTCCATTGAGGAGTTGGTAGCAGATGGTAACACCTCATCCGGCTGCCAAAAGCAACTGAGACTAGAAGACAATATTCATGAGCCCTCCTTAGTTATCAGGCTGTCCTAATCCTCACCCAGCGAGGTACCAGTTTAAGGGATACCCTCATCTTCCTCTTCGTAACCATCTTCCTCCTCCCAAACCCTCTGAGTGAACACTTAAAGGAGCTGTTGTATTTTTTCCCTTCTGTAACCAAGACAAAGGTCTTTACCTAACCCTTCTCTGAAGAACACAGCAATACAAGTGGCTAAGATAAACATTCTCCTTGCCAGTAGATACAAAATGGTGAAAGAAAAAAAAAAAAACTATAGAAAATTATTCCAAAGTACTAGTAGCTTTTTTTAGATCTTATGAATTGCCACAGCACCACTCTGAATAAACTGAATACTCTTTGACTTTTGAAATCCAGAGTCAGATCTTATTTTTACATATTCTTGATTCCTTTCTTAATCAACGACCTCCTTGCCAGAACGAGTGCTGTTTCTACAAGGGAAAGGTTTATAAAACTAAGTAATCTAGCAGTTGAGTGAAAATACAGAATCCAACACATCCAAACCCTGAGTTTTTGTATATCAAGATCTGAATTGTGCACAAAGTGCCTAATTTTATTATTAGCCTTTGCCAGTAAATAGCCCGTTATTCGCAGTTACATAAACATCTCACAACTGGTCAGTTGAAAGCCATATTATACTGTTAACATAAGGAAAAAAATCCCTAGAAATAGTCTAAAATCTGTTACATTTTGTAATAAGATAGTAAGATATGAGTGTATTATCAGGAATAAATAGATACATAAAAGAACCTATTACTTAAGCTTAGTGATTCTCTCTTTGCGTGACATATCACTTGGACCTTCGCTATTGATTCAAACTGAACTGACTCCGTTGGGTTGTATCATTCAGATGTGTTTGATCTAATCACCCTCCACTGGTAGGGAATGAGAGGAGTCATGATGGACAGGGAGCATTTGTTTTGGTTTTAGTTCTGATAACCAAAATTGGATCCAACTGGCAGAACGTTCTTTCTGGCATTTTGCGTGAAATCTGGTCTGTCTTTTGCATGGCTGTGAGAGGGAGGTTATAATGATTGGCTTGACAACACAAAAAGCAGACATAGTGTCTGTCTTGACGATCTTATTATAGTTAGCTCAAAAATACTGATGAATAAAGCAGTTCTCCTTTGCCAAAGAAACTTTTTACTGAAAACGACCACCTACAAAACCCCCAGTTGGAGGCAATAAAGTAATAATAAGCTTATATGAAGGGTAATTCTATTAATAGTAAGGGTTAAACCTATATGGAGGATAATGCTATTGCTGTTAATTGTTAGTATTTATAAGACTCAGAGGAGAAAAAGAAAATTTGAGAATTCATACGAAATGGTAAGGATGCGGAAGATATTCCAAATATAGGAACAGCTTTCACTAGAGCCCTGAGCGAAAAGTGGAGTGTGTGAAAAAACGGACGGAAGAAGGAAAATGGGTTGATGGAATGAGGGTAACAAGGAAGCACTACTGCGAACAAGAAAAGAGTTACATACGGTTGAAACTCCAACAGACCCTTAGAGATAAGGACTAAGTGCTCAAAGAAGAAAATAAGTCAATGCTGGAAGTTAACCAAGGTGTGAGTGCTCAATATGGATATTAACTCAAGCTGGTGCTGCCAGGGAACTGGAGATGAAGAAGGTAGAAACGGGATAGACTAGGTGACTAGTGACAGCCACAGTCAATACACCTATAAAATACAACATGGCTTAGCACCTATTCCTACATTATTATTTCGGGATGCTCCTGACAGCTGTCCCCATTAAAGGATCCACAGCTAACTTGTTCTTTGAAAGTCCCTGCTGCATGCCAGCATGATCTGGTTTACCACCAGATCAGCGGTGGTGCCTCCGTACAAAGCTCTGGCCAAGCTGACCTCAAGGATGTTTGCTATACAGAGCAGTTCCACTGTCCATTTTTAGCCCCCAGGTTGATATTTGACCCCAGCATTGTCCTCTTTCAGAGGACTCGCCTGCCTTGGCCTGTCAGTATTTGCACCAACGTTGTGCCTAGAGACATACTAACGAGCTATTACTACCACCCTAAATTAGACACTGATGAAGAACACATGTTCACTTTGGTGAAAGTTTATCTTTTTTGATGCTCTTGAAAGACACAATCAGTTTTTCGGGTGTAAAACTACCAGTCTCATGGACTGTACTATGAAGATACACTCATTGCCTTTCTTCATCAAGATGGTTTTATATCGTAATGGCATGATGTGCAGCCGTTGTTTAGAATCTAAATATTCCACAATTCAAGCGGAAGAAAACTGAACGAATGCAATTATGACAAAGCTAACTTCCCGCGAACTCCCTCTTGGTTATCGTGAATATAGATGTATCTTTGAGAGGCCCTTCAGCTGTGTCCAGCTGTTTTGTCAGGATGTGTCATTAGCAAACTCATTACATCAATGAAAAAACGTAGCTGTTTTCTTTCATTTTTTTTAAAGAGTTCTGTATGCAAAAATAGCTAAAAAAAATGATTAAGTGTTAAAGAACTTTTTTTTTCACGTGGTACAAAATGTAAACATAAAAGAGAGCTATGCTACTTAAAAGGAACATAAAACTATTTTAAAGAAAAATTGGTGTGTTTTTAGAGTCCTGCAAAAAACCAAGTTTCCTTGTTCCGATTTCTCCCCTGCATTCACACGGCCCTAACAGGCATATCCCTGAAAGGAGTTTTGGCTAGATAAAAGAGTTTTACAGCTCTGGGCAGAATAACCTTCCTATTGCTCTTAACTATCCCCTTGATACTTTCATAAAAATGTTAGACCAAACAGAATCTCTCCAGGAAATTCCTCAACTCTAACCTTTCAGGGTCAGGGAATGCAGCAGACAGTTTGTTGTCTTGAACGGTGACCTCAGTGCAGTCCTACTCCAAACAAACTTTTCGATGCTATCTCTGCGTTATCTCGGGGGAATTCAGCGCTGGCCCTCAGAGATCAACAGTAGCACTTTTTGTACCACTTTCTTCACTTTCTACAAAGAATGAGGAAATGACTCTCCAATCCATTAAGTTTCAAGTATGTTGCAATTAGTGATTCTCTTCGAATCGCCCCACTTATGCAAAAGGTCTATATTGGAAATGAGTTTTGAGAAGGTAAAACGTGCAATGCTTCAGTCTTTAGGATGTGAATAATTCTGAAGCCAGAGCAGTTTTTGTGCATATTTAGGATATTATAGGAGTGAAAGAGATTTTCTGGGTAACCAAGAACATTTCTGGTGTAATACAGAACATGTTGTATAATTTTTTTCATATATGTCGGAAATTCCTTCTTGAAAGTAGTTTTAAGAGAGTCCCCTTCTTACTTCATATAAGCCATTTTCAGACAGAATTTACCTCAGTATTCTTAGATGAAGTACAAATTAGAAAGCCTTGCACAAATCACTGGCTTTGTTCTTTTATGGAAATAAACTTCTATGGAAAAATGCCTAGTATGACTTTTTTTGAGATTTCAAATTCTGCCCACCAAAACTTACATATTACTTGTTATTCCATTAACATACAAATTATGTAAAAGAAAGTTTTGCCCATATATTTATCATTCTAAATAATAATAATAAAAAAAGAATATTGCAAATCTCTATAGAGAGAGAGGAAATTATTCAGTGGGTTTGCCAAATACACTAACGCCATCACACTAATAACTATTGTTTGGATGAAATCATATGCTAGAATAATCATGAAGTTCCACAATAATAATGTATTCCGTTTGGTATCATTGAGTTTTCAGCCAACAAAAAAGGAGAGACTTCTCTCTCAGAACTGACTTCTCTCAATTCTTGGGGCTTCCCAGGACAGGACACATTCCAAACTTTGATCAATCTCTTCCAGAAAAATTACTCAGTGACATTTCTTGCTATTTTACCCATTCTTTTCTCCCAGAAGGCCAAAACTTAAAGATCTCTGTGCTGCTCCAGCTGTAAAAGCACATCTGTCGGTTTAAGTTAGATAGACAGCTTCCTATAGTCAAGGGGCAGACTAATGCCATTAACCTTCAAGCTTTACAAGAACTTTTTGGTGTTCGGTTTTCAAATGCAATACATCGCAACCGCATGTGAAGATGATAAATGCCATGAAGAGTCAACAAAGTACATAGCGTTATGTGGGAGGGACTTTAGATGAATTTATTATTATTTTTTTTTAGGTTTTCATAGTACTTAATACTTTTAAAACTATGCAGTCAGCAAGTAGTAGATTTTTAAGGAGAAATATGTTCTTTGTGGTTTATTGTAATCTTATAAACCATAGGCTGGATGGGAGCAGTGTTCAGAGGGAGAAGAGAAACCTCTCCTGAATCTCTAAACCTTGTCGTGTTTGTTTGTAGTAGGAGAAAACGTATGTCTCTGTGGCATTCTTACCTTGATAGCCAGATAGAAGGGGGTGGGAAGCAAATAGGCCATTTTCCCCCTCCCCATTATAAACTCTGGGCCTGAAACATCCTGAACATGACGGGAACAGCCTGAATTACCTGGGCAGCAAGGAAATGTGCAACGTGGTAACTGCTGCCCAGTACGAGATAAGACTATTATGCTTTCCCGTGCCTTCAATAGTTTTATAAAGTTGCAGATCCTTTGTATCTGTCATTTGCAGACCTGCGTATCCTCATTAACAGATCGTGTCTTAAACAACCACCACATCACACAAGATGCTTATCACTGTCAGATATAGCAGAGCTCTCACGACAAAGGTGGTTTGCTTCTTTTTTATAAAGCAAAAGATACATGTGCAAACTAATGCTGAGTGGAGATAGAAATGTACAAATAAACTGCTTGAAAGAAATAAAATACTTGCTTTGGAGCAAAGAGGGAAGTGTATAACCATAAGCATAGGTAAATTTAGTAAAGCTGGAATTCGTATATGCTGTTATCATGTGAAAAACTACAGAGAAGTAAAACGGAGAAGGTCAATAAATTAAGTGTTGCAGCCACCCACCCCCTCTCTAAAACCGTAAGAACACATGGAGGTTTCAAAATAAATTAATTGACGACATACATTTTTCTATATTGCTTTTCAATTTACTTAAGTTGGACGCAATAAATAATGCAAACCCTGAGCTCAGTTCTAAAAGGAGCTGACGAATCCTTCTGCGAAGGATAAGGCCACAACCCCCGTTCCCACTGACTCCTGTGGTATCTAAGGACGTTCAATGATTTGCCTGAGACCTAGATGAGGGAAGTGTGGCAGACAGCTTAATGCAGCACGTCAGAAAAATGGTCCTCAGGAAGAAACACCCAGATGTGTCAAAGACTATAGTAACATAACTCTTCGATTTTATGAAGCAGACATACAGTTCAGTCCTGTGGAGGGTCCCTCATTACTCCAAACTGCCTTTTCAAATCGGGTCTCAGATGGAAGAACTCAAATTCAATGAACAGTTGACGAAGTTTTTTGGTACGTAGATTTAAGACTATTCCCGTGCTGCTAATGAAGTATTACTGATTGCACTGGTTACCTGTTAGATTAGTCCCCTGTTGCCAACAGCAAATCTATGCTCTACTGGAGATTATCAGTTACCAGCACAAGGTAAGCCGGCATTTGTTGAACAATATTAGTAGTGAAAAGAGAGGAAAAGCACAGCAGTATAAATACCGCTTCACGGTAAAGACAGCAGGAATCAAAATACTGTGATTAAAAAAAACTTTTGCAAGCCTTTAAGAAATATATAATAAAAAATACCAAATGTTTCCAAGTCAGAAAGATTTTAATAGTCAACAGCTGATGAAGTTCTTATCTTTTTATCTTAAGTTTGCTGCCGGAACAATTTTCTTTCTCTCCGCTCTTAAGGTTCCCATTGAAGAGCGCACCATACGTTTTGTAGAATGAACTTAAGAGACCCCTAACGATTTGATAAAGCACGGTCATTAGAGCCTAAAGAGACAGTTTGGATCAAGCAAGAATCACGAATTCTCACTTCTTTTCAAGATGCAATATAAATCCAGTTTCGACCTGTACTTTCTGCCCATATTCTATACGGATACATGTGACTGCAAAACTTAAATCCGTGATAAAACTCTGTTATCTCGTACTGTGTACTGCTGCAGCATCTCCGCTCCCATTATCCGTAGCAGAATTTCTTGTCAAAAATGGTCAGTCTAATGGAAATGGGGAAAGAAAACTCTTCCACAGACAACAAAACTAGGGCTCAAGTTTTAGCAGAAAGGCTTTTGTTACCTTGCTGCCTTTAGCTGGAGACCTTTACCACTAGCCTACAGGGCCTGCTCGTGTTTGTGACATTCTCTCTGACCTTCCTAACTTTTTCCCCCCCAGAACAGAATAGTTCAAATAGGCGGGATGGAAACTGTACTTATCTTTTCATGACCTGTATGTCGGTCATTAGGACAGAGATTAAAAGGCTGAAAGGACTTAGTTTCAGTTTTCTCAGTCAAAATATTGTACTGAAGCTGGGTCTTTCTTATCTTGGGAGATAGAAGGTGAGCAGTAAGGTACTGTATAAAAGCAAAAGTGAGAGGGCATCACTATCACCTCTTCTAGACAGGTTTTGAACGAAAGGATACAGGCAGCCGTCTGAAGGGTAGGATTTGGGCTGTGAAGTTTGAATGGGAGGAGGCCCCTCTGCCACACTGAGAAAAACACCTAAATGTAGGCTAAGGATTGGAATTCAGCCACATTCCTGTTTTGAGCGCGGCGTTTGGGGCAGCGGGAAGGGCGTCTCTGCTCCGAGCGGCGTCGGTTATTTACTATGCGCCGTATTGGAGTCGGGGGGCAACGAAGTGAGTGAGGCACAGAGCTGCTCAGCACTGCAGCATCAGGCTTCTTTGGGTTTTTGTTTTTGTTTTTGTTTTTTTAAATCTAGCCTTAAATTCCATTCTAAATATTACACAGGAAAACTAGTAGAACCAGCGACTGAATGTGTCTCTGCCAAGTCACCGTTCCCTGCCGTAACCACAAGACCAACGTTCCTAATGAGGAGCTACAACTGACGTGAGTCACTGTGGCTGTGGTTCTGCAAAGTAGCATTTCACCTTCTAATTTAATAATTGTCACATTATAGTTATGCTAATTCATGCTTTTGAATAAAGTTATGTATTTGGCTTATGATATTCCCCTCGTATTGTTTGTTTCAGGGAGACTGCTAGAAAAGATCTATTTCAAAAGAAAAATATTTCGTATAAATTGTGCATATTACATCTAGAAATAAATAAAGCAGTTTCTCACACTTCTTATGTCAACACTGAAACTTCATTATTATGACATTTCAAAAATAGTACCAATATTACCCAAAGCATATACACGCGAGTAGCCTTTTACTGAAACAATATTCTTTAAATCTTTATAAAATCGATATTGAACGCTCTTGGCATGCATAAATTTTGGCCAGATGAAACGACTTCCAAAGGCTGCATCTCACAAGTCAGACGAGGAGTTATCAGTGACCCGACATTAATACATGTTTTGTTGTTCATTTACCGATGCTGACAGCTATGCTCTATAGCTTGTAATTTTTCTTCCCACCTTAAAGATGGCAGGTTTTCCAAATACAAAATGCTTAAGAGTAGACAGTGGTATTTGAAGTAATAAAAGGGTAAAAGGCATTATCTTAAACCCAAGTGCGGTAACTGTTGGGAAATGGGCTGTCTGTTTCAGTACAGACAGCTGACCACGGGGCACTTCTAGCACGATAGAAACACAGCCGGGTTTAGTCCATACTGAAAATATATTCCGAGTTAATTGAGCTTGCCTATAAGCAAACATCTCTAATTCCCTGGTTAACCGAAGCAGGAATTTTTATGTGTCTCTTACATATTATCAGTAATCTTTAACGGAATGTCTTTACAGCTACGTAATCTGCAAGAAGGGCCGGAGAAGCCTGTCCTTTTGCCCTCTTATTTATACCTGATTGCTTTAGAATCATTACCGACTAATGATACTAAAAACTGTGGTAGGTCAAACTGATACAAGGGTATTCTGGGACCTCTTTAAAAACAATTTAGAGATTACCTTCAAATCCCTCATAATTTCTTCTAGTACAGGCCACACTGAATACCAGAAGACTTGAAACATGGCAAATGTGTTTAGCGGAATTTAGAAATCCACCCAAGCATCTGCTACTGAAACGACGTTTCGGGCTACAAATACACGTCTGTTTTTCAAGGAGGAAAACCCAAAGAGTCCTTAAAGAGAACTAGTTTCAATATAGTTAGAAACCACCCCCAGTAAAAATCTATTATTTTCGTTTCAGAAGCATTTTGCAGTCCCAATGTGAACAGGGCTCGGAGGTACTATGCAATCTGTAGAAATAAAGTGTACTTTCTGTACTTAGGATAATTTTACTATCCTGAGCAAAAGAACAGACATTTCAGTAGCGACCTACTACACACAACAGAAACCAAAAGGCTTCCATACCATACAAATGGGTTTCCTGGAGTTGTTCTCTACATTCAGTACCCTTTCCTTTTGTTTACTCTTCTTCAATGGCCATATAATTTGACTGTGAAAGAGGTTATTTTTACACTAAACTATATGGTCTTATTTAGATAGTGTTATGCTTCTATATTATACTCAAAATGAAAACAAAGCAGGCTCCTGCTAATTGAATCCTAAAATGTCCCAGAATACCACAAAGGCCAGCACCGCACAAAAATGATCAACAAAGTTTAAAGCCCACACATTCCAAGGGCTCTCAGATGCTTTTTTTTTTTTTCCCTCTATCAGGGGCACAAGCGAGCCGTACACCTTATGGTTATCTGTATATTCAGTACACGCAGTGGTTATTCTGAACTGCACTAACAGAAAACTAAGTAACCAGTAGCGTGCTCCAAATTGAATTCAGGCTTTGCCAAAAATAATGTACATACTTCAGCATATTTTTGGCTGCACACCAAACATGAAACAATTTGTACTGGACTATTATTTCTTGACTTAATGGTGTTATCCAGCTACAGATCTATTTTCTTTAAACGTAAGTTTGTGTATTTTCTTTTCATGCAATAAGATGAAATGTCACATAGTATAAAAATACCAGAATATGAGATAGCATCACTTGGTATTATGTAATGTTTTAAACTTAACAGTTTCTTTCATAAAGAATAGGAAAAGTTTTATTTGCTGTAGGAGCTTAACTCTGTAAAGCTGGAGTCTGTCCACCACAGCACTCAATGAAAGCCTTTTGTATTCAAGATGATTCACGTGCATTGATATATTGATAATAGGGAAAACCACTGTGTCATTGTCATATTATGTAAACCATTGACACTACATATATATGTATAAAATGAATTATAAATTGCATGAGGTATGTGGTATACATGATATATAGGTTGGACGGGGCTCTGAACAACCTGATCTAGTTGAAGATGTCCCTGCCCATCGCAGGGGGTTTGCAGATGGCCTTTAAAGGTCCCTTCCAACCCAAACTGCTCTAAGAGTCTATGATTCTACATGAGATATAGTATACAGAATATATTCATTGACTATTGGAAACTATATAGTTTACAATATACGGTATATAGAATATAGTATATATAAATATTATATAGGTTGATCCAAATGCGTTGAAGTGAACAGTTCCTAAATGAAGCTTAAATAAGCTTTAGTCAAGGTCTTAGATAAACAAGGGAGGAAGGGTGCTTAGAGATTCCCAGCATCAACAGATGAAAGAAAAGGGGGATTACATCATCAGAAGAGTTCCTTGATATTGGTATGGGCTCCAACCATTTAATATCAGAATAAATCCCAGCCATAACTGCCATTTTCTGATCTCCATATCTCTTATATTAGTCAAAATCCAAGTAGAAGCATTTAACACAGGCTGTAGCCCACATACGGTGACCAAGCACAGAGGGCAAAAATTGTATTAACCACTAGCCAACAGGGAAGGCACGAAACCAAAGACAAATACCTTTACACTCAACAAAAAATAAAAGAAAACCCCAGAAACTGGACAAGAAAAGTAGTTTTCCTCCTTTCCTGAATACATAATGAGTTCTATCAAACAGAACAAGAAACATAATCACCTGAAACATCTTCATCCTGCCTTGCCCGTTGCTGAGTGACGGGGCTGCTCTGCTGGCGTGTGAGTTCTCTCAGGTTGAAGACATGGTAAACACATCTTGCAGTCACAGGTCCACCTGGCAGACTGAGTTAATCACAATAAACCTCACTGTTGCGTATGTTCAAAATATCATTAAGAGTCTTCAGAGATGATGCAGCACCTAATAGAAGTAGCGCGATTTAGATGTGACTGGACAAATACGTATAGTATCTACAAATTTAATCTTAAAAACAAATAGGGGGCATTTCTGCCCCTACGCTCCAGCCTTTATTTCATTCTTAACTGTTGCTGTCCAAAATTCTTACTATCGGGGAGTGTAATGATAGTATGAGGGGGAAGGGTTTTACACTGACAGAGGGGAGATTGAGATGAGATCTGAGGCAGAAATTCTTGGCTGTGAGGGCGGTGAGCCCCTGGCCCAGGTTGCCCAGAGAAGCCGTGACTGCCCCATCCCTGGAGGGGTTCAAGGCCAGGTTGGACGGGGCTTGGAGCAACCTGGGCTGGTGGGAGGTGTCCCTGCCCAGGGCAGGGGGTGGCACTGGGTGGCCTTTAAGGTCCCTTCCAACCGAAACCATTCTATGATTCTAAAAAAAACCCCAAGTGATTGTCCCCTCTTCACCTGTCACGACTCCTGCCAGCTGCGTTCTGGAATTTATGATCTAGCAGGCACCTTTGCCTTGGTCCTGGCTCCTGAGTACTGCTCTAGCATTGGGAATAGAAACCTGCAATACCACCACCCCTGCCTTTGCTCCACTGGGAAGCACCTTGCATTCATGTTTCAGTTTTGGTTTGGTTCCCCGTGTTCCATCGCTCCATCCCTTTCCCCACTGCATTCTCGGCTATTGCTGTGAAAGGAGTAACATCTACTAATGCCCGCGCAGTCCTACATTATTTCTTTCTTCTGGTGCTTGAGGAAAACTAGCCAAGCTATACAGACTGGTGAAAAGTTGCATGGGCTGGTGATTTACACATTCGTTTACGATTTAGAAGGCAACGTTCTATTCCTAGTTGTGTCTTTTGTTGTTGTGTGGCCCCAGGAAAGTTATTATTGCCATGGTCTTCTGCTCTGCAACCTGTAAAACTGGCACCTACCAGTGAGGTAGTTTGTGTTGTGTGGGTGGACAGTTACAGAGAAGAGCTTGAAATTAATAATGTAGTAAAGAAAACCTTAAAAAATGGACTTTGATATAATTACAAGACACTACTATCAGGGTGCAGACTAATGACTGGCAACCATCAGACTCCAGAAGAAAGTGCTCAGTTCACGCTAGGGATATCGCAGCCGTGGGATATTTTTTTTGGAAGCATTATTTCTGTTTTTATTGAAGCTTTACCTGCAGAGATCATCAGAAAAGTGGGAATAGGAGATCCCACTGACTCGGTATGACCTCTGCTGGCCAGAGTCCTACGTTAGCAGACAGCAAATGTGCAACTCAAACGTAACCTTCTGAAGGCCTGTTCAACTGCTCAGGTATTCAATTAATATCCCATATATTTGTAATAAATTTCAGAGCTCAGCTGAAAATTTCTGTCACTTGTTGTTTTAGAGCATGAGATAATGCATAGTAAAATAGAAAGCAAAATATAACCTGAAAAAGTTAATTTTTTAAAATAGAAGTACAAGTAAATGTAATAGGGTATTTTTACGCTACACTCAAACCCAGCAATTTGGTAAATCATCATAAGGGCTGTAGCAAGTTATCATCACTCTCAACAAAGGATTAAATAGAACTACTATATTGCTCATTGTCAGTAAATAAAAATATCTCTTTCTCTTAGATAATGGACCCTTTCTGCTATACTGAAGTATATATCCTATGCTTTTGGTGTAGGCATTTAGTGTACAATAAATGATTGCACATTCCTTTATTTCTTCATATCTGTGTAGTTTTAATATCTTCTTAAACTTTTCGGAGCTGTGAATAAAGTCACTGATCTGTCAAGTCACTTCCTAGGGAAATGAAACGCATTGTTAAAATTTAATTGTTAGTAAATTTCTAGCCAAAATAATGGTAGTTGTGCCTCCTTCATTGTCACTCGGCATTTAATATTCCAGTTGGGAGGTACTGATCAGGTCCTGGCAAAGCCAGAGGAATATTTCAACTACGTATAACAAAGACAATTGCTTTGATATCCACAAGTGCTAACCAAACAGCCCAAATGCATCAAAGCTGATGGATTTTCAATCCTCTGACTCCTTCCTGCATTTAAGACTAATTGGTGAAAGAAGAGTAAGCAAAACAGTATAAGAATGACGGAGTGAGGTCAGTAGCTTCCATCTCACTATGAGGAGTCTTATTAATCACCGAAGGATAAAATATCATTTATGGGCTAGTTTCACGGAAAAGTTAGAGGGAGATCACAAATGACGTTGCTGTGTATTTAAACTTTTTTTTTGGTTGAACTTTACTCCGACATTTCAGTTTCAGGGCCTGACCCTGAGGGGGGCTAACATGTCTGAATGCATAAGCTGCTGAGAGTGAAGATAGCTACACAGCGAGAAATTTGGGGTTTGGCACCCTGAGAGATGTCCAAAATTTAATTGAGCAAGCAGTTGCTTAAGAGGTGGGAGAAGAGGTCAGTAAACTTGCAGCTGTATTTACTGATTTGGCGAACAGGCGACTGCGAAGGCATTTGGGGAACGTGTTTTGACTGTGGTGCGAAGCCTCCCATGTGTACCCTCACTGAGTTTTTGAGCATTAGCCACAGCCGCTGCTTTTAATGAGAAAAGCTCAGGCACACCTATCTGCGGGACTCTGGATTCTCATTTAAACGGGCACCTAAATTATTGACGGGACAAGAGGGAGACGTCTTCTACTTGCATATCAGAAGCAATAGAATTGTGCTGGGAATAGCTCGGCCCCTGATTTAGCCTGGGTTTTCAGGTAAAGTACGGCACTGAAATGAATATCCTCCTTCAGGTATGAGTCTGCATCTGGGACAGATCCTCTTGGGCTCAAAGCTGGGCCTCAACCAGTATCGTAGTGGTCTGTGGTGCTCCTGCTCTATCTTATGTAGTCCCCCCCATTCAGCACATGCGCTATAATGAGTCCTGTTGTGGTATCTGGTCGAGGGAGGTGATTCTACCCCTCTACTCTGCTCTCATGAGAGCCCACCTGGAATACCGTGTCCAGCTTTGGAGTCCTCAGCACAGGAAGAACATGGTCCTCTTAGAGTGGGTCCAGAGGAGGCCACAGAGATGATCAGAGGGCTGGAACCCCTCTGCTGTGAGGACAGGCTGAGAGAGCTGGGGGTGTTCAGCCTGGAGAAGAGAAGGCTCCAGGGAGACCTTCCAGTCCCTTCCAGTCCCTGAAGGGGGCCTATAGGAGAGATGGGGAGGGACTCTTTAAGAGGGAGTGGAGCGATAGGACAAAGGGTAACAATTTTTAAATTGAAAGAGAGGAGATTGAGATGAGATCTGAGGAAGAAATTCTTGGCTGTGAGGGTGGTGAGCCCCTGGCCCAGGTTGCCCAGAGAAGCTGTGGCTGCCCCATCCCTGGAGGGGTTCAAGGCCAGGTTGGACGGGGCTTGGAGCAACCTGGGCTGGTGGGAGGTGTCCCTGCCCAGGGCAGGGGGGTTGGAACGAGATGATCTTTAAGGTCCCTTCCAACTGGAACCATTCTGTGATTCTATGATCTACAGGGGCATGGGAAGTTATCACTCTGACATACCCTGGCACACTTCAACCAGTTTCCTCCAGGTAACAGAACACAAACCACAAGCTCTCGAGCTTTAGGACACGCAAGGAAACAGCAAATTAAGACTCTTGAAGAGTGTAGTCTGGCTGCTAGTGTAAAATAAAGCCTATGCTGCTCTCTTTTTGCTATTATTGATATTCACAATAGCTAGACTAAGATGATGAGTATCTTCCCAACTTCACTGAACTGTCTACCTATAGTTTTTCCCTTAATTCTGCATTGTTAAGGAAGGTTAGATGTATAGCTCAGGTTCCGTTAACAGCTGGGTATTTTGACAGTAAGAGATCCAACGCTTAAACTTTTGTGGATCTAGTCCCAGCTCCACAACCGTGTGGCTGATGCACTGTGTACCACTGAATATTCCCAGCCACGACTAAGTCCAAACAATCAGTGTATAGTAGTAAGATCCACTTTGGTAATTTCAAGACAAAACCCAGTCACTTACTAGTGAGTGGTTAGAGTCACAGTTACCTGTTCTAAGTACTTCTCGGTAACAGTTCGTTATGATTTATCAACTTGGAAAAAAAATTAAAAATTTATAAATATAGTGAGAAATTAAAATTTTGATAAATTACAACAAATGGATTTTATCAGTAAAAGAATTCACCAATTACTACAGAGAACGGAAAACACAAGCCCACAGCTGCCCGATGCTTGTGCAGCAGCTAACAGGGTTAAATTTTTGTAGTGGAATTTTAAAGAATGCGAGGGATAATCTTTCCCTTTAAAGTAATCTTGGAACATAGAGACATTAATCTCATGGTATCCAACAGCTTGGTCCTTGGTAGTAATTAATAAGACTTCTTTTCAGTTGCTGCTAAAATTAGCTTAGTCATGGTTTCCAACGGATACGTCTCAACCACATGCCTGCATAATTAAGTTGGCTGATGTAACATAAATTACAGCAGTCATAAAAAGAATTACTGTTTTGTACTGTGATATCAAATATAATACCTTTTTACTGTTTGACAAAAAACTTAATCAATGCAACCGTTTTCCCAAGAGGAGGTGATGTGCTGGTACTCAGAAATCTCAGAAATGGCACAGACGGCTGCATTCCACACCCACAGGAGAGCAGTCTGTGATGTACGCTATGATGTCATAATGCTAGTTAAGCGAACAAGAGCTGTTGGGTTCAACTGCTCAGAAAATCTTGCCCTTTGTCTCACCACTGTTTATGACAGAGGTATTTTTTTCAGGCATAATGAAATAGTCGAAATCGTCACATATGATGAACACCCTAAATCAGCAAAACGTTAGAGCAGTTGCCCGTGTTGAGCAGACTGCACCATAAATTAATGAAATGAGAGGATTTTGTATGTTCAAAAGAATTGACCAAATTTTGTATGTTCAAAAGAATAGCAAACAGAAAACAAAACATTTAACCGAGCGGAGATACTTAAGAGTTCATACAACGGTTTAGAATGAGGAATTCAAACATTCTGTGTTGGTCCAAGACTTAGGATGATCTTATGATTTTTACAGTTGTTTAGTATCCCTAAGAATAGGGAAAAAACAATCAAGACATCATCGATGCAGTTTATTGTTTAAGAATATGATCAAATCAAGTCTGTACTTCAGGCACCGCAGTGATATTGCATACTCTCTCGTTACTAGGATTCCACTGACATAATTTTGGCTGTAATACTTGAGTGTGTTTCAGTAAGGGTAAGTGCTCACTCTCTTCTGGTAGGACCCCATCCATTAAAATAAACACAGCTCCGTTAGCAACCTCTCTCTGTTATACACAGTTCCTTGAAAACAGGCAAAAGGAACAGGAGTGACTGTGAAATCTGGGACTACATTTTCCTTTCACTTTTTAATAGAAGTTGTGATAAGGCTGTTCTATAAATCACTGCCTTCATCGTCTCTTTGCTGCAAGGCCACCACACTTGTATGAATAACACATAACTGAGCATAGAGAAAGGTGCTTTAAAAATATATTATCAGTACTCCTTTCGTTTCATTTTTGGAACTGCCTGTAACACAGATTCTATCTGAACTACTGACCTTCTCCCATAACAATGAGTGCAATGTTTCATGTCAGCGTTACAAGAAGTTTGAATTCCTTCTAATAACAACAGCTCTGCCTTTTCTTTTCAAACATATTTCAGGATCCGAACTTCACGTTCCTACTTGAAAACATAAGTAATGTGAACAAATATCTTCCTATTCTGTGGGGACCAGGATTTATGATAAAAGAAAAACAGGCACTAGGAGCAATGTGTGCTCCACGCATAAAAAGGGAACAGCCAGCTAAAGCAGTGCAGTGATGGAAAACAGAGTGGCCTTTGATAGATGTGTAAGTATATATTTCTTCATCATGAGAAAAGGAAACATTCTGGAGTTGTAGAAAGATCTGTAAGCTCGAGCACTAAAATTCGTCTCAGCTCAATACACATCAGGAATGCAGTGTACTAATAAACTGTAAAAAGAGATGGAGGAATGAGGGGAATAAACAAGGTCTAAGTTTACTTCCAAAGGATACGGACTAATTTTGTTTAAACTCTGACATACTTCTCAGCCTGTTAGTGCCCAAAAATGTCATAATATTTTACCATGACCTCCCGAAACAGTATAAAGATTATTTTTCATTTATCTTAAATGCCATGGAATATTAATCTTTTAACTTAAACCTTTCTATTGTTTCAGCCTTATGATTTATTTCCACAGAATATCTAAATCCTCAGAATTACTTAGGTACCTAAATCCTATCTAGTCACATAATTCCCTTTTTGACAATGTGCCACAATATCTTAGCTTTTTATTGATGATGTGGGCTTTAAAATTTTTCTGTACATCATTTTTCCATCTTTGATGAGTATTTCCTATGGGAAGTAGTTTTATGTTATGTAAACTTAAAGGAAGGTTCCACTTTTTAAGCATTTAATGACTACCTTTTTGCTTAAGAGTATTCAGAAAACATTTCATAATGACTGTTTCGGAAAGGTAAACATTTGATTTCAACATCAAATGAGTAAAATGAAAAGGTAACAAAGTTAAAGGTAACCACTGTTCATCTTTTCCAAATACAGAGACTTTAAGGCAACAACACTTAAACCCTCGTGACCACCAAATTAGTTTATGGCTGTAAGATCAAAGCATGTTCAGACTCGACGCTGTTGAATTCAAATCGTGCTTCAAAACAATTCCTTATCTCAGATTTCTGACATCTTGAACGTGGACACTGCAGAAGCTTATTTACTTATCTATATTTTTGTCATTTTGAGTGGATATCATGGAATAATATCTACCCTGACTATGGTTTGTTTGGCACTAAGTGAAAACTGTAAAAACTGTTCAGATGGTAAATCGTGATAGGGCCATTTTCTCTTAGACTGTAATTCAAAAGAAGTTATTCACACTGGCACCTAATATTTGGTTCTATATCTACAATAAGCTGATTTAAAGAGTGTCCTGAGATCATCTAATGTGAATTTGCGTATTTTACAATTCCAGGGATCAAGTGTTTCCTACTCCAAATGTTGCTCTGAAGGAAGCATATTCTCCTGAATCCGACCCATTTCCATTTTATATTCGGAGACCGCTTTTTGATAAACTTTGCATAACTGACACAGATGTTTAATATCATCAGTAATTTGACGACATATAATTTCTTGGACTTTTAGATCTTATTACAGTCTGTGCTCTTTAGATAATGATTGTATATTATACTTACCATAATTTTTAAATTTAATTTGTAGGAAGAGAACAATTTATCTGAGTGAGAAAGGATATCTGGACTAAGAAAAAATTTAAAATACAGACTGAAGTCGCATGATTTATGAAACTTTCAGTGTTCCTATCTACATGTATACTCCCTAGATTTTTCTTGTTGTTTATGAGAAACTAGCCAAAATTTCAACAACATAGAACAAAACCCCAAACAGCTACGTAGGTCAATCTCTACTCTCAATTATACCCAAGCAATCCAAATTTCACTAGATTAATTCACATATTAAAAAGAGGGAAAGAAATGTAAATTATTACTTCCAGATAAGGAAGTTCCTGAACATTTTTCCTTAAATTTTAGAGCTGGAAATATCACCTCTACCTATTTTAAGAAAGAATCAGTGTTTCTTAGAAACATTACCTGGCCTGGTTTAACATCGGCCACGTCAGTCACATCATTCCGGCTAAAAACCATTCTACAGGGGGAGAGTCCAAAATGTTGTGTCACTGCCTCAAACCCAAATGTTGTGTTAAGTGAGTAAAAATGCACAGAATTTCGGCGGTTCCTTTTCAGTATATCCCTCATTTTCGACTCTCCAACAAGCAGAATTTCCTTGAAGGAAAACAAGCATCTTCTGTTCTTTTAGGGCACGCACATGGTGAGGAACAAATCAAATAGCATGTTTCATGGGGTAAAATTACATCTCAGACTTGATGTAATTAAGCAAATTGAATAAATGCAACTTAGCAACCTGATACACAATCAGTTAAGTCAACTGAGAGATTTTGTTAATATTAATGGACATTTTATCAAACTCTGATCTGGACAAAATTTATCAAAATTATGACTTTCCTGAAAGAAAAATGGGTATTTTTGAAGCTACGACTATTAGTGGGCCAAATCTGCGAGCTTCACGTTAGCTGTATGATGAATACCCCACGTAATTAGCCACAGGCCTCTCAGTCAGTTTAAGAAATTGATTTAATCTCTCTCCTGTTATTTACAAAGGGTTGTACACTTCATACTTGACATGATATGTATACGCATATGAAATAAAATATGTCTGAAAGTCAGGCTCAGTAAACAAATTCGCAAAATAGATTTCATGCACACTTGACCAAATGCCATTATTATTGAAGACTGATGAGTTTTTTAATCACTTACTCTTGAAAATATCAGCCTCAACAGGCGGGCTATTTTTGCGGATATTGAAAATTATCAGACACTTTAATTACTTCCTGTATCTCCTCATTTTTTTTCACTCAAAACATTTTAATGACTGAGTGCATTGCCTTTTGGCTTCTATTCAGAAGCTAGAAATAATCCAGAAGTTTATTTATAAAATTTGACAGCTTGTCTCCTTATGACCCATGAAAAGGCTGGATTTGGCAAAATGATCTGAAGAATTAGCTTTCCCTAGATAAACAACAAGATGCCTGCCACCTAAGAAAATCCTCCTGGGAAGATGGAGTTTCTTTAAGCAAAAATTAGAATAATTCTGTTATGACTAGCATAATATAACGACCCAGTTGAAGGTATCTTAAAACAGGAGCAAGTACACACTCCTTTTTTAGCTGTTTTAGCACAGTATGTGATTTGATGTCTAAAGACAACTTTTGAAACTGGAACCAAATCTAAATTTACATAGATTGACAAATTATATGTAAACTGTTTCCATGTGCAGTGGAAACTGCCTACTCATAATTTTTGACAAAGTATTTCCCTAAAGGATAAACTTCTGAAGGCAATATTTTTTAAGAAAAAATCCCAGGTCTCCTCTAGAGTTGCAGGCTTAAAATGATTGCTTCAATTTAACAATAAACTGTACCGATAAATCTTGAACATTCTGCTAGCACTACTTTGTTATTTATGTAAATAGTATGTGTCAACAAAATATGTTAAGACCATGAGAAAAAGCTAAATCTACAGAAAAAAAGTAATACTACAGTAGATTTTACACTGCTCATAACTCTCTTGTGTCACTAAACTAGTTGCTAATATAAGACAACATCCCAATTTCCCTAAAATGTGAATCTTCTATGACACATCTATCAGAAAATTTAGATATGAGGAACCATTTCCCATGTCTTAGGCATTCCAAGATGACAGTGGTGCTTTCAATCAGACTATTCTTTTATATGATAAAAAGTATATAAGCTTAATTCTATACATAATTAATCTGTGAAAATAAACAGTAAAATAATACTTCACATAAAACTTATTTTAGGCTGAGGAATTTAGTGGTTTTAAAGTGTCTAAGAACTTTCAGATTGAATTTTATATCGTGTGAGAATTTTAGCATAGTGCAGTTAGTTTTTAATGGTGCCAATATTGTTATTGTTTCTAAAATAGTCTTTCTTTTATTTTAATGAAGCACCAGTAATACTTATAATTTCTGGAAATGAAGGGCAGAATTGCTTTAATCTGCATATCAGTAATTCAATATTTTTTATACAAAAGAAAGATGACAATCAGCTCCCCTATGGATTTCAGAAGTGGTCACCATAGAGTCATAGAATCTATGGCGGGACCTTAAAGGTCATCCAATGGAAGGGACCTTAAAGCCCCCCCAGTGCCACCCCCTGCCCTGGGCAGGGACACCTCCCACCAGCCCAGGTTGCTCCAAGCCCCGTCCAACCTGGCCTTGAAAAGGTCCATAAAGTCTTGAAAGTCTTGAATGTGTCTTTATTCTGACCCATGCAAAGACTGGATGATGATCAGAAGAATCAGCTTTCTCTAGAAACAAGATGCTACCTAAGAAAATTCTCCGGGGAAGATGGATTTTCTTTAAGCAAAATTTAGAATAATTCTAGCATAATATAATGACTGAGCTTAAGGTATCTGATAAAGCAGAAGCAAGTACGCAGTTCTTCTAGACTTCTTCAGCTTTTGGTATAATATGAAAACATGGATGTGCGTTAGCGCATACCTTTCAAAACTAATGCCAAAGTGTTTTTTTTTTCCATCCAACAGCCCAATTCAATTCACATTTTAACTTCTACTACTATCAGATGGAGGTCAAGAGTCTAATTCTAGATTTGTAATCCATCACTGAAAATTCTTAGGGTTACAGTATTTTGGGGATGGTTTTGAGATGTTTGGATAGCTGTACATTTTGAAAGCCCTGGTGACACCGCTGCTGGCAGTTCTTGCCAAGCATTCAGTGGGAAGTTGGCGTTCCCTTTTTTTCCCAAGGCTGTATAAATGTTGGGTTGTTTACACTGCTGTTATCTCAGGATGTAGGCTGGAGTGTCTTTCTGCACTGTAGTTCATGTGCCTTTATTGGTATTCGTAGAAATTACCATAATGAGGGACTACAACTTATTTTTTGCTCATTTTATTTGAGATATCAGATTTTTAATTTTTTTTTGCTCTTTATCACTTTTCATATTACTTACTGTATTTTGCTGTTCTGCATAAAATGTGATAAATTTAGGCTTTGTATTATTTATCATGATATGATGAGTATCTACCTGTAAAATATGATTGTAGTCAAACTATTAATTAGGGGTATACACCTGGATCCTTGATAGAAAAGATCCAATGCAGAGAGATTATCTCTAAATTAACTGCTGGACTTACAGGATACTGAAATGAGTTAAAGGGTCGGAATGAAACAGGGGAAAAAAAGATAGAAATAAAGAAGCTCTGGTTTCCTTGTGTAACTATTTTAGACAAGGGCATTCCCAATTAACTACACAGAAATCCTAACCAAGTATGAGTTACAGTGTTAATGGACAAGATATTTCATAACAGTATATTATTTGCAAAAATAGCTTCTAGAGACCTCACTTACTTTTCTCAGAGACAGAAAAATACTCACCTCTTAGCAGGATGTCCCAAAAATTAGACAGAAAAAAGCTTCCTAGGACTTCTAGTTCAGCTCTGCCAGTGTTCTAATTCTGCACCCGACCAAGCTTCAACATTCTAAGGATGGGATTTCTGTCGCTTTGCTCGAAGTCCACTTTATAATAATGATGAAGACAAAGGCTTTTTGAACACTGGGGAATTTCTTTTGACACAAAATAAGATTGTTTGTATTTCATACATATGCATCTTTGGGGTAGAGAAATTGAATTACAAAAAAGGAACAACTGTTACCTCCTCAGAACAGATTTTCCTTTAAATTATATCATATTTTTTGATTATATGAAAATATTTTGTTTTCTAACATGGCATTATTTATTTTGTTTAATAGAAAACCCCAAGAAAAATCTAAATGAAGCATTTATTATCAGAACATTTCTTGTGGAACAACTGATGCTATTTCTAGTGGAGAAAATTGACGAATCGCAACTACATTTGGAATTCATATCTTTTAAAATTGGGCTTCAAATACTTTTTCCATTTTCTTTCCTTCACAAGTCCTCATTCATGAGGGTTTGCAGTCTAAATTTCCCAAATAAAACTTGTGTTAGCACTTGGCATGTGTCAAAGGTTTTTTTATCTTATTTCCTGCTTTTAATTTCAAACAAACTTCTGCAATAAGTAGTCTTTGGCAGCATTTTGCAGTAGCCAATTTGCTTCTGCAAATACTAATTGAGAGATTTGGTGGATAAAAGCCACAGTAAATAGCTGATAATCTCAACTCATGTAAAGTATTTGCTGTAAAATTGTTTGCAGAGAGATTTTGATGTCAACATGTTTCTTCCTGGATATTTTGCTTTGCCTGGAATACTGCTTTTTTCTGATTCAGAAGGCAAGCCTACAACTCAGAGAACATCAGAGAACAGCCACACGTAGCTGTGTTTTTTAGGCATTGTGATAATCAATGAGTATTTTCTACGGAAAATAATCAGTTTAGAGAAAATACAACTCAACTAAATATGGAAAATAATTCCTTTTCCAAAGGTAACTGAATCTGGAACAGATCTGCTCAGATTAGCCAACATATCTCCTCATTATCTGTGGATTAGTAATAAAAACTGGGCTGAAAATGAATTTGTTATTTATCTCTAGCAAATATTACTGAATCATTGTAATGTGTGACAAAATATTAAAACATTATGTCCAAGTTCTCTGTAACAATGTCCTATATGAAATGTGTTGGAACAATGCTTGTATCCTACACAACAGCAAATTATTAAGGCTGAAAATGTGTCTCGATGTTAATGCAACAGCCAACAATGCCTTTCCTTTAAAAAAAAAAATCAATTTAAATGTTTCTGTAAACTGTAAATGTAGCAACACATGAGACCACATGCCTATTTGCTCTTCACACCATCCTCCTTCAGGCAATGCCAATGAATGTTTTGCATTTTTCCATTAAAAGATGGGTTTTCCATTCCACTTTGGAAAACACTAGTAGGAGCGAGACATCATAATTCACCAAATTATTTTAAACTAGATAGTGCTGCCTTAAACACAGCCCTACTTAGGATGTCTAAATATCTGAATATTTAGTGATGTCAAACAAGACAAGAGTCCTTTCCTACAGTCTAGCCTGTTTCCATGCTCCTTCCAAAACATCATTTGTTTCTAAAATAAGATCTTTTCAAGGACATCTAAATAATTTCCTGTCACATCCATATCTGACTCTTACCAGTGCACCAGTATGGAATTCGGTTATCAGCTGGGAAATGCAGACATGCTCCACTTCAGTCTGCGCTAGGCGGGATTCTGCATGTTGTTAGAATGGGACAGTACCAGAAACGACGTAAACGTTAAAGGCAGAAACACGAAGCGCTGGAGTTATTTACTCAGCGTGACATTTTCAATGAAATTTTTGCTTTCTGTCTGGGTAGTAAATGCAAAGCCAGACTTTTTCAGTACTTCAGCCAATGTTACAGGATCTTCCCTTACGGATTTGGGTACCATTCTAGCCATAACCCACTCCTAAACAGGAAAACCTTTTACACCGCAATTCTCTCCAGATATTTTGTATTTCCAGCTATTACTGGTAAAGTCCAGCAGAGATAACTATAAATGGCATTCTCAGGGAGCTGCCCTGAGAAGCTGTTTGTTTTGGTGGGGTTTTTCCCCTCCTGAAGGAAGAAGGGTGAGTTAAAGAGCAGAAGTCAATAGATAGAAGCTCATATACAGATTGAACCTTGCTGGATTTATAATTTCAGTGGGTTTCAATGTTGGTGTTTGGTGCTGTCGCCTGACCCTCTGGAATCCTTGTTTAGAAAAGCTCCAGAATGCACTTAATAAAATTAGTCTTCAGTATTTCAGAAAAAAATTACTACTGTAGAGAATATGCCTGACAGCACTATGGGTAGATAGCCCGGTTATTTATTACTATTCTAACACCAAAATATTTACTTATGAATGAAGGCTCCATTATGGAAGACACTGGACAGAGAAGTAAGAAAGAAAATAGTTCCCGCTATGGGGGAAAAAAAAAAAAAAAAAGCAAAAATGGAAATGCAGAATGTGCGGATGGGAAGGAAAGGAATAGATTAATAAAGTGTACAATTTTTAGAAACTAAAATTAATATTAAACTGCTATCACAACAGAGAGAACATCAACGGGGAGTATTTCCAGATAGAAGGAGTGGCAGATGGAGGGAGGGAGAAAGAGCACTGAGGTAACTGAAGGGAAAACAAGCACGTTATTAATTAAAGCTGATATAATTTACTTTGGAAAACTGTGGTCTATAAAAGGTGAGTAGATTTGATACTGAGACTACGGCTGATTGGTGACTGCCCTTATAGACAAGGGCAAGCACGGTGTCGGTGGCAGTAGACACCTCTGTTTGGGCACCCAAATCACTCTCACGGTATTTTAACCAATACTATTTAAAAAAGAGTCATTTTTGAAGACACAGTCCTTATCTTTTCGGTATTCTTCAAGAGAGACATCCATCAAAACATACCATAGCTCAGTACCATTTCCATTCCTGTGCTGTAAGAAACCAGCTGATGGCTTTGAATCTAATCTCTTTCTCCGACTCGCTTGCTGGGTCCTCACATTCACTTACTAGTTCACCACGTCCATCCTCAGACTTGATCTAAGATATTTGGTTTTCAAACCAGACAGGTAGGAATCTGAATATTTTCATGCGAAATCATTCAGAAAAACTTATACCATCGTCCACTAATTTTGATGCAGGCATCTGTCACCTAGTGAAATCAGTGGCTGCTGCATTTCACAGAATTAGACGCATTAAGAAGGATCATCAAAACTGTCTGAACGGGCAAACTCTTAAACTGACCTAGAAGTAGGATGCAGTCCTAAACATCTACACTCCTTTCCTGGGAGCAAGGTGAGAAATTCCAGTTTTCCTTGTTCGTGTTTCCCCAGGCAGAAGGGGAACTCAAACCAGAGGGAATAAGGAGAAACATACAGCTCTTGTGTAACAAATGGCCCAGTTAAAATACTCAGGACATGGCCTCAAATCCGTACTTCACCTAATTTGACACAGAAATTTCAACTGAGGTCATTTATCCTACAGAAAGTGTCTTTAGTGTAAGAATTTCTAGGTGTTGTGGACTTAACAATACTTACAATACCAATTTTGGGCCCCTCACCACAAGAAAGACACTGAGGTGCTGGAGCGTGTCCAGAGAAGGGCAACGGAGCTGGTGAGGGGTCTGGAGCACAAGTCTGGTGAGGAGCGGCTGAGGGAGCTGGGGGGGTTCAGCCTGGAGAAGAGGAGGCTGAGGGGAGACCTTCTCGCTCTCTACAGCTCCCTGAAAGGAGGGGGTAGCCAGGGGGGGTCGGGCTCTTCTCCCAAGGAACAGGCGATAGGACAAGAAGAAAGAGCCAAAGTTACACCAGCGGAGGTTTAGGATGGATATTAGGAAAAAATTTTACACAGAAAGGGTTGTCAAGCATTGGAACAGGCTGCCCAGGGAAGTGGTTGAGGTACCATCCCTGGAGGTATTTAAAAACCAGGTAGACATGGTGCTTAGAGATATGGTTTAGTGACAGGTTTTTTCAGGGTTTGATTGATGGTGGGACTCGATGATCCAAAAGGTCCCTTCCAACCAAGGCAATTCTATGATTCTATAAATATGGCTAAAAATATAAATAGTTGACCGATACCAGGAGCAATTTTATTCTGATCTGTTTCCATACTCGTGCTGAGAACATGCCTACAAAATCGAGTCTGCTGAGGAAGACGGTGCTTGGGCTGGGAGCCCTCCTTTGGGACCCAGCTTCAGCTAAGATAAGAGCCGGCTGGAGTCAGAACTGATGTTGGGAACACAAACGCATGGGCAGCAACTGAAATGCAGAGAGAATGGACCTGCCTTTGGAGCAGGGTGGCAGTCAGTGCTATCAGTGTTGGGTAGTTAAGTGCCTAATGGGTAGTTAAGTGCCTAAAGTGGTGTATATTATCAATAAAGTACTTTTGACGAACCCAGCTGAGTGAAAATCCAGCTATACATCTATCTCCAGGTATCTTCTAACTGAAACGTTGTTTCATGGCAGTTTTATTTTGGTCAAATTTTGACTTTATCTGTTCTTTTCTCAGGCACGGTATTTGTTCTAGTAAACTCTGATAAAAAAGAGGTCAGCTGCGCTGTTTATGTAACTTCTATTTCTGTCTTTTTCATGTTCCAACACTACTATTACACTTCGCAATACTTGAGCACGGGCTTATGAATTTGTGGTTTCTGGCATTTCTCTTGAGCTTTTTGACAGTAAGAAAAAATCCAGTAGAGAGACTGGAGGAGGTCAACAGTTTACAACTTTTTATTATTTTAACAATAATAGCACTGCAGTTTTGCTCAGATTAACATGTCACTAGCACCATCAATCTAAGACGCAACCCCTCCCAGGCGGCCCTCACCAACTAAGGCAGGAAATACAAAAAAAATACGTCTTTATATGTACATATATGCATTTCTGCAATCTTCAGCAAAGTAACCGAAAGACAATGGAATGGACTTGTGTCTGCTCATTACGGGTACCAAAATTTTTATCCTAAACTGTTCTTTGCACTAATTTATGGAATATGTCTGGTGCTAATTGGACTCTAGCAGATATTTTAAAAGAACCTGTACAGGTCAGGTTTATGTATGGAGCCCACGATGGTAAATGTCTGGCCATTTCTTCATCTCTACTGTGCTCACTTTTCCAACGCGCCTTTGAAGTAGGTATCATTATTAATGCCTTTTTATAAGATACAGAATCTACAGGTTACATACACAAAGACATTGGGCTTTTGAGCTGTAGGCACTGCAACATTTGGCTGTTAAAATCCCATGCCAACAGTGCAGCCATTAATTAGGCAAGTCAAATGTATATTCTTAAATATAGCCTAGGAAGAATTAGAATGGAATTCAGAACGGTTCGGGCATTGAGCAGAGGTCATCTGAGCTATGGATAAGTAAGCTATACTCCTTGAATAGCCTCTCTTCCATTAGAAATTGTTTTATTTATCGCTGGAACAGAATCTACAATTTCACACCAGTCTCGCGTGAATGTTTCAGTCACAGCATTTTCTGCCTCTGCTCCAGGACAAGTGTCCTCTTACTCATTGTGGAAAAGTTTCTGTCCATCTCACCTATTCTGGTCAGAAGCAATTCAGTCGGCTTGTGTGCTGAAATTCACAGACGCCTCAATGGAATGGTTCCAGAAAATGAAAAGCCAAATATTTAAATAAATAATTTATGCTGTGATCTGCTTTACTGTGCAATGCAAATAACGGTGCCACCTGCATTTTAAATTTTCTGTATGAAGGCTTTTCTGATGCTCTTAAATATTTGAAGCATTCACGACAAAGGAGTTTCTAATTTTCTGCAAAATAATGAATATCCTTTTTGTGCAGTAAATAAACATTATGAAGGGCCTTGGTTACATCTGATACTTTTACTGAAAAAGATTTTGCCTAGCAACTCACTTGATTATCTCACCTTAGCTATTGTAAATATCCAATTAATTCATGTCACTGTTGTATAATGTTTCCCTGATTATCTGAATAATACTTTCCCTATTAATTCTACCTGGGCTCTGAATGACGAGACTTTGTCTAGTTGGCTCTGAAATGAACTATAAAATACAAAACCTGTATTTTCAAGGAAGGGACGTGAATATCTGATGAAAAAAACAAAACTGAATTTGCAACTACATAGAAAAAGAACCAGTTAATACACTAAAGAAAGAGCTAATCTAATCAGCATCTTCTTTATACTAATTTTTTGTACAGCCTTATGTTTGTTATTCTATTAACTGCATTGAAAAGAAGGTATTTCCTCTACTTATGTAGAGAACATAAATTAAAAAATAATTATGTACAAACATCACTATTGATTGAGATTTAGCCATATCTTAAATTCCTCCCAAAATTTTAGTTTGAAAATTAAAAAATGTAACAATTAGTATTTTGAAAACATTGTACTCCCTGGAGCAGACTGGGGATAGTTTTTACGGGGAGCGGGTTGGGTACTGCAGATTCTGCAGAGTTTGCAGTATTTTGTCAGAGAAGCACAGTGCTGAGACACACCACGGAAAACAGACTACGCCTCTTTTCACAGCTCTAAGTGGCACGGGTGTCACAAAGAGGGACCGAGGTGTCTTGAATGACTCCCCAGAGGTACTAACTAGGTCCCACAGGTCTTCAACTTCCATCTGTATCTCACGCCAGGGAATATCCCAGGTGGACCCTGTGGGCAAATCCTACACAACTCTGCAGATTAAAGGAGGGTATCACCTTCGAAGTCTCCAGAAGGAAGATCCTTACGAAATCCTGGGTCTAGTTTTGGGTATATTAAAGTTTCAGTGTCCCCTGGACCTTCTGTAATGTAAGGATATTTTATTTAACCCTCCTCTCTACTTTCCTTATGACTTTTTTTTTCTTCCCCACAATGACTGATGACAATCCTTTTACACATCACTAATCAGAACTGCAATTTCTTGAGATAAAATTTTTGAATTGGAGTTTATATAAGCACAGATACTGATTAATACTACAAATGTTGGCATTACATCCACCTCGGAAAATGCTCTGCAGACCTGGTCTTCAAAACAGACAACGAGCAGAACTGAAAATAATGTTTCTTAGAAAACATAAAATCTTCATAAATTATTAATAGACGTAATAATTAGTAAAATTATTTGCAGCCTCACCCAATACCAACGTAGGCTAACAGAAGTAAAGAAGTTACATTTAATTGCAGGCTCTATGTCACTTGACCAAGGTCTCACAGTAGACATCTCCTCAGTCTATGGGCTTTACCCCAGCCCAGCGCTTCAACAGTAGCTTTAACAACTTCACTGGCTGCCTTTGTTGTATTGCACCGTATGTAGTTAGGTAGAGATGAGGACCTTTTCAATGCATATAAAACCAACTTTCCTTCATTTCTTTCCAGAAAGGAGAAGGTAATTAAATATCGTCAGCTCCTCCAGTGGGAAAAAAAATAAATATTCTCCTTTTAATACAAATCTTTTCAATTTTGAACATGCTTTAAATTCCCATATATTTGCCCAATTTACTCGTTATGTTTGTATCAAGTGTGAGACTACGTGGTCTTATTTACTAGCAAGCGCACGGGAATGGCATAACAGATTTTCAGCTTCTGAGGTTTATGTGAAACTTCATCGAAATGAAACTCAGTGAAACTGGAAAGGCACAAACCCACAGATTTCACAACTTCAGGACACAGAATACCATCAGAAATTCTACCAAGAAGTTAGAGACATCTCTCAATGTTAGAACTGCTAGAACACTTCTGCAACAGACGCTTGGTAACGGTGTGACTCAGTACGAACAGAAAAAAAAAAGGACAAAATGTTGCTTTTCTTTCCAGACAAGATGAAAGTCATAGAGCAAGACTGGAGGGAGAAGGCTGGCGAGAAGGACGTTGGCTGGAATGTCTAAAACGGAACCTTCCTTCATCTGTACTTCACGTCTAAAGCTTTGTATTCATCCCTTGGCTTTGTTTCGAGTTGGATGGGAAACTGTTTTACAAAGACATTTTCTCTCAAAAACAAATAAGATTTCATTAAGGGACAAAGAGGGAAAGAAAGATTAATCTGGCAATTTGCCTGATTAGCTGCGTGGAATACGCTCGTCATGTTATTCTTATATTTCTCTTGTGCCTACTTTAAGTCTTGTATCTTTTACTGCATGTGTTTCTCATCCTCATCTTTCCTCGCTGTCAATGGAAAAAGGTTGCCCTGACAACAAATTTATTTTTTTGATATATTTTATATGGAACTGTTCACATCTTTATACATTGCTTTTTCTACTTCCCATTGGAAAATATCAGTAATCCATTCTTTCTCGCTGCCAAGTGTTATCTATAATTGTTTCTGAATTATGATTTGGTAGTTGGAACTAGAGATACTCCAAGGCTGAAATTTGAGAGAGACCTTGATAAGAATTCCAGTAGAAGCAACATTCACACGGATGGGATTATTATTTATACTGATCATGTGCTTGGCACTGATTGACTTCACAGATTGAATAAAGCTTACAAAATAAGGCCCAACTGCCTAGTCACTAAAAGACCTATCAGTGATCTGCTTGATTTTTGTCCCACTTTACACACACTGAAACCAACGGCGATTTGAGAGTTTATTTCTGATCCTCTGCGTTGCATTTACTTCACTGAAAGAAGTCTCCTAGCACAAGCAGCGAAGCTAAACAGAAACACTGAAATTAATATTCTGACTGAGAAGAGCTGTAGGAGTAGGTTCCAAGTTATATGAAAATAGTTTTCCTTGCCGGAGCAGCTGCGTATTTCAACTGGCATGAATATTTTCAGTATAAATGATTATTTCATTTTTCATAGAAATATTCAAATTCAAGAAAGAGAGAATTATTAAAAGCTGTATTAAAATTTCCCCATTATGATTTTTTGCATACTATATTAGGCAAAATAAGAGAATAAGCAAGCAAGATCAAGGCCAAGATGAACATTTCTGCTTAGCATAGAAAGTCTGCAAGAAGATAATTAAGTGAACTGAAAATTATGACAGAATGTAGGTGCTCATGCTGGGCTATGTGATCATTAGGGTATGTTTTTGAAGATAACTGAAGGTTCACAGACAGCAACTCACCAAGGAAATGACCAAAAAGATTGAAATGTTAGAGAAGAGTAGCTGGTACTCTACTGATATACCTTAGAGACAGATCTAGGAGAAATACAGAATATTTCTGTTCAACTAGTTGGTAGAAATTCATTCACTGGTTGAATGTTGTGAGACGAAGCACAACATTCATGTGAGATGACTCAAGGATCCTAACTATTTTTCATGTTTTGAAAATACACTTTTCAAAGACAAAGGGTTGCAATAACTATTGGAAAACCTTCAGTTTCTTCTAATATTAAAACTTCAGTTTACTCTAGTATTATTTTTAGAAACAGGCTAAATTTAATATTTTTCTCGGCATTGTTTTTTGATGGAAAACAGATTTTGACAATACCAAAATTATTTCTTAACGTATCTTTTCTCCATGGAAACTTAGAGCTGTTGAGAAACAAAAATCCTTATTTTGTTAAAAAGTCTGGCGAAATTACAAAGTATTTTTGTGTATACATGCTATTGTACTGACTGATAAAAGATGTAGTTTAATTTTCTATTTTCCCTTTCTCTTTTACGTACCAAGCACTGCTTTCAGACAATTCATCGGAGTAAATTACTTGACAAGAGAAAACCACAGTAAATCAAAAGATAAACAGTCTTACTAGAGAGCCCAACATTTAGAGAAAAAAAAAAGGCAACTACATTTTCTAACAAATACTAAAGAGAAATTAAATGAGAAATGTTTTATTTAGCTATTTCCTCCAGAAAATTGAAATTTCGTTCTTATTAATGTAATAACAGAGAAAACTTGTTTTCCAACGAGCTTGCGTTAAGTCATAATTTTCTGATTCTGTTAATGTGAAGTGGCATAAAGACAAGTGATGATTTCATATTTATATACTGAAGACCATATATTACTCGCAGTGCAGTTAACGTTTCTTCCTGGAGATCCACACGGTGGATCACAGCTACTGAGAAGGGAGCTGACACTGCTACTTGGATCAGTGTTACCCCAAAAAGTTCTAACAGAATAAAGATAACTTTCTTTGGCTGGGGAAACTTAACCTGGAGACTGGACTCCAAAATCCTCTGTCGACATTTAGTAGCTTTTTTGCTGTGTATGTAGCAACAATAGCCAAATATTTTTCTTGATCTATGCTTGGTTACAAAAATAGAGCTTTCTTTCTGGAAATGGGTGGAACTGTTTGAATAGTACAAATAATAGTCATTCATATATTTATGAGTAAAAAGTTGAATCTGCAGGTATTTTATTTCATTCCTAGGTCTTTAGAAGATTACCGATAAATACTTGCGATGTGTGTGGCGTGTCCAAATGTTCGTGAAATGTAGAATGGACGCACAATGACAATTCAGTGGGATGTACAGATGCTATTTTTAAGGCTTAAAGAGCTTCTGTCAGTAAGTCAGAAAGGAGGAAAAAACCGCCTTTGATTCAGGTGATGTCACATCTACCAGGAAAAATGAAGAGCAAGTAGGTGTATTTCAAAGTTCATCCAGTTCTGAATTTGCTGTTATTAGGAATATTCTGCTATGCTCACAAAGTGGTTGGAAATTTGCTGAACCATTTAATTACACGAATGTTATAGTTAATTTGTTCTCTAAACATGTCTAAGAATCATCCCCAGTGTATTCCAGAAACAGAATAATACGGAAAAATGGCATGAGGGGATCCAAAATTAAATTTCACTCAAATTAGCTGACCAGTGAACCTCTTAGCTGTTGCCTCATATTACTGCATGACTTTGGGCCAATAAACAGTAAATTATTTATACAATGTGGCAAAACATGCCAAAACAGAGAAGACACTCCCCAGCAATGGCACTTTCTATAATGCAGGAAACCAGCGTTTCACCAACCTTACTGGAGTGTTATGGACAATTAGGAAGAGTAAGCTGGGTCTATTTTTCCCCAGATTTGGCTAGAAATTGTAGTCTGGATTTAAGAAGCACATTTCCAATGAAAATGTTCTTCCAAAAAGGTTTTATTTTTGCCAAAAATGACATTTTCTTAGGGGAAAAATATGAACATGTTCCCAAACAGTTTTAGAGATGATTCATGGCAATGAGCTGCACTTGCACTGGAAGACAAAGACTTAGTTAACTTGAATTGCTTAAGCAGCTGAAGTAACAGTCTGAAGGTTGAAGAGTATTATTTCAGAAATATTTAGAGACTGACACAATATTTCTTACCATCGTGAATCAATTTTGAGTGAAAGTCGCTAATTAGACACAGGACTATCTTCCTTGTGGATTGTTCTACCATATACAGCCTGGGAGAGTGAACTGCTGGGAGTCTGACAAAGCATATAAAAAATGAAAAACCCCAGGACTATCCACGTAACTTCTTTAACAACTGAAAAGTGGAGCGAGATAAAGAGTTGAAAAAAACTTTTACGTGGCCTCTAACTTTGCCAGGAACTCACTAACTGGAATAAATTGTTCAGCAACCTTCTTACTGAGCGAAATAAAACTTTCACAGGATGGTGATAATACATATCTAATCTTAACTTGGCTGTTTGCTACCACAAAATTCAGGCATCAGCGGTGTCAGAGAAGCACTTGCTTTCCTTCTGTCCTGAGCGGCCATTTCGATATGGTAGAGAAGAAAAAGGAAATAAGGTGAGTATAACAAAAAGCTACTTATTGGTCTTCGGCAGAGGGTCCAAGCAGACTCCACGACAGTTCAGAGCTTGCAGAGGTTTAACTAAATTTCTCTAGTAAAAGACCTGACTGGAACGGGATCAAACCCAGTATGTCAGATTTCCCGTTCAGTTAACACGTATTCGTTTATTAATGCATCTCTTTGCTTCTTGAACCTCCACAAACTGCTGGCATTCCAAATTTGTATGCGAAACAGTGCCCTGCTGCCTGGTAATTTCATCAATATTCCTTGATCTTGTATTGGAATATATACTGCATGATCTACCCTCTACTTATTTTCTGAATTTTGATTATGGTTTTGTGATTGCTCCTGAGCTCTGGCCTGACCTTTCCACACAATTCTCTCTCATAGCTTGAAGATTTTTTTCCTGACAGCGGTTATCATTTTTTTTTAAAATGTTTGCTCATTTATATTTAACTATATTGAATTTCATCTGTCTTTTTACTGCTCTTCACCCCGTAATTTCAAAGCTTACCAAAACTCTCTGCAGTAGACTTAATTTTTTATTTCCCTTTTATTTCAGCAGATGAATTAATTTACAAGAGGAAGCTTTTTGCTTACTTGCTGCTCTCCATTCCATATCAATTTTAAGTACACTGGCCCAGAAGCTGATGTCTGTGGAATCATAAACCCTCAAGTTTTGATGCCATCTTCTTCTTTTTTTTTTTTTTTAAAACTTCCTTCATGTATTCAACTTCCACAATACTGTTCTGTCCAAAATGTTCAGTTTTCTTCTTCTCTCAGTTTTTTGTTTAATCCAAAACTGGATCAATTCTACCTCATTTGATCATACTTGAGCTTGTCTTCATGAGGTGTTTTCAGCTGATTGTGTCTTCACATTCTCCAGCTTCTAGGTCCTTCTTTCATAGTCTTTGTTCCTTCTTTCATTGTCTTTTTTCCTACATCTCTGTAAATATATCCTTGGAGTGATCTAATGCCTTGTGCCATCTGAGCACTCTTTCGTCTTTCTTTCCCTACCTCCTTTCCTTTGGATTTTCCCCTCTTCTACTCCATCACTGTGTATTAATTACACCAGTACCATTAATCCTAGAATGTTTTTTTAAATCAATAATGAGCAGCAGAAACTGAATAGAAAGAGGATACTCTGTAAGAGATCTGCATAAGAGGGTGACTTAAAAGATAGTACCAACATCAATAACAATCTAGAACACGACAAAAAACTTTGTTGCTTAATTACATGGCGGGGCTGACATCACAGTTTTAGGCAGAGGAAAGGTATAAAAAGGGTAGCGACATGATAAATAATCTGTGTTTTAGGGAATGAGAAGGCTAATGAAACAATTTGGCCTGGGAACTGATCTTTCAGGGCTACTGAACAATGTTCAAATCGATGCCAATGACCCTCAAATCCCTTCGCACTGTGCGTATAATTGCTTTATGTATTCTTAACTTGGCTTTCGTTAGCCTGAGGGCATGAACAAGATTATCTCATCATACATAAATAAATAGTATTTATTTAGCATAGTCACTTAATCATTCTTGAACAAACTCCATGAATCTTTTAAACACATGAAATCCTCCAAGGCATTTTTTTCTGGCACAGAGATATATTTTCAGGCATTCTGATAAGTCTTTGACACTGGGGTGAAATTTTGGCATCACTCAAAGTAATGGCAGACCTCCCGCTGGTTTCTAAAAATCCCATTAATAATATATATTATAAATATAAATATATACATATCCGCACTGTGTTGGGGTTTTGTGGCAAGGTTTTGGTAGCGCGGGAGCTACAGGGGTGGCTTCTGTGAGAAGCTGCTAGAAGCTTCTTCCCCCATGTCCGATAGAGCCAATGCCAGCCGGCTCCAAGACGCACCCACTGCTCTGGGGTAACATACGCGCCTCTGGGGTAACATAGTTCAGAAGGGGGGAAAAGAACAAGCTGGGCAACTGCAGCCCAGGAGAGGAGGGAGAATATGTGAGAGCAACAACTCTGCAGACACCAAGGTCAGTGAAGAAGGAGGAGAAGGAGGTGTTCCAGGAGCTGAAGCAGAGATTCCCCTTTAGCCTGTGGTGAAGACCATGGTGAGGCAGGCTGTCCACCTGCAGCCCATGGAGGTCCACAGTGGAGCAGATATCCATCTGCAACCTGTGGAAGTTAATGGTGGAGCAGTTATCCACCTGCAGCCCATGGAGGACTCCATGACAGAGCAGGCAGATGCCCAAAGGAGGCTGTGACCCTGTGGAGAACCCGTGCTGGAGCGGGGTCCTGGCAGGAGCTGTGGACCCATGGAGAGAGGAGCCCACGCGGGAGCAGGTTTGCTGGCATGACTTGTGACCATGTGGGGGACCCACACTGGAGCAGTTCCTGAAGGACTGCAGGCTGTGGGAAAGACCCACGTTGGAGAAAGTCATGGAGGACTGTCTCCCGTGGGAGGGACCCCACACTGGAGCAGGGGCAGAGTATGAGGAGTCCTCCTCTGAGGAGGAAGGAGCGGCCGAGACAACGTGTGACGGACTGACCACAACCCCCATTCCTCGTCCCCCTGCGCTGCCCACGGGGAGGAGGCAGAGAAATGGGGAGTGCAGTTGAGGTGGGAAGAAGGGAAGGGTGGGGGGAAAGATCTTTTCAAGACTTTGTTTTATTTCTTATTATCCTACTCTGACTTGATTGGTAATAAATTAATTTTTCCTTCCCCAACGTGAGTCTGTTTTGCTCATGACAGTAATGGGTGAGCGATCTCCCTGTCTCAACCCACGAGTATTTTGTTGTATTTTCTCTCCTCCATCCTGCTGGGGAGTGGAGCAATAGAGCGGCTTTGGTGGGCACCAGGCGTCCAGCCAGGGTCAGCCCACTACACACAGAGTTTAGAAACTGATTTTGCTTTATATAATTTCGAATCAAAATATTAATTTCCCTTCCTTGATACTGTAACTGATTTCTTATGTCCTGTAGCCACTGGGACATTACAGAATGTCATATATACGTATATACATATACATAAATAACAAAAATTAAGTGACCTCTAGTAAGATTGTCCATATGTATGTTCTTTTGGTGCATTGTTCCTGAAACAACACATAATTTTTAGATGAACGCTAATAACATACTGTGAATTTCACCATGACGAACCAACTTTACAGTATTTATTATCAGGGGTTTCCTTGCCATGATGGATTTTACGTTTATTTGGTGCGAAATCTAAATTGAAAACTGAAATTTGAAAAAACTCCACTGGATTTCAGAATAGTGTCAACACAGCAGGGCTAAAAATGGATTAAGGAGGAAAAATAAATGGTTTGAATAAACCAGCTGTGATTTTGAAAACTCAGGGAGCAGGCCAGCACCTCAGCTGGTATAAATCAGCAAAAAAACACTGAAGTAATCTGAGCCACACTAATCTTTTTTAGACAAAGATTTGATTTCCATTTTCTTCTTCTTCCTCCGCGTCATTCAGAATGAATTTCAAAGCACATTATCAAACATAATTTTATTGTATTTTTATTTTTATTATGGTTGGATAATCTACTGGATTTAGCTGCATCATACAGACCTTTAATGATCAGAAAATTGTGTATGATTTAGTAGCGTAAGTTGTGGTACGGAAATTCTAAAATCAACTGGCATTTGCAGTTATCTTTCCATGACAGAAAAAAGTTAACTTTAGCTTACAGTATAATTATTTTTACTAAATTTTAAAATAGATTTCCTATTTCTCTAATGTAGCCTGAAGTCTAACGTGAGCAAAGCAATACCAGCTATTAACACTGTTCCCAACACCAAACAGAGGATGTGTTTAGATTACACACCCTCTTCCAGACCAACATCAAATCCACTGTAAAACACCCAGACACACCCAGTCTGAAGAGCAGTTCAATCACATTTAGAAAAATGTTGGCCCGTATTTTCGATAGAGTATGACAATTAAAACACATTTTTCCCAACATTAATAAATTCTTCACATAACTTTCACAAAAGGTCCATTTTAATTTCCTCTGATCATACTCATACGAACGTTATTAACAATATTCCTTTATCCATTTAAAAAGTTATTCTAAGAAATTGTTCATAATGAGGAATTATATAGGGCAATTAAAATGCTATGTAAGTAATAAAAATCAGATTATACAACATAAATGAGAGGAATGTTTACGGAACCTACATATGAAAGAAAATTCTAGAGATGAAATATAAAGTCTCATGGGTCACAAAGCCACTTTAAAGATTTTAACAAAATCCGGATCCATCGAACTATCATTAGGGCAACGTACATTAATATACAATTTTCCATGCAAATTTCCATACTGTAGCGGCACATTACATGAGTACATGACAGACACGGTCAGGATGGTAATTTCTTACACACACTGCATTTAAGTTTTCCTGTGTTAAGAAGTTAATTTCTGAAAATGAGAAGATGTATTCTATTGTAAGTGACTTAATGAGAAGCAGCTTAGCAATACGCAATTAAAAGTTCTACTTATATTACCCTCAGCTACTACATCTGTCATGATTTAAACTCCACTTGAATCCAACTTGTGCAAAACCCAAGGACAGTAAAAAGCTAAACGTATTCTTGCCGTTCCTGAAATACATGGGAACTTTTCCTATTCAGCTTTAGTGAGTAGATCATCGTTAATTAAATGTATTTACTCTGACATGCATCCAGAGCCTCACTTAAAAGCTTTAGGATTCCAAATTATTAAGATGTGTCTAAAAACATAGACAGAGTGGGTGTTTCAAAAGCTCAAAGTCAAGGAGCCAGGAACCTACCAGAGGCATTTGGACAATGCCCTTAATAACTTGCTTTAACTTTTGGTCAGCCTGGAAGTGGTCAAGCAGTTGGACTAGATGATCGTTGGAGGTCCCTTCCAAGTGAAATTTTCTCCTCTCCTCTCCTCTCCTCTCCTCTCCTCTCCTCTCCTCTCCTCTCCTCTCCTCTCCTCTCCTCTCCTCTCCTCTCCTCTCCTCTCCTCTCCCCTCCCCTCTCCACCTCGCCTCGCCTCTCGTCTTTTCTTGTTCATTAAAGAACCCCAAGAGAACTGTATGTCTCACAAAGTAGCAATGATCACATTGCAGAGGAACAAACCCCTTTCTGTTTTAGGCTCTGTCCCTCTAAAATGCCACATTGTCTGAAACTCCCCCAATACGGGTTGGTAGCAGTTGTAGTCTGCCCCTTGAAGGCAAAAAATACAGGGTTTTGAGGTCAAAAAGGCAGACGCAATACAAAAAGTGGCGATTTGCAATGACAGACTCTCAGCAGTTTTTGATTTTTTGTTCCATGTCAAGTGACACTATGGCTGTCTCCATAAGGAAACAAGTGCTCCAACTCGAGCCACCAGAGACCCAACCACTTTCGTCCACTTACGCATCTACTGAAGGAACCACTGTTTTACGCTGCCTATTTCACCTGATCGAAAGATTGCCAAAGAGATTGAAAGGGTCCTAATAAGATTTAAGCTCCCCATAAGATCAGATAAATAAGGCTTATTATTTATAGAAAATATACTTATGTTGATTACTACAGTATGTTCAATACTCCAACACCGATCTAAGAAGAGTAGGTAAAAGTCAATGTTGAATTTACACCGGAATGTAAGGTTGGTGCTAATGCCTTTAGGAGCTTTAGGAAGCCTTTTTTAAAATATCGGTTCAGGACACAATCTTTTTTCCGTAAATTACAGTATCTAACTGACGTTTGAACTGGTAAAAAAAATAAAGGGCCATTTTAGAAAATATCTAAAAAAAATCAAGCTCTTTTAGCTTTACAGAGGTAAAAGTTTTTTTATTATTATTATTTTCAGTTACTTTTCTTGACTTTTTATCAAGTTTATAATAACAAATGTGAAGAGGATTTTGACAATTTATATGAAAATCATTATTATGGCAGGAACATTTTCGATTTGTGACCCCATGAATGCAAATTGCAAAAAAATAATTTTAAGTGTTAAACTGACTCTTAGCTAGCTTTCTACGCGCCGTAGTTTCTTTTTGAGACTATTTAGAATATTATTATTTATTAAAAGGGAGAAACTACTAACAAATGCCAATCCGATATCGGATGAATGTTATACTGAAATTAAATACATTTTTCATTATTGGCTATCTTTCTCGGTTTCACCTTGTTTGCTCTGTGTTTGCTATTACGTTTGTTTTTTACCCCAACATATAGAGAGGAAATTTCCTGATTTTTGCTTTATGAAGCTATTCCAGTCCATAACGACACCGCAGAACTATCCATGTTCTATTACTGCTTTTCTGAAATTGGGTAGCAGTCTTCCAGAACAAAAAGGAGGGTTGCAAATTGCTTACACTACAGTATGAATCACTTACCTTCAGTTCTAGAGTATGCGTGGAAGTTAAAGAAATAAAATTTAAATTTCTTGATCCTATTTGTTATGAAAAGATGTAAGCGTACATACAACAGCATAACGTTTTACTAGTTTATGAAGCCAGTTAGATTTCTGGCCATGGTCCAGGTGGCCCTTATATTCACATACACAAATTTTCTCGGTGGAATTCTTAAAATTGCTAACCTGGTTGAAGTTTATCAGAGCACAAATACTTTGCTAGATCAGTGTTCACAGACACTTCTGTCGTGAGCCACTCCTTTGTCTCACACGGAGATCCTAAATTGCCTAATCCAGGAGTACAGCTTGACTTCCACAAATGATAAATAAGATATATAACCTGGCCACTGCAGGAAATTTATTTCATTTACTGTGTCCGGTGAGAGGTTACAATGTAGGGTGGTCGTAAAGAAAATAGATATATCTGGTTTTGACAAGTCAAATAGAACGGCCAAAGAAGAAAATAACACAGCCTGTGCCAATGAGTAAAGTAAATAGCACTGCTTCAGATAACTTACAATGCTGATTTAAAATCGTTATGATTTCTCTCAGTTGCCCAGAAACTATCATGCTGTATTAAATTTAAGTTTATCATCTCTGCATAAAAATAAGAATATTTATCCTAGATGCAGACTCAAATCTCGGTATTTTCATAAAGTATTTTCCAGAGAAAATAAACTGGCTGTGATTTATCCTTCTAAAAGTTGCCAAGATTTCAAAGGAAAGAAAATGTTTATTAATAAAAAATTAAGTTCTTTTGACAAACTAGTGTACTGATAAAAAAAGGAGGTTTTATAGCTTACATCACTTTTAAGAAGATATGGAAAATCATTGCAGATACAGTTAAAAGATTTATGACTGCAGCTGATTATCAGGAGAAGCTGCTCTTTCACCATAAATACAGCATTTATTGTTTCATAGTAGATTTCTATTAACCCCAATAAATCTGCTTTTCAGACAAGTTAGTTTGATGTTTCTAGGCGTCTACCCGATTTCTGTATCTTAAACCACAAAAACAAATAAATTATTGATATAAATAAAGAAATAAATCAATTTATCCAGCTTTTCATGTATCTTTCCTACCTTGACTCCCTTTGGCTCTCCCAGCTGTCTGTCACATCTACATCCCACCGCTTTCTCTGGTTTGGGGAGGGGGCTTCTTATTTTAGATGAATTCGGTTGCTTTCATTAGAATGAGTCCTGCAACAGGAGCAGATAATTCTCACTGCTACTCGAGTACCTATGATTTTTTTTTCAGTCGAAAGATGTATGTATATCATATTCATGATAATCCCATTTTTCTGCTTGTTTAGGTATGCCCTTTACCTTCCCACCAGGTTCCGTTCATACCTGTCCTGTTTTCCACATCTTAAAGCCGTCTCAAAAACGAAAGAAAAGATGGTAGCAAATTATTGATGTATTAGTTCTAAATGAGCAGAACTGTGAAGTGACTGAGCTACCAATCAAAATGTTACTTCTTAAAATTAGCTCCGTTCCAGTATAACATTGGTTATTACATGATGCTTCCTTCTGACTTACATATCCATATGCTATTGGATAGTTCACCTGGCATATCATAGACTTAGGTATGCGTTTAGGTTCACATCTTCAATTAGATATTCAGACTATGTGCAGCCAGAAAAAAAAAAATCCCCTGTACAGGAATTCCAAACATTGTAAGAATTTACAGAAAAATAAGTTTTTACTCTGGATGGCTTATTTCTTTGAAATTTATGAGGGTTTTTTATTCTTTTAACTTAGCTAAACTCTTTAATACATTTTGGATCTGTCACAACATGTCACTTATAGTATATTTTATAGTATATTTCATAGGACAGAACATGCAGTGACAATTATCTATATTTGGAAGGTTCTCATTACTGTTGTAATCTTTTTTGCAGTAGAGTATGACTGGACCAAAATTTAGGAGAATTATGGAATATAGTGTTTTCTTCCAATGTTATGTCTCTTTGTTCCTGGCTGCTGCTAAGACTCTCTTTCTGTTTCTGCAATCTGAACTTGTAGCAAGAATTGTATTCACTATTTATTTCATCTGAAGTGACCTTTGGCAGGTTTCCTCTAGCATTGAACCATATGCATATGGGTCATCTTGGATGGGATGAAATAATTTCCTACAGGAAAGCTGTAAAATCGGAATATTGTCTTCCAGAAATATGTGAAAATATACATATTTTGGCTTGTATTTGGCTTTCTGTCATTCCTACAAGCTTGGCCAATACTGCATTATATTTTACAAATTCTGATTTAAATTCTTTCCATTCAACAGGAAGCCATAGCTTTCCGCTTCATCCAGCTGTTGCTTCTGTTATCCAGAGAGTGTTACTCTGCTCTTATTTTCCAACACAGAAAAAAATCTTCTAGGGGCTTTTGTGTACTCAAAAATTTGAGAACTTTTCTACAAATTTACAGGAGAGAGGTGGAACAAGATGTGATCACTTTAGTAGGAATATACATATAAATTTGGGAGGTCGTTTTTGAAGAGAAAAAGTTCTGAGGAAAGGTTTCCAGTTCACGAAAGGCACTCAGCAGGAAACCCAGAGCGCTGGGAATATGCAGTTTTCATTATACAAAATTAAAGGAGTCTGTGAAATACTGGAACATTTTTTCCCAAAATCAGTGGATACCAGAATTGTTTCTGATAAAACTTTGCTTGTGTTAAGAGTTTCCCAGCAGATATTTGTCAGGTTTCCTTCTTATTTGTGTCTTATATCTTATATTTGTGTCTTATATCTTGCTTATTTGTGTCTTGGTATCCCTACTTGCAAACCTCCAAGACATCAGCAGTCCGTCCTGTATATTTAGAACAGCCAAAGAAACACTTTTCACAGCATCAGTGATGTCAAGGCTTCCTCAAATCTCAGCTCACCAGCAAGTCTGTCACAGAACCATAGAATCATAGAGTCTTCATGGTTGGAACGGGCCTTTGAGATCATCGAGTCCAACCATACCCACACAACCCCCCCCCCCCCCAAAAAAAAAAAACCCAACAACCTACAATCTCTGCCCTTCAGAGCATGCCCTGAAGTGCCACATCTAGATGTTTCTTAAACACCTCTAGGGATGGTGACTCAACCCCCTCCCTGGGCAGGCTGTTCCAGGGCCTGACCACTCTTTCAGTAAAGTAATTCTTCCTGATATCTAATCTAAACCTCCCCTGACACAACTTCAGACCATTTCCTCTGGTCCTGTCATTATTCACCTGGGAGAAGAGGCCAACCCCCACCTCTCTGCACCCTCCTTTCAGGGAGTTGTAGAGGGCAATGAGGTCTCCCCTCAGCCTCCTCTTCTCCAAGCTAAACATGCCCAGCTCCCTCAGCCTCTCCTCATATGACCTGGTCTCCAGACCCCTCACCAGCCTGGTAGCTCTCCTCTGGACACGCTCCAGCACCTCAATGTCCCTCTTGTACAGAGGGGCCCAGAACTGAACACAGCACTCGAGGTGAGGCCTCACCAGTGCCGAGTACAGAGGCACCATCACTTCCCTGCTCCTGCTGGCCACGCTGTTCCTGATACAAGCCAGAATGCTGTTGGCCTTCTTGGCCACCTGGGCACACTGCTGGCTCATGTTAAGCTGGCTCCACCAGCACCCCCAGGTCCTTTTCTGCTGGGCAGCTTTCGAGCCACTCTGCCCCAAGCCTGTAGCGTTGCTTGGGGTTGTTGTGACCGAAATGCAGGACCCGGCACTTGCCCTTATTAAACCTCATACAGTTGGCCTTGGCCCATCAATCCAGCCTGTCCTGGTCCCTCTGTAGAGCCTTCCTACCCTCAGGCAGATCAACACTCCCACCTAGTTTGGTGTTGTCTGCAAACTTACTGAGGGTGCACTCAATCCCCTCATCCAGATCATTGATAAAGATATTAAATAAAACTGGCCCCAAAACTGAGCCCTGAGGGACACCACGGGTGACTGGCCGCCAAGAGGATTTCACCCCATTAATCACAACTCTCTGGGCACGGCCATCCAGCCAGTTTTTAACCCAGTGAAGAGTACACTTGTCTATGTCTGAAAGTTTTCTACGGAAACACGGTTTGACTGGAAAATGCCAGTTCATCAAACGTGAATATGGCTTACAAAAAATAAGATGATTCATTGAACCACAGACAGATCATCTCACAGTCTACTGGAAATGCCATACATCTGGGTTGGTGATTCGAAGAATCACAGAATGGTTGAGGTTGGAAAGGACCTCTGGAGGACACCTGGATCATCTGTCCAACCAAATACAAGTCAGAATTCTGACTTCTGGTACTTGAGAAATTACAGAGGATATAATAAAACCAAGAGATGAAAGCTTGAACTGGTATCATAGCAACTACAGCAGATAAGTTTTCTTTTTCTCTTTAGTACTGAGTTAGGTTGAAAAGTCCTAAAAATAGTAGACAATCTGTTCAGAGTTCTGCAGGAATCAGGTGCTTGAACAACAAAGTGTGAATGTTTTATGAAAAATGACACTAAATTAGATCTAGTCCATCTGAACAGACAAGTAGTATTTATGGTGGGAGGAAATCCAGAAGAAAACCTTAAAGCCAGCCTCTATCAGAATGCTTGAGCTACCAGGGAAAAGGAAATTGAGTCTGTGTGTGAGACTGTGTGTGTATGTGTGTGTGTCCCCATGTGTCCGCCTCCTCCAGATCCCCTGGGTCATATTACCTAAATTCAGCACAGGAATGTTAAGCACATTGCTCTGGAGTAACCAATTGCACAATATTTATATTCCACCAAAAGTTGAATAGAGGGACAACAGAATTATTTTGAATTCTTTCACAACTCTGAAAACGGAAACTTAGCTTAATTTGCTTTTGTTGTATGGTTGCACCAGTTATTACTTAACTGATGCAAGCCAACTCCTTTCAGAGTCCGCTTGCCCAGCTGACTTCTCCATGAGATACCTGTGCTATTTCACAGCTGAGGAGCTGGAGCGTGACCAGCAGCGTGGCTGTTGCAGCTCAACATGGATTCATAGAACCACAGAATGGTTTGGGTTGGAAGGGACCTTAAAGGTCATCTCGTTCCACTGCCCTGCCCTGGGCAGGGACACCTCCCACCAGCCCAGGCTGCTCCAAGCCCCATCCAACCTGGCCTTGAACCCCTCCAGGGATGGGGCAGCCACAGCTTCTCTGGGCAACCTGGGCCAGGGGCTCACCACCCTCACAGCCAAGAATTTCTTCCTAAAGTCTAATCTAAATTTCCCCTCTTTCAATTTACAACCGTTACACATACAGCTGTGCCTGACCCAGCTTACTTTTGACCCAGTTTTGAAGCCTACATGGGACTCAGACTATCACACACATTGACTAATTCATCCCGACATTGGTGGAAACTTAGAGAAAAACTACCAAGGATCTACTGGGAGACTGAAGTTTATTTTGAACAGCAGTGTCGGTCATAGCTGTTGGTGCCAGTCCAGCTCCATTAAACTTGGTGCCAGAGCCAATGATTCATAGCTGTTTGTTCAACAAATGTTAATCTATGAACATACGGAGATTACCTCAATGAGTTTAAACTGAAATACGAAACGCAAAATACAATTTAATCTAATCTATAATTCTGTATTTTTGTTACCACCCGTAGTTACGCTATATCAACTCTTTCAATATAACCACAAGCTTTGAGAAATCAAAAAGAACCTAAGCTTTGCTAGTAAAACTTTGCAGTCTTTTTCAGGCAAAACTTCTTAAATAGCTAACAAAGAAAGGAGATAAATGTATGACTAGCAGCAATATGGCAACTGTCAGTTTCTTAGGCATTATAAGGACAATAAATAAATAAAAAAACACCCTTCCCTTATTAAGACCATGACTAAAAGAGTAAATTCACACTTTAGGCTCACTGAAAACTAGTTAAAGTAAGTTCTAGGAAGGCATCCATGAGTAGGAATCTCAAATATAATCAAAGAAAAATTGTTTATAATACCATTAAAAGAAATGGGAGTCCAGCTCTCACTGGGAGTAATAAATCCAGTATCTCTCACTAGACTGTAGCGACAGTCACATCATGAAAAAGCATGAAAAAGTGAAAAGACGAGGACCATCATGGAGCTTCAGATATTGCCTTTCGTCGTAACCCTGGTGAGCGATGCTGAGTGTTATCAGTAAATTTGGAGGCACGTGGGCACCTCTCTCTTTCCCACCTCGCTGCCAGGGCCCTGAGGGCACCACTCAGCCCTCCTCTCCCTGCCTGGCCTCCTCCACAGAATCACAGGTTCATAGAGCGGTTTGGGGTGGAAGGGACCTTATCTTTTCCAATGGGATAAAAATAGGTAAAAAAATTGTTATGATGTTATTGGCCACTCCAGTGAACGTCAAAATGTATTGCGGGAGTCTAACTTCATGTATTTTCACTTTCAGGATGCTATATTAAGAATGGATTATAATTGCTATTGTACATTGCATCGATTAAAAAAAGAAAAAAGCAACAAAACTCTTCTCCTTGCTGGCTACCACCTTTAAAAGCCTAAGAAGATACTCCTGTATCATTCAATAATTTTCTTCTTTCAGCTGTATCACTGCTGCTCTTGCTTTTCTGCTCACCAACTGTACTGCCCCTGGACATTTAAAAATCATTACTATTTTGGCCTTTAAAATTATTATCATTAGGGCGGTATTTCCTACACAGGCATACTCTACTCACATAGAAAATCACAGAAAGGAAACCTGAATCAAACTTGTGCAATATACCAAAAATATAGGGCTTATTAAGGATCCTTTCTAAATTCCAATGACTAGAGAGGGACAAAAAGTAGAAACTTTCCAGTTGTTTTTATTTTGGTAGTATTTTGTCATTCACCTTTCAGTCCCACGGTTTCTGATCAGATGCTCATGTCTACTACAGCTACTATAAGTTTGTAATAGATGATGATTACTGAATAACCCAGGATTTTTCCAGGATTTGAGGCTCACTGCGATTGTGTTGGTTTCTGGACATCAGTTTCACCATCTCCAATAAGCTGGATTCACGCCCACTGAGAGTCTCTCAAGCCGGTACCAAAGAAATGCACGCATATAAAATCATTAAATCTTTCGGAAAATAATTGCTTATGCCTACATGCAGAATAAACACAGCAATAAAAGTAACAGAAAACTTACTGAACAACTTTAATACATACAGTCTAAATTCTTTGGGCAATAAGGCATAAATCAACCCACAGCCTTGCGAAGGGCGTTAAAAAACTCAGAGGGTGGGGAATGGAAGCATATGTTTCAGAACTATGCGAGACGGTGAAAACCTAACATGATGATAGAGTCTGTGTGGAGGCGGCATTTAGGCAAACTACCTACACAAGAGGAATTTGGTTAGAAGGAAATGGGACTAGTTTGAGGTAAATTGCTTTTGCTATAATTTAACAGATGCAACTATTATTCATCTCCATGTTTTCCTGTAGGAAATGGTACCATTAGAAGCATACTTGGATAGATTTTTAGCAAATAGCAATAATTAGAAGCACCTTTGGGGTTTTGTTGCACATCATTTGTGAAGAATCAAGAAATGTGTGGATATTGTAACTGAAGAATATAATTTTTCTTCATAATTCTGTAAAAGATTAGGGGTTGACCTGGTGGAGAGCAGCTCTGCAGAGAGGGACGTGGGAGTCCTGGTGGACAACAGGTTGCCCATGAGGCAGCAACGTGCCCTTGCAGCCAAGACCAATGGTCTGCTGGGCTGCATTAAAAAGAGCGTGGCCAGCAGGTGGAGGGAGGTCATTCTCCCCCTATGCTTGGCCCTGGTGAGGCCACAACTGGAGCACTGTGTCCAGTTCTGGGTCGTCCCCAGTTCAAGAAAGACAAGGAACTACTGGAGAGAGTCCAACGGAGGGCTAGAAAGATGATCAAGGGACTGGAGCATCTCTGTGCTGAGGAAAGGCTGAGAGCCCTGGGGCTGTTCAGCCTGGAGAAGAGAAGACTGAGAGGGGATCTCATCAATGATCATCAATATCTAAAGGGCAGGTGGCAAATGGATGGGGCCAGGCTCTTTTCAGTGGTGCCCAGTGACAGGACAAGAGGTAATAGGCACAAACTGGAACACAGGAGATTCCATCTGAACATGAGGAGGAACTTCTTTGCTGTGAGGGTGGCAGAGCCCTGGCACAGGCTGCCCAGAGAGGTGGTGGAGTCTCCGACTCTGGAGACATTCCGACCCCGCCTGGACGCGTTCCTGTGCCACCTGCTGTGGGTGACCCTGCTCTGGCAGGGGTGGGACTGGGTGATCTCCAGAGGTCCCTTCCAAGCCTACCCATTCTGTGATTCTGTGATTCTGTGAAAAGATGCTTTTCAATATTCTGATGAATATTGTGCACATGAATATAGCATTCAAGCAAACATATCCAGAAATTTCACTGATACTATTAGTCACTGTTTGAAAGAATCTAGGCAGGTTGTTCATGAATTTTAACTTGCCATGTGATGAATGCAGTGAGATGCAATGACCAACAATACAAAATAATTTGAACTTTAAAGAGCTACTGAAGAGCTAAAGAAACATTTACTGGCCACTTTCATTCAGTAATGACCAACTAAAAGCATTTAGTACAAGTGACAGAACCCTTCCGAACCCTCAATCCAGAGAAATCTGCAGGAAGAGCAGATTTAGATTAGGACCACAATTCATTTAGCTGTTTGATTGCCAGCTGTGGTTGATTTCAATCACACATAATTATAGTTCAGGGGCTGTATCTGAAAAAGGATTTCAGCATCTAAAATCTACGTCCAAAAATGCAGTCTAAAATACCACACTGACTGAGCTCCTAGACACTTTTATCCCACTTGAGCCCGTCTGGGACACAGTGAGAAGGTGGAGTTTCTGGGCATGCCTGCTGGCTCCAATGAAAATGTGCATTTTTTATGGTGTAAATCGATCACAGAAGGAAATTTTAGTTAAGAAGGTAATGGTCAGAGCGTTTGCCTAGGCAACAAGAAACTAGCACCAAGACATCTTACCAGCTCAGTTCCCCAATAGCTGGACTTCAGGGTCATTTTTCTCTTAGTTCTTTTCTTTACTGGTGGAATGCATCTTTTGTTGTTCTTTTTGTGCACTTCAGTATGAGGGGAAGAGAAATTACAGAACTCTTTCACACTAATTTTGCATTACATGTTCCTGAAGTTGATCTCAGAACATACAGAGAGACAATTGTAGCCATTCACTTCCTTGTGTGTGTATAATCCCTGCAGGAAGAGACTGTTTCTCATGAATACTGGGGATCTCATGGTTGCCTAATAATCACACATAAATACTAAAATTCATTGTTAATGGAGCATTGCTGTTGCATGGCCAGGACCTTTGGGGAAGAAGTCACGGGTCAGAGTAATAGTTTACATGTTTGATTTCTATTAAATGACTTTATTGGAAGGGTGTTATTGAACGTCACTGGCACTTTAATAAATGGCCTGACCATAATCAGCACAGCAATATTCCTCTCCAGGCTGTCTAACAGCCTATGATAGTGTTAATTGATTAAGGTTAGCGTACTTATGAATCTTGTGCTGAATATGAAAATAATTTCTTTTGATGGCTCTGTATAAAAAACTATCCCTGGCAGTTGTTCACACACAAATTGTAAAATTGTCTTATTTTCAGTTTTATATGACACCAGCACATAAAATCCATTTCACTGTGCCGTGAAATACTAACAATGTAGCATCTGAGACTTTGCCCTGCATCACTTTGTAAGTATTTGCTATGTGAAATGGAAAACTGACTGAAGTTGGGGAGCACTGAAAGCATCAGCTGCGTAAGTTCCATGCTGATGTCATTCTTTGACCCCTAAAACATCTTTCACTGTTGGCAATAAATAAGTGTATTTTACTGTAATAATTTTGCCATGTTGTAACTTTCTCCAGTGGCGTGGGACCATTACAATTTAAGAGGAAGGGCGGTATAACATTAGGTCAGGAAGAGAGCAGACTGTGAATTAGGTTGCCGGGGGAGGATGTCTAGGTTCTCTGTTAAAGGCTCTGCCGCAGTCCATGGTGTGTGAGCTATCAGCATGACATATGTTACATTTCTTTCTTTACTGAAAAATTGAAGTAGTTTCATTAACTTGTAAAGTTTTTTAGATTAGTCCAATGGATTCTACAGGAAGGAACAGAAGCTCCGTATATTTTTTTAAGGTAAGTAAAACCCTGTCCCATTAAAAGATCTTATTTTAAGTTGTTTACAGACTGGGAGAAAAAATGTAAGTTGGGTAAAAAATTGGTTGCTTAAAGATGTGCAAGAAACAGTAGGAAAGGGCAATGTATTTGACAAGGAATCAACGTAGGAATTTGAGACTAGCTAGGCAAATTGACCATAACAAGTAGGTAAGAAAGTGGGAACAAAAACTGAAGAATGAGCTCAAGGACATACATGTGAGTAAGAGGTGGCGAGGACAGACAGTATTGATCGTTAAAAGAAATTAGAGGAAGAGCTGGGATGGAAAGATTAAATGCAATGACTGGAGAAAACAACCTGGGATATGAGATTGGTAATAGAAAGAGAAAAAAAGATTGTAATGTGAACCTGAGGGATTGGAACAGCTATTTCAAAGCATTAACAGTACAGAAGAAAATGGAAGGAAATTACATGGAAAGAAAGATGGTCAAGAGCAGAATGGACTGTCTGATGGCTACAAAGTGGGCATATGTAGCCAGAGTTCCTGAACACCATCCATTCCTCAAATAACTACCAGTATTTATCAAACTCATGGGCTAGAAAATATAATTTCCTAAATAGAGGTAGACATCTAGGAATCTGTCAGCACCTTTGCATGATTTTCTGTTCTCTCTCCAGTGCTGGAACTCTTCTGCTATGAAATTAAAAGGTTCCCAACCAACAGTTCTAGATGGTAGCATTCCTATTCTTGCCTTGTTTCCAAAGAAAACTGAGAAAACTGAGGTTATACAGTTGCACCGCCTGTCTAACACCTTTTAACCAACTGGTCACTGTCCACCAATTTTTTCAGACAGGAACAAAATCCTTTGGCAGGGGGTTGGACCAGATGATCGCTGAAGGTCTCTTCCAACCCTTACCATTCTGTGATTCTGTGAAGTGGTCTTGTTTTGCTACATATTTTATGAAGTGCAATGTCTGATCAAGAATACTACTGGGAAAAAAGGAAAATGGAGGGGTGTGTAGCTGGTGGTGTAGCTCCTGCTAACCAGGATACATGCAGCTTTGCACTGTTGAGTGTGTTTCTTGATTTTCTAGTTGGGTAGGAGGTAGGAAAGAGGTAGAGCTACTGTAATTTCATGGGGGTAACTATACAGAACTGGAGGCATCACAAGGAAGTAGCAAAGAGGTTAGAGATACTGGGGACCTGAAGGCAGGAACAGGAGTCACGGGACACTAAAGATAACAAGACCTAATGGGAAGAGGAGTCCCTGATGAACATGAGAATTCAGTACATTGTTCCCTCCAGCCCACGAATTCTGAAGCCAAGCATCACTGAAAGCTAAACCACTTTTCTTCTAACTCCCCCAAAATGGCTCCCATGTATGCTCAAAACCGTACATTGAAGGAATATGGAGTTGAGAACCTTAGAACCAGCCTCCCAACCTCAGTCTGTCCCTTTGTACCTTGGGCAGTAGATGCCTAGAGGCATTTCTAAAACAGATTTGTGCACCTCGACTACCAAAAGACCTTTGAGATGCAGTTTCTGTTTTCAAAACCACTGTTTGGTTTTAATTTCAAAATTCTGTATTCTGTAGATAAGCGAAGAAATACCAATAATAAAACCATTAAAAGGTTCTCTGCATGATAACAATTGTACTTGTCACGTTATGCATAATTGTATCCCTCTTTTGTATAGTAACTGAATTTTTTAATACTGTAATTTAAATACTTCCATTAGAAAGCCAGTTAGGCTTTCACTAGATCGTTGCGGGGAAGCAAGTTCTTTCTTGGCAGCAGACTAATGATTTTTTACATAGTTTCTTTAGAAGACAGTCAGTGAAATAATTTGCCTCCTTCCGCGTGGTTTACAAAGGCCTAAAATACAATTTAGCAATGGAAGAGAATGGATAACAAAAGTAAGACCGAAGTACCCGAGTCAGAGAAGTGCATGTGGTCAAATCGTTGACTGCTTTTTCCTTAATTTTTCACAAAATATTGACTGCATACTTAATAAAGTGGTTTTCTACTTCTTAAACTTTGTTTATTTCTTGGCTCCTTCTAAGACTAGGATTACAGGGAATGGGCTGCTTGGCAGAAGTTTTCTCCTGTTATAGTTTATCTCACAATTTTAATAACACTTGGTTCTTGGCTAACGGAAAATATGTTTCCCTACACTTGAGACAAGCATTAGGCGAGTTATAGACAAATCAGCTCCGTGCTCTCTTGCTGTCTTGAAGATCTGTATGGTATCATTCCCAGGAGCACAGAGTGATTTGTATCAAATTTATTCATTTCAGACCACCACGGAGTGGAATAAATGTTTTTCAACGAAGTACGCGCACTTAATGCTCTCATTTCATAGTCTCCCTATGTAAACAACAACTCATTTGTTCAAGTATTGCTTTGCTCTGTCACATTAACCATCTTTCCTCGCAAATTCTATAACTCACATCTGGTGCCTCAACCTTGGGAGCTCTGCCACGGACTGCTGTATCTATCATTGCTTTTTTGGCTGAAACCTTTCTGTTTACCAGCTTTGAAACGTCAATGCATACTTTTTACATGTTGCGATAAATCTGCATTTTAATTCCTGCCTTGTGCCAAGGTCAGAGACAAACAGTGAACTCTTGCTCTGGCTCTGACGACTCTTTAAAGCCTTAGTCGTATAATTCATGCCAACATTTATGTCCTTTGCAGGGCATCCCTGAAAAATTTTGGAAAATAAACTCAAATGAAATATGTTTGTTTTTTTTTTTTTTTTCAAGTTAGGAATGTTACTGAATAAAGCAATTTGTATTAATTCTATTTGTAACTCAAGCGACATGCTTCAATTTCTAGATAGGCCTGTAGTGAATATATTCCATGGGATTTTTTAAGGGGTTTATAATCATAGAGTGTTTTAGATCTATATTTACCTGTTCCAATAACAGTGGATCAGATTCTCTCACATATTTTAATCATTTCCCCTGTCTGATCCGAATGCAAAGCATTGCTATTCTGATTACGTTACAGGTTCTCCGTAAAAATGCCAATAGCTCTGTAAGGCACTGGAGAATATTATCTACTCTTTTGTTTTAAATTATCATCATGTAATTGTTTCATACTTGTTTCTGCTGAAAATATGTCAATATATATATTTCTCAGTTAAGAGAATATATATTTTTCAGTTAAGTGTTCAGTTAGGCTCCCATTAAGTTCAATAGTTCTGGTGAGCCTACATTAAACATTTACTTATTTTTCTGGATCAGAATCTTGATAATAGTGCCCATGTCATACCGGTAACATTAGAAACTCATATATAGAGACTAAAAAATGTGATACGCCTTTCCATCAAAAGCCTTAGGAGATCAATGAGATAGTTGTGAAAATATGCTCACGCTTTTTCTGAAATGTGAAGCCAGTTTTGGGTGTCTGTGGTCACTAAGGTTTTGCTCTGATAAAACGTAAATAACAAAACTTGAATATCCAAATGCTATTATTTTGAAATGTTTCCTTTTCTGGGTTAAATAAAAAAAAAATACATAATGTTTTGCTAGTGGAAGCATTAGAGAAATTTTAGAGTTGAATTTTGGAACTGTCCACATGAATTATTTAAAACTGGAAAGCTTCTTTTTGACCAATTCAGCAAAGTATGATGACTCAACTGCATTGTTTTAAGCATCTGTAATATCTTGTGCCCTCTTTCAACCACTTTTTTCTTTAAAAACAGACTATGACAAATGATCTGGTGTAGCCAGAGCAAGCAATCCATCGCAAAGCTCAGTACTCTGAGAACATCGTTAGCAACAGGTACAGAGAGAATGAGAATTCCCGCAGCTCATTCCGGAGTTGGGGTAAACAAAAAAGCTGTGTGGAAATCAGAAATTTCACTTCAGTTTAATAAACTAAAATATATGGAACGGTGTTGCTCTGATCAAAATGAAATACTTTCTCTTCTGAACAGAAAGAAAAAAATAATTTTGAAGAAACAGGCACACAAGTAAGAAAAAAAAGGAAAAAGTAAAGAGAACCAGGAAAAATAGGAACTACTTTTGTTATATGCACTCCTTCACCTTACCTAAGCTGCATAACACTAATGTTTTGAAATTAAAATTAAAATCCTACCATTACTAAGAAGAGAAAAAATATTGTATGTCGATATCTCAATGCAGTAAGAAAAGTTAGGTAGTGCTATGAAACACATTACTTTATCACCTAATGATATCCACTTACTGCCAAAAGATGCAAACCAGCTAAAATACACCCCAAAAATTCCCCTTGCTAGAGAACGAGTGAAGCTTCTACAATCTTTATTCAGAGAAATAAACAGTCTAAGAAGTCTCTTATAAATTCAGATTATAAAAATTAATCATATTATTATTTTGATAACCACTAAAATAGATATTGCATCATTATCTATCAACTACACAAAAAAGTAGGTTTTTTCTAATATGTTATTTAAAACATGCTTGGAGCTTCAGGCTTAAAACATAAACAGATTTTTTTACACTTTTCCATTTGGAAAACATTGATCATCTTTCCCTGTTTCCTGTCCTGAACTAAGAGAAACCCCTGCTAAAATAAGAAATAGCATTTGGCAAATGAACCCAGGGGAGTGTGGAGGCTGTGAGACTTCAGCCTGAAATGTTTAAGATATTATATTATTTCTAGTGAACCAAGATTAAGAAAAAAATTGTCTACTATTACACTGCTGTATAAGAGTAAATAAGGTGTGTTTTTTTTAAATTAAAGTCTTGGGATTGGGTTAATGCTCAGGTAGAGAGAAAAACAACACACCTAATTGAACTGTTGGAGAAAATCCGTTTTCTTATGGTTAAAAAAAGTAAGGAAAGACAATTTTAGAACAGTAAAGTGAACAAGGTAGAAAAGTTCATTATTTCTGCAAGAGAAAATCATTCTCTTCCAATCAACTAGAATTGCTTTAGTGTAAGTTGCTTGGTGCAAAAACCCAGTTAGAACGTATATCCAGATCATTTAACATCTAGAAAGGAACACGGTTTCAGGAAAATATTCTTTACGTTCGTCATAAAACACAAAATAAAACCCTTTAATTTAGTGCCAAAGTAAATATGTTTCATTGATCCAGAAGAAAATCCTTCCGAGTCCCAGTCAACCACCTTCCAACAAGTGCCCAACTTCCCCGTCGCCAGCTGCTATCTGGTAGACACCACTCAGTGTCGTAGTAAAACTCCGACGTCTAAGACAAGAACCTTCATTAGGTAATTAGAATCTGGCAAATTACGTTTTGTTTTTAGCTATTCTAACCACTTTGCTTAACGGTTTATTAAGAGAACACAGTTGTTACGCCAAAACAGAAAAGAAAGTACTTCTCAGAAAAAAGGAAAAAACAAAATTACCTTTTCCAACATAGAACAGTCTGTTTGGAAATAAATAAATAAAGCGCATTTCTATTTTTAGAATTACTTCCAGTGACTTTTTTGACGAGAAGTCTATTCATAGTACTAAACTGTCAATTTAAGTTATTTACTGTTTCAGTTTTTTACACATATCTCTCATTAATGATACGGAGGAAACTATGCCATCAAAATGAAGGAATGAATTAATGACTTCCATGGGTTTTTGATCAAGCTTTTAATTACCACAGTTAAAAAAGGATCAAAAAGGTACAGTATAAAAATAATAATTACTATGAATATAAGGTTTATGAAATGTTGTCCTCTCAGTCTAAGTAGCTAAAAACAGTTCTTTGAACCACAGTGAAAATGAAATATATAGTTTTCTACATATTGGCACTGCAGACAAATTTTAACTTAGCCCAGAAATCTGTATGCAAACGACACTTATTTGGCAGCGCACAGCAGATGGAGGAACCTTTGATCCACAAAATGTACCTCTGAGCATACGTAAGTGTCGACTACTGATGAAAAAGTCTATAGTATACTTATAATTTAATAAAATCAACTGAAGAGCTGAGAGGTTCCTGCATGCAAGGTGTCATGTAATACTTGCAAATCTGGCTTTTTATATTTAAATTTTTATTGAGCTGCTTACCTACGTTTAGCTGGGCTTTTTAATCTGCAGAGCAATTTACAACCTGCTGCCACCGCAGCTTCTTTGCAAAGGAACCCGCTGGAGTTAGAGAGGACGCGTTGCTTTGGTTGTGTTTGAGCGATCACGCATCATTTCTTATTCACAGTTCTCTCCTGATTATCACAAAATCATCTATTTTTAACAAAAAAACACACTAATGTGCTAGGAGCTATTATAGCTGTTATTTAATTGCTGGCATTTAGCTGGAAGAACGAAAAATAATGACGTCATGGATTTTATATTTACTTACCAGCATTGTCATTTAGCAAAAAAGTAATGGGCTGCGAATATTAGAAAAAAGAGACAAAAACTGCCAGTGGATTTTTGCTTTTTTAAAAATAATTTCAAAGCATACATTTGGAACCGAATGTATTTCACTTTCAGCTTTCAAAAAAGAATTGGAACCGCTTTTTATACACAGTGCTTCCGAATTTTTGAGTCCCAGCAGCAAAAAAAGCTTTCTGTGCAGACTCATGCGATGGGTTTATGGCAAGCGACGCCTCAAGCACTTCTCAAGTCAAACATACAGAGAGAAATGCCCTTGAGAAAATGCCCTAAAATTAAGAACAAGCAGCAACAATTCCAAATAGTTTCAGCATGCTAATGATGGATATGAACGTCTTTCTAGTTACCAGAGCTTTTCCTGTCTTCTAGATCACCAAAATGCTCCCTCCAAAGGCAGTGTTTACAAAATAATAATAATAATAATAATAATCTCACAAAGTTAAAATGTAGTGATGCATCTGACCTTCAGGGTTGAAACCCTACCTTCCCTGAAAAAAATATCAAAACTTTCAAGGAATTATCCTGTCTCGATCTTTTATGTTAGGTTTTCCTTGCGCTAGGGAATGTGGAAATACAATTCATACTCACAGAACTGCTCCACTAAGTCACTTTTCATAGCTAATTTATGCTTCTGTTAAACTAAATACAATATTTTTCCCTTTAGACAACATAAACAAACTCTTACAACAGCAAATTTATTTTCCGCTTATGGTAGACAAGGAAAACTAAAGCTTCCATAACAATAAAGCACATTTTAAGTGGATTTTAGTACCATATGGGGAATAATTGTAAAAGGTGCTGTACTTCAATCAAACTCAGACAAGGTTTTCTCTGGTCTTTGAAGCAAATTATTTCTGTTTCACAAATGGGTGCTAATCATAACATAACAGCATCACGGGCGTTGTAGCAATCTAATCTCAGACGTAAAGTGATGTTTATGACACTAATTGAATCGTTATACAAACAGCAGTGATTCTTTGGCTTTTCAATATAAATAAGTCACAGTAATCCTTGTATTTAGTACTACAAAGGTCTGGACAGATGTTGCACGTATACTGTGGAATCTGAAAATGTAATTCATGGGGACAAGGCTTGTTATAATCTAACAAATACCTCACATATGTATTTGGCAGATTCGGGGGCGGCAGGAGATGATTATTCCTCTCCAGCTGCTTCGCAGAGACGCTCCGTGCCCCTTCACGGCACTGCCTTTGGCCACATACACACATCTCCACAGCTCCACCAGCCAATGCTGGCACTTGCGAATTCACTCTGATTTTACTTTCATAGGGAAAATACAGTTTCTAAGAAAGTATCTCAGTACACACCTTCTTACAAACTTTTTTTACCGTTTCTTACACTAAAGACTGCAGAGTGAAAAATGATGCTGTGTGAGAAGGCAGCCCTTTCCTAAATAGGTGTGATAAAAGTAATAAGACTTTTAGGAATAGCTCTTTATTGTAATCATTGCCTTCGCTACTCTTTGTAAAACGAAGAAAAGGTAGTGCTTTCTTCAACAGCCTCAACACGAAGCAGCCCAAAATCTGAGCACTTAGTGCTAATACGATAATGGCTATTTTCTAGTTTAGAGACAGTGACGCAGTTTCTACTTAGCTTCATTCTGCAGTTGAGCACTCATAAAGTCCCTTATTGAAAATGGTTACAAAAATGTACAATTACTATTATAATTGATGTTGGTAGATCAAGGAGCAGTTCTTTCACCGAGAAGCAAGAGGTAAGTGTGAATTATTACCACGCACACCGGGACGCCCATCAAGCAAAGGTACAAAGTCAATATTTGAAAAAAGCTCAGGACCTTGAGGGAACTCCCAGCCCTTAGTTCTCCTGCCTGACCTCCCCTGGGGCGTCCCCCCACCCTGCTCGCACCCTGCAGATACCATTGTGGGGAGAGTAAATGGTTAAACCAGTCCTGAAATCGAATTTATTATGACTCCAGGTCATCATTTCACCAGAAACATAGTGCTGAAAGGAGCTCACCAAGTTTAGTCCAGCTCCTCACCTCCCGTGTTGCAAGAGTCCCTGTTGGCTGTAGATAACATGCAAGAAACTCATCAACATGTATAAGAACTTCCAAACCATAAACATATCATTATCTGTAAACATATTGCTTTCTTGATGATATATTTAATGAGCAAAGATAATTTGGCTGCTGTATTTTTTGTACCGAAAAACCAGTATGTCAGCTCAAACGTATGTGCCCTTTGTAAACATCCAAACAAGGGGGTGCGGTGGGTGATTTTTTTTCCCTCATATTCTGAAAGTATCCATGATCATACCCTAGTATCCCATCCACTTTTTTTTACCACAAATAGCCTATAAATAAAATTATAACTTATTTTAATTGTTTGTAGATGATACAGTCCAAGAATCTGCATTTTCATGGGGCTCTGAACAACCCGAAGCGAACTCATCATTCACATATCCAGAAGGAAAACCACATTCCTACCAGGTTAAAAAATACAGTCTTACCAAACTTAACAAATATATGTATAAAATGTTAGTGCAAAAGAGGAAAATAACATTGTTTTGGAATTCCAAAACATTCTTAAGGTACTTACACCACCTGCAGGCTCAAAAAAAGAATAAATGAAAATGCACTGTCTTTTCCTCTATGTTTAACAGTATTTCCTATCATATTTTCCCTTACACTTACAGCTTTCTTCTTTTAACTAAACTTATCATTGTCATATATTTCATCTTTACATATTCTTTTCCATTTTACTTCCCTGTATTGTAAAAAAGTTGAATTTAAGGTAAAATAAGACAGTAGATACTGTAGAATAGTCTATCATTTCTGGATTGGAACTTTCTACATTTTGTTATTTTCAATTTTTATATAAACTCTTTAAGCTACAATTACTTCAATGTTCATCCTGGGAAAAGGAAAAAGGGCATTTCAACAATTTATTTGACTAAGATTTATTTCTTATGTTTACCTGATTTCTATTAATACTGATGGATTTCATTGAAAACCTGTGTGACTTCTGGTTTTCAGTATGGCCAAAAAATATATCCTCAAATTCACTACTTTTTATATAAAAGCCATTGAACTCCCGTCACTGAAAATGGAATTTATTTATTTTCCTTTTCTATGAGCTTTCTGAGATCGTTATTTGACAAAGGCAAATGTCTTTTTCCAAAGAGATAATTTTATGTGTGTATAAACAATTAAAGAGAATATCCACGTACCATACGTAGAATATAAATTACACGCACTGAGAATGCCCTGCTCCTACTTTCCAAAAGTCTCATTTTTCAGTAGACATAATATTCTCATTAATTCCAGCTGCTGGAGAAAAAGAGGGAGTCTCAAAACGAGCCAGACTGCCAGGCAGATGTATGTAGAAGTTAATTCCAGATAGGTGATGCTGAGGAGTGTGCGTGCTGAGGAGTGTGCATGTAGGGATGCGAAAAAGAAACCTGTGGAAAGAAAATGACACGAAGAATCGAAGGCAATAGGCCTTAGTATTGTACTGCAAACTGACGAAGCTGAAACTTCCACATGATTGTAAGAAAAGCACGTCCTAGAAGCATGAAAACAATGTGATTAACTGCTCTGTTATGAACGTCACAGAAGAAGTTAGTAGTAGACGGTGAAAATGTAGCGGCAGCACAGAGTTACTCAAAATTATCAGCGCTAGGGGTATAAAAAATAATTCCGGAGTTAATCAGTTCCTGGCACCAAATTACAAATCTGAAGATCCTCCGTTTCTTTTGGGTAAGCCCTAAGTTTCTTCTGAGCTCCCGGCAAAAAGATGTGATGAAATAACATTTTAAAGAAGTGAAAGCGGTCATTGTGACTGCAAAGAAGCGTACCAGAGCTATCAGTGTGGATTTCATGAGTTATTTGTCAAAACCAGAGTAATCTCTTAGGGTTTTTTTGAAACCATAATTATTAAGTTTTGAACTATTTACGTCCAGTGCACCTCACTGGGAAATAACCATTTAAAGCATTCATATGAAATAGCCACCAACAGATCGGTAAATACAGATTTCCTGTCACACTATTTCAGGACATCGGAAGTCGCCTGCATCAAACAAAGCAATAGTTCACAGACTGTCTATCTGGGCATGTCTGGAGAGCGCAAAAAGTTGGGTTTCCCACATCTATTTGCAGGGCTTTCAGTTTGGACTTCTTCCAGAGTTTCCTTTTTATTTTGCCAAAAGTAGCTATGGCACGGGCCCATTCAGCATCATTTCTGTCACCCGGGTTTGAGCAACTTCTGTAGCTGGGAAAGTGATTCACGTGGTGCTGGTTACTTCCAGAAGCCAGAACTCCGTAAGAGTAGATAATAAACGTTATGTTTTCTAAGTTAAAAATTATTTTTATTTATTTAACTAACCCATTATCTAATTTTGGATTATTTGACTCGGGCTGACAACAGGCTAGACGTGAGGATTTATTCTTGCAGCCAGCAAATCTCTATCCAAAACACACAAATTCTGCCGCAAATTCACAGAAATGCAGTCCCCCTAGAAGCAAATGAAAGCAAACTGATTTTTTTTATATGCCTGATAAACAGGTATATATAAACAGAATTAGGTCATCGGGCTACACCTGGACACAAACTGTCTCCATCTGCTTTGTTGATAGATTACATTGCTTCTACTACTTGCAGTCAGCTATGGAAATACAATAAATGATAAGATTGACATTAATACGCAAACTAGCCCACATCCATAATAGTCTGTCTTTCCATATGATTTGGTGTTGAAATAGAATCAGTTAATTCCAAAGCCAGTTTAACTCCATATGCAATTCCATCTATATTTCCCAGGACCATGTTAGATTAGAGCATTTTTCTGCACTGCTATTTTCGGCAGTACGCGAGCACAGTTATCGCTGACGGGCACAAGCTAATGGCCATGACCTTCCCTGTACCAAGTGCTCCATGACTTCGGAATAACAAAAAAAGGATGTAATTTCTGCCTAGAAATGCAACTGCCTAAATATAATCATTAGCTCCTTTAAAATGGGCTGAAAATTACCTGAAATACCCCAACCCTGCTGGATTTGTAATCCAATTTTTTGTGTCTGGGACCCTGAACGCCATTACTCCCTAAGTAAAAGTTAAAGCAGTAGTCACTTTAAAAATACAAAGTGCGGTTTAAATATTTTGGATGGAGCCAGAAATGAAATATTTCGTCTGTTTCATAAAATTAAGGATGTATGAAAGTTCTAAATAAATATTTCCATCAATTCAATGAAAAAAAAAAAAAAGGATTATTCTTTCTGTCCTTTCTGTCATCATAAATGCCACTGTATGGACCCAAAAAATGACAACTGCAGGTCATAGAGCAGGGATGGATAATAAGTTTTTTTACCTGTTCTGGGGCATGTTCTTCCTACTCGAACCTACTTGAATCATCTTTCTTTACTGAAACAGTGACTAAACACGGTTGGGGTTTTTCCTGTAGATTCAGAAATATTGTTGCTATGAGCCTTTGGCAGAAAGGCCATACAGTGTATTCCACCATTGCCTTTATTTTGTGAGGTAGCTCTATTGTAACGCAGAGAAATAAACCGGTGACAGAACCTTTCCTTTGGGCTCTGGAAAGCTCTTCATAGAGTAAAATCATCCCCAGATTAAGGGCTTCCACGTCATGGCGGTTGCTCCATCAGCCCAGTTCAGAGGTTGTTTGGGAATGTTAAAACTATACTGTGTAACCCTGAGTAGCCCCTAGAGCTTGACAGATGTCTCCCATTCACACAGGTCAGGAAAAAGTGTCTACTTCTCAGTAGCCAGGCCTGCCTCAACGATGAATTCTGATCAGGAGCCAAGGACGTGGTAAATATTTCTGATACTCGTGAAGTTCCCTCTTCAGAGAGAACTGTGATTTTTGCAGTCTCACATCGCTGCAGGCTAAAGCGAGCACATCTTTCTATAACTTCGCTTACACGCTAAGAAGAACTTGGAAGAGTTTGTGTAACATTGCCCCCTGGTGAACTTTTTTGTAATATTTCTATTTCAAAACGGTTAGAATGCATTTTTACTTCGGTTATTGTTGTATTACATTCTTCTTGATAACTAAATATAATTCCTTTAATAATAAAAAACCTCTATTCATTTAAAGGCAAAATACTCAGATTCCATTAAATAGGAAAAGCCAGAACACTCTGAAGTTATTTCTTATTAGTCTCATCAGTGAGATCTCCAGGGCAGACTGGCAATAGCCCAGTGCTCCAAACACACAAACACTTTCATACTTAAGGTCATATCAGTAAAAAAAAATTAAACTGACCCATATTTTTACATAATACTACTGGACATGGCATAAAACTTAGTACCTTGTTTACCAGACCACAATAAAATAAAAGAATAAATAGTTCAATTGAAGAAAACATAATTAAATAGAAAACTCTGTTAAATATAAGCTGAATTTTGGCAGGACATGAAACACTGCAGCTATAATTCTGCATACAACAGTTAAGGTCACTCTAACGGCTTGGAGAAGGATTATGTGTCGCAGTAGGAATTACTCTGCATTCCATTCACCGCCTATAAAAGATTACGGCTGGGCTTTTGCTGATCGACTCCATCAGAAAAATTAGGTAAGGACATTTCAGAAGTGTGAGAAATCCAATACCCTTTATTTGGTTACTCGTGTTTTTCCTGGGGTAGAAAGAATCAGCCTCTTCAGGTACTTAAACGTGATCTCTTTTCTGTAAGTAATCTTGTCCCAGGTGTAACTGCTAAATATTCGGAACTATCCCTTCCCCTACGCTTAGGTGAAATGTATAGATCACTTGCCTGGTTAATGACAAATTCTCAGTCTTCATGAAAACGAGTAACTACAGCCACCTGTCACAACAGGAAACAACAACGTCATTTTACATATAAATATGTGTAAATATATATATGCACACATACATATATATAAAGTCATTACAGTAAATTTGTTGGAAAGTAAAACAAGTTTTCCATTGGATTCCATTCATTTTTTTCCTCCCTTTTAAAATGTTATTATTTTGCTTTTTACCTAAAAATGGAAAGTCATTTGGCACCCAGATGGCAGTACTGTCACGGAGGAGGCAGTGCCGACATCTCAAAGTCCTTGCTGTAGGCTCAGCTCCTGCGTGGGCACCACGCCAGTCTAACAGATGGCCACCAGCAATGGCAGCAACGTGCCCTTGCACGGGCCCGTGCATCTCCTGCATTTGCCTGGGGAAAGACTTTCATCCAAGATTGTCCAAACAGCTGTTCGTTCCGAGTTTCTATCCGTATTGTTAAGAAGAGATGTCAGCACTAATCCATTTTTAAGCTAGATTAATTATTTTAAAAGAGAAAAGTAAAGCAGCTTTTTTGGCTGGTGGAGTGTGAGCAGCGAAAAGTCGGTATCGACTTCATAAGGCTCTCGGCTCCGGCTTTCGAGAGAAAGGAAAACTGAAAAGCCATGGTTACTCGGCATAAAACAAAGGAGAAAAGCGATGTCATCCTGAACAAACCCAAATACAGATGAGGCCTAGTTTAGCACGATGCTCCAGCTGGGTGCCAGTACATTTTGGTTTCTGTGACCAAGTGGTGGCTACTTAGAGAACGGCTATTCCATGTGACACTTCTTAGAGGGATCGTTCTCCCTTTCCAGTCTCACTTTCTGGTGGTTCCTTTGTTATATCCTTTTCCTAAATGTGCCACAATGTGAGGGGGGAGAAGCGGAAAGAGAAGGCAATAATCAGACGGTGACAGGCCATTAGGTGCCTGACAGTGCCTTGGTACTGCCCCTAATCCCACCTCCACTGCTGCCATGGGAAGGAAATGAATAAATTGACACTAAGTTTTCTGGTACTCCAGAATCCCCTTTTTCTTTGGCACTAAATCAGGATCTGCTGTCCCGCAGCAGAAGATGAAAAGGTCAGCGCTTTTCCCATTGACTCGTTATTTAACTGAAATCCCGTCTGACCAGAATCATAGAGATGAGATGCTGGTCTGTGAGCTTTCCAAATCCCGGGGCTTTCAGACTTATCAGTTCGTACAGTTAGACAGCTGGCAAACTAAAGCCCTGAAGTTACTGACCTTGTATCACCACTTTATTGACAAAAAAAGCTGTAAGGCCCGCTGGTTCAGCAGCTCTACGAGGGTTGGCAGAACGCACGGATGTAGGGAGTATCTGGCAATTGCTCCATTGCCTTTCCTAAGTCTTTGGGATGACAACCCTGCGGGGTTGATATGAAAATGTTGATTTCTGAAAGTCGCCGTGGCTCCCCTTGGATTGCAGGGCCTGGATAAAAACCCCGTCCAGTTACGTGGACCTCATTTGTGACTGCGTATATCGATTCCTTGTAAAATAGAGTTATTTGATGCTAGAAAAGGTGACAACATCACTGAATCCAATGTAGATGTTTCTCTGTACCTCAATAATAATTTTCCTCCTAGTTTGTATATATGGCCCCCCCAGCTGTTTTTATTCACTGTGTTGAACATGTGTTCTTTGCTTTTGCAAACTAAATCTGGTCTGTACCAAAAAGGCCCTATTTAGTTCTTTTTCAAAGATGGATTGAAAAAAAGAGTAGCACGTTTCAGTCAGAAGACATCCTTCTAGGCCAGGCTCCATTTTAATCCTTTCCTTCCAACAGTAATCTTTTAGGGGGGGTGGTATACAATCTACACTAAGAAGGAAAATGAATAGAAGCAGAAAAGTGACTGTATTTTCATTTTTAAAACACCAGTTCTTTGGGGAAATGAAGGTTTTATGCTTATCTTTTAGAGCAGCCGAATTTCCATGGTGTGGTGCTGACAGTGTGCTAGCCACCGGTTGGAAGGCACGGGTTCCATCCTGACCCAGTGCAGTGGAAATGTTATTTTAGGTTAATAGCCCACCAACAGCTCTTACAATGAGTATTTAAACAAAGAAACAAAAATCCCCTTCCAGAACTGCCTTACCAAATAAGCTCATGCTACTAGCGGGAACTTTTCAGGTAAAGGAATGGGGGAAGTATTTCCAAGTTCCCTTTGTATCAATGTTAAATTATTGGCTTTGTTAAACACTTGAATCCTGATGTATGACATAGTCACACCATAGAGTTTAATGTAAATAAACAGTGACCTCTGAGAAACTAACGGACTTCTGGAAAATATCCATCAATAAGTACATAAACGATATGTTCCTTCCCATTGCATTCATTCACATGGCCTTCACTGAATTTCCATAGGATCACATCCCATTCCAGTTTGGACTGATAAACAAAAAAGGTTCTTCACATGACATAAGTGTTTTAAAAACATCTTTAAGGTGTGTAGAAATGACCCAGGCAGTGAGCTGGAACACATTTGAGAAAATTACTGTACTCCTTTCTGCATGATGTCAAACGTGTCTTTGCCACCTATCATCTTAATGTTCCTTGACAACTCATTAAAGCATTTACAAATAAACTTTCCACATCAAAACCTGGGGTATCCATTCAGTTTTTTGTTCGGCTGTGAAAGCCGCAGCAATTACAGATTAGTCTGGTAGATCTTTGGCTCCTATCTCCCTAATTTTCTAAAGGCAACATTTTCTATTGTAACTCACTATTTGTTCCCTTGACAATCTTTCTCTTCTAGCCCTCAAGGCACAAATGACTACGGACTTGGCAGCCCTAAAACATTTCTCATCAAAAAAGCCCATAGAACATTTTGTTAATTCTCTCTGTGTTAGTGTCCACACAGCCCGTGGGGAAAAAGAGGCGGCAGGAAGAACTTACAACTCTCCTCCTGCTGCTGGAGGAAAGGATGTGTATATGTATCTGTACAAACACCTGCAAATATTCCTACACATGTACACACTACGAAACATTCTGTGCGGTTAGTTGGGCAGTATAGTGATGGGGTGTTGCTCCTCAGATCCCTGCTCCTTCTTTCCCCCCTAGCACGGCAGAGAGATTGCTTCCTGCATTCAAATTCTAGAAAAGCAGAATAATGTTTGGTCCTCTGTCTTATACTCAGTTTGAATAAAAAGCAACTGAATAAAGTCATTCTGACAACTTCAACAAGCCTTTGGAGTGCCTTCTACGCCAAGTGAATCTTGTGACTGTATTTTCAGCATTACATCCTACATTTTTGCTCATGCACAAGCACACTCCCATACTTTTACCCAGTCTTCTGAATAGACTATTCTACACTCCTACCACAATTTTATTTCATTTCCCCAAATGAAACCACTATGAGCAAGAACCCTTGGAGAAAAAGGTGGTATATGTATAAGAAATTAAAAATTTACTGAAAGTCCAGAGAACTTCCATACATAGATTGTTTTTCTTCTAATATTATCATTGGACTTCATGCTTTTCATGAGCAGCCTGTTGTCAGTGCCAAACTCTTGGCTTGTAGTTGATATTAGAATCATAGAATCATAGAATGGTTTGGGTGGGAAGGGACCTCAAAGCCCCCCCAGTGCCACCCCCTGCCCTGGGCAGGGACACCTCCCACCAGCCCAGGTTGCTCCAAGCCCCGTCCAACCTGGCCTTGAACCCCTCCAGGGATGGGGCAGCCACAGCTTCTCTGGGCACCCTGGGCCAGGGGTTCACCGCCCTCACAGCCAAGAATTTCTTCCTAATATCTCAGCTAAATCTCCCCTCTTTCAGTTTAAAACTGTTCCCCCTCGTCCCATGGCTCCCCTCCCTGATCCAGAGTCCCTCCCCATCTCTCCTGTGGGCCCCCTTTAAAGGACTGGAAAGGGCTCTTAGGTCTCCTTCAGATACTGGAAGGCTGCTATAAGGTCTCCCCGGAGCCTCCTCTTCTCCATGCTGAACCCCAGCTCTCTCAGCCTGTCTTCACAGGAGAGGTGCTCCAGCCTTTGTGCTCCCTATTAAGGCACCAAAAGCACTGGGTGCTTCCCAATAACAGTAAACCATTTTCAGGGGCCAGAGGAAGCCTAATTCAGTGTACTCCACGCCTCAGTCCCCTGCCTTGGCTCCACCTTTTTTAATTCCCCATGAGAGAAGCAGCAGCCCCCCAGTGACTGAGCCCGCTCACCTGCAGGAGAGGCTCCGGAGAAGCTGTAAGTCACCTCTGCTAGAAATTCCAGCCAATGCAAGCTTTGGCTCTAGGCACTGTGAAAACACACAAAAAAGACAGGTTTGTTTCTAGAATTTACAATGAGAGAATAGACAAAAACAAAGCATAAGAGGAAAGATATATTATTGGTGTCTTCCAAGGAAAGAAGCGAAGTGCACTGTGGTTTACGTCACTCGGTGCTGTGAAGAGAAGCTCACCGCACTGCGAGGCACTCAGAATAGGGCAGCAGAGATGCACAAGGGAACTTTTATAAGCTACAGAATCCAGCACTTTTTTTGCTTCACTCTTCTACTTCTCCTAAACAGGTATTAGGGAAACATCTAATACAAAGTATTTTCTCGATTGAATAATTTCAATAATAGGCATTTTGCAACAAATGCTTGTAACGGGACCTTTGTTTCAAAGTAAGTCAGCTATGTGTTACAGTCAGGGTGTAGGCTCCATTTAGATAATGCTGCGATAGTAGAGGATATTACTCTTAACGTTAAATTTCAAATTGGTATTTATTAAGATGAATTTTTTTAAAAAAAAACAAACAGTAAATTTATTTCCAGTATCCCTTTGGCCTTCAAGTAAGAAAGAATGTTAATTGATTTGAACTGCTCTCTTAGGTCTACTCAGAGACAGTGATCCTAAGTGCTGTAAAGATTCAATTTGCAGCATTTATTTTCCTTGGGCTCCCTTTCCAGCTGTGTGTACCACTGTGTATTATCTTCCAGCTGATAGAGGAGACCGGTGCAATAGAGCATTCGCGCATTACTTTCATGTAACAGCAACTCTGAGAGCTTATCAAATTGACATTTTAATCACCACAGTCAGATGGTAACCGAAGTGCATTTCACCCATCGCTTTCAAAAATGTTTTACTCAGGGGCTGCTGGAGATATGTGTTCATTACCGACCGCAAGGGATTACAATACGGTGCAGTCCAAAATGTAATTCAAAATTCTTTAACAGGGTTTTAGCTCGATGGTCAGACGGTCAAGTGGAATTTGGAAAACCTGAAACTTAAGTTTTTGCTTTGAGTCAGTTTAGTAGAGCTCATCTGAATTCTTGTACCCGTCTTGCTTGGGGATCTCTCTCTCTTTTTGACCAGAAATCCCATATTCTGCTCCTTTCAACAACACCCAAACCACTGTTGAAACTAACTAAAAAGTTGTTGCTTTTTTACAAGTTGTCACTTTCCAAATTAAGAATCTTCCACACAGTTCTAGTTTCTAGTTCTCTTTTATTTCCCAGCCTTTTTAATGTTTTATTAATTCTTGCAGAGAAATATTACTGAGCTTTTTTGTATTGTGTTTAAAAAACATTTACTTATGTTGCTCAGACCTTGAAGTAGTTTTCTTTTATGTTTATGCTACTTAAAAACTAGAATTAGTTAGCTATTAAAATATCTACCTACAATTTGTAAAGCAATGTAAGCTCCACAAAATATTATCCATGGAAGTTTATAAAGCAAATTACTTCCTCTGTGAAATAATGCAAAATTCTTCTTAAAAAATCAACAGCAAATTATAAGTGAACAAGACAATGGTCAATTGTGGTGCAGCAGGTATTCATTCATCTTCTCTTAAACCTCTTGTCCAAACTAAAAAAATTCCTATCACTATTAGGGAGGGATTTGATTTTGGGTCAGTTGTAGAGTTTCAGACTTGAGACACATCTCTGTTATGCCAAATTTGTATCAAAAAAAAATATTCTAATGGTTCCTGCAATCATGACCAAATGAACTCTTCACTACGTATATGACAAATCAAATTATGGCTTTCTATTTCATCAGTGTAGATAATTATTTTTGCTAGTATTCAAGCCTGGATGTGCCCTTCAGCCCAGGTCTCTAGCTAAACCCAAACATCTATGCAAGGTTTAAACATCTCATCTTTTACAACAATGTTCAAATCTTGCTATTTTTGTCTGTATAGCTGACCAAGGCCTTTCTGCAGACCTTATTTTGACAACTAAAAACTTCTCCCAATGCTTTCACATCCGTGTGTTGCACCCAGAAATTTATCCTGTTCACAGTGTTTCCTAACAACGTCATGTATGTGCTCCGTGAACTAAAAATGCAGAAAAAAGACAAACGCTGGGCCTTCCTTATGTTTCTTGATTTTTTAAAACATTCCACATTCCTTATTCTTTGATTTTCATTTAATTTTCAGCGTTTTTTCTGGCACATTTAGCATTGATGTATGTGTGTCTGCATGTGTATGACTGCCTACATACAGAAAGTACATTATAGAATCACAGAATTGTTAGGGTTGGAAGGGACCTTAGAGATCATCTAGTTCCAACTCCCTGCCCTGGGCAGGGACACCTCCCACTAGATCAGGTTGCTCAGAGCCCCGTCCAGCCTGGCCTTGAACCCCTCCAGGGATGGGGCTTCCACCACTTCCCTGGGCAACCTGTGCCAGTGTCTCACCACCCTCATGGTGAAGAACTTCCTCCTAACGTCCAGTCTGAATCGACCCATCTCTAGTTTTAATCCATTCCCTCTAGTCCTACCATTACCCGACAGCCTAAAAAGTCCCTCCCCAGCTTTCTTGTAGCCCCCTTAAGATACTGGTAGGCCACTCTAAGGTCTCCTCGGAGCCTTCTTTTCTCCAGACTGAACAACCCCAACTCTCTCAGTCTATCCCCATAGGAGAGGTGCTCCAGCCCTCGGATCATCCTCGTGGCCCTTCTCTGGACACGTTCCAGCACGTCCATATCTCTCTTGTAGTGGGGTCTCCAGAGTTGGACGCAGTACTCCAGGTGGGGTCTCACAAGAGTGGAGTAGAGGGGGAGAATCACCTCCCTCGCCCTGCTGGCCACACTTCTCCTGATGCAGCCCAGGGTACGATTGGCTTTCTGGGCTGCTAGTGCACACTGACGGCTCATGTTGAGCCTCTCGTCCCCCAGCACCCCCAAGTCCTTTTCTTCAGGGCTGCTCTCGAGCCAGTCGCTGCCCAGCCTATAGCGGTGCTTGGGATTGCCCTGTCCCAGATCAAGGACCTTGCACTTGGTCTTGTTGAACTTCATGATGTTGGCATGGGCCCACCTCTCCAGCCTGTCAAGGTCCCTCTGGATGGCATCCCTTCCCTCCAGCGTGTCAGCCGCCCCACACAGCTTGGTGTCAGTGGCAAACTTGCTGAGGGTGCACTCTATGCCACTGTCCATGTCGCTGACGAAGATGTTAAACAAGACCGGTCCCAGTACTGGTCCTTGAGGGACTCCACTTGTCACTGGCCTCCACTTGGACACGAGCCCATTGACAGCCACTCTTTGGGTGCAGCCATCAAGCCAGTTCTTTATCCACTGAATTGTCCATCCATCAAACCCATATTGTATCAGCTTGGAGACCAGGATGTCATGCGGGACAGGGTCAAAGGCTTTGCTCAGGTCCAGGTAAAGTTCTGTTAAGCAAGACAGTTATATATGATATTGTCTTGCTTAACAGAACTAATGAAGAAATTTAGAATTAAGTTACATAAATCATGAGTGGAACATCCGAAAGATAAAGGAGACTTCTGGACATAATAAAGTTAATTCATGAGTACGTAACATTCAGTGTTTCGGTTTCTTAACATCATCCTGATGACACTAAACTGTGCTGAGAGTCAGAGGGAAGAACAGACATGAAAGGAAATGACTATAAATGGGGACTAGATTTGCAAGATTTGGATACTGGTCCACATTCCAGTTTCCAAAGATTTAACATAGAATGAGTATATAGCAGTCCAGGTAGGTAGGAAATTGACTGATAAATCTGGGTTCCTCACTGAAATCCTCATTTCCTCACTATTGATATTGTGCATAGCATTTTGCTTCATTTTCATGTACATTCAAATGCAAAAAACTAAATATTGTACTGAATGTATCCTTTGCCCAAAACAACCACTACCAGTATTCAGAAGGAAGATTTTAGACATCTTTTTAGACTCCTTTTTAAATCATAAAAGACCTCCCTATAATAGTCCCCTTCTGCCTTTTGCTGTACCGAAAAATATTTTCTGCTACAAGCTGTTTAATGCTGATGCCTGGCAGGACATACCCATATCTCAAGATAAATGGTGAATGTTGCCATACAAATTGCTCTTCAGCTGTTATAAATTTCCCTTTCTGGTAGTATTGATTTCCCAGGAAAAGAAAAAAAAAAAGACAAATAACTTTTAGACATGCTGGGAGGTATCACATTCCCTGTATTTTTGTTGTCACTGCCCCAGTTCCATTTAACAAATTGCTGAAATAGATTCATTCACTTAAGATGTCGTATATGAGACCCAGATGTTTTTTATCCCCGAGAGCTGACTCTGAGGACGATGAGGTAACGACAATAATAGCTAACACCTTTTATCTTTATGAGGATTATAATCATATCCTCTACTTGTTTTGGATAATTTGCTTTTCACAAGAGGAAAGAGAACTCTGGAACACAAAAGCGCTTCTCAACTTCTGGAAGAAGACCCATGTATGCTTTTTCCTCTGCACTCCCCCGAGATATACATATATTCTGGCTTCCCTCAAAAACTAGAGCACGTGGATTCTAGAGATGTGGGGTGATCTGGTCAGGTTCCTGGTACAGCCATCGGGGGGAAGGCCTCCTGCCCACTGTCTCCAAACTTATAAATGAGCTGAAGGAAAACCATGTGTTTTACAGCTTTTCCAGGGCTGCAATTCTTTTCAGTCAGGTTCTACCAGGGTCTCAACGAAACTGATCAAAACAAATAGTAAAAAAAAGAAATGTAAACCTGAGGAAAGTTACAGTGCTTTAGAAGTTCATCTGGATTGTTAATTAATTATCTCCTTTCATGGTGCTTGCTTGAACTGATAATTTTTGCAATGGAATATTTGTAATTATCAGGTTATTTTACATATATATTTATTTATATATATGAAATCACATAGTTTCCTACACAAAAGCCTTAAATATGCAGCTTTTCCCTATCAGAAGAGTTGGACTAGATGATCTGAAAGGTCCCTTCCAACGTAGGCAATTCTATGATTCCAAGAGTTTAAAAGAAAAATGTTGACTGGATATGAAATTGGAGCTTGTGAGATACACATAGAAAGTTCATTTTTTTCTTAATTACCCTCCATTGTTGGTTTGACTATCCAGGATAGATTTTAATAAATATTTCTATTATTACACTCCGCACTTCCCCTATGTTAGTCTGTTGAGAATTCAACAGTGAAAGACCCACACTGAATTAAGTAAAACAATCAAAAGAATAATGCCCAGAGTAAATCAGTATGGATATGCCAATTTATCAAGAATGTATAATTCTGAAAGCATCCCAATTTATTTACTGAAAAGTGTATTAAGACTAATTTCTGCTTGTGTTCTATAGCCAGTCCGCTACAGCTTTGACCTTCCTCTTAATTCTCTTTATCAATGATCTACAATTTCTAACAAGTTTTTTGCATTAACACAATATCCTGTTAATGTTCTTTCAGATAATGCTTGTATCATCGGTCAGAGACACTAAACAGCTCAGAAATTACATTACAGGAGATAAAGCCATACGAAATGGGCTTTCCGGACCAATTTTCATTTTCATTAAGCAGAAATCACATCACTTTCCAAGTTGCTGAAAGGAAAGGATGTACAGAAATTGACTTGGCATCAGTTACATCTGTTTGGGATTTGGAATATTTACGTAACATTAGAAGAAAATACTTTGAAAACATATGTTTTTATCAATATATTTTTTCCATTACTAATATTCTACTTCAGTCACTCCTATCAGGCTCTACCTGGGTTTGAATATTCAGCTTTCTGACTTCTTTTGTTGATTATAAATCACTTTTTCTGTGTTTCAGCAAATAGCTGTTTTATTAGTGATTTTTTAGAAGTCTGCTGGAATAAGAGATCCCAAACCTTGGCATTTACTAAAAATGTTGAGAAATATAAGGGCAAGAGAAGAGAGATTGTTTTGATAATCTGTCAGCATATAAAATCATATATATATATGTTCATCCTATAGAGAATACGGTACACTGAAAAGCAAACTAAACAGAAATGCACACATTAACTTGTGCCACCATTTCTGAGACACTGCATTAAACTCTCTACTTGTTTATTCAGTATTCATTCTGTGGCACAATACCATACTTTGTTGCACAACACAGCTTCTGAAAATATGAAAAAGCACGAAGATGTGATTAACTGTTGGAAACCATAAATAAATAACGCAGTAGTTAATACTGCATAAACAACCCTGTGCTAATATTCAGGCGCTTTTGCATATCTGATTTGTTTTAGTCATTCAGACTCACTACCTCGCTATAAAATACCAGCTGTGACATTGTAAAGCGGGGGGTTAGCATGTTAGATTTCTTTAATCACATTCTGGAAATATTTGACTTGTCTGGTTTTGCCTGCTTACGCTTCCACTTCTGCAGATTTTGGACAGATGAACATAGAAAAGCTGTGCCAGGACTCATGGCAAAAGCCAGCTCTGAGATCTACCTTCAGCGGATGCTCGCTAGAGCAAACCCAAAGCTGTTTTATCCTGGAAGAAGAAATCAGAGCCCAAACTAGACCCTGGCTAACTTCTCCCACTGCTCCAACCTGCAGAAAGAATCTGGTTTATTGACCCACAGGGAGCATAACGGTTTCTATTCTAAAGAGCAGCTAGATAGCGTTGTGCCTCAGGCATGAAAAACTGTAAAAGATAAAAACAGAAAACTGTTATTGGAGTGTTTTTGCAAGGAATTAAATAATCAGATGTTGCATGGCCAACACAGCCAAGAAACAGAACTGCTTAAAATACAAGGAATAGATACGTACAATAATAAATGCAAAAAAAAAAAAAAAAAGTTTAGGGAGAGTTAATTCATAGGGATTTTCCTGACTGAATTAAGTGGCTTGAAATCAAATACCAGCAATCTTGCAGTGAACAGGATAAGTGCATTTTCTTTTTTTTTTTGCCATTGGGTTTCGATACATCAGCCAGCCAATCCCACTTGCAGGCAGGTCAAAACAAACGAAAGTGGGCAGCCAAATCTATCACCCAACACTTTCTCTAACTCTGAAAGAAATGACAGATTTAATTAGGTTACCTTTCTACAAAGAAAATTGCAATCAAAATGTTGGAATATCTTTTCCTGAATAAATACAAATAACTGGAGAGCGCTGGCGAAAATTGAAACTTAGGGCATATGTCACAAAAATTCAAAGTATTAAGGCACGGTGGTCACGTCAGAGGAAGAAATTTGCTTTTCATTTCTATAGAGTGGAACACTCGCTATTCTGCCACACTCACTGCTCCTGGCCACCCACTGCCATACCCTGCAGGGATGATATTGCCAGTCTTCAACATCCCGACGTTAATTGATCTTTAACGAAAGTCAATATGCGTGAGGACTGTGCTTAAGACACAGTCCTCATACCTCACACATAGGCAACTCAGAACCAAACAACTGATTGTTAAAAATAAATAAAATCTTCTAACAGAAGGTTTTGTATTTCCAGCTGCTTCGAAAAATTTTGTGGAGGTCCAGTATTTTATGGCTTAGGCTGGAGTAATAAACAGGTAAAGTTTCTTCAAGATACACTACAGGGAATTTTTTCAACTCTACCTCTGCCCGTTTCTAAACAGATTAAACGCTCATTTTTAAAAGGGGACAAGTAGATTTTACAAAGCTACTTCTGCTCATCACGTGTTTTATGTTCTGCCAAATGACTGCCACACGGAATGAAAAAGCTTCCTTCTTCAGCAAGAGACTGGGAGAAGTTCCCTATCCGGGAAGCCATCAAAGACATTTTCTTCAACATGTCATTTTAAGGTGAGATCAAGGTTAATTCTACATTCTGCCAGACAGCTGGAAATTTTGCAACCTTTCTTAGTGTTTCATCCTACCTCACAAACTACCAAGAATTACTGAGTACGGAACCCTCACTAACTACACTGGTCTGGTGGGAGGTGTCCTTGGCATGGGCAGGGAGTTGGAACAAGATGATATTCAAGGTCCCCTCCAACCCAACCCATTCTATGATTCTATGATCCCTTCCTCCTTTTAGAATGTCAAATGCTTTTGGTAAAGAAAAGTACATGGAACTTGCTTCTGCTGCCCACACAGATGTATCTTTTGCCAGCTGAAATGCCCTAGGATATCCGAGACGTCACTGCTGCACTGTTAGATTATGTCTGTTGGACTATGGATGGGACACCCTTGTCATCTGGAGTGGCAGCTGAAGGCCAGGCAGGATACCCGGGGACATCAAGGAGCACTAAATGCCTTCAATGAGGGCAACTGATTCATACCTTTAAAAGCAATCACAACATAATTTTTCAGATGACTAGTGGGGCTTGGAGGCTGTTTTACTCTTTTTTTTTTTTTTTTTTTATTAACAGAAGCTTGCATTTTTGCCCTTGGATTATGTCTGGTGGGCTGGTGAAGCTGCCTGTAACCCAGTCCCCTAGTTCCAGACCCTTCCTAGCAGTGATGTTCTGCGATGCAGCAGAGCAATGCTTTTAATAATGCTTCTGGTATTCCTTGAGGAAAATGCTTTATGGAATTGTAGCAGAAAACTCACAGTCTTTGAATGCAAAGATATTTCTACGTAAGTAACTTCAGCAAACATAGCCCTATTGAGCCATGTACTCTTAAAATTTGTAATACACAAATTCTGCCCAATTACTTGCTTGATTGTCAGCAATCAAGCAACAGTGTCAATAAGTAAATAAGTAAATAAATAAATGAACATTTCACAGCTCATTGTTTATGTTTTGGTTACTCAGTGATACTTGCATCACTTCATTCTAGAAAAAAATGCAGCAACGTCCAAAAATTAAAAGTGAAATGATTTGTAGCATGTAAGTCATCAAAGCACCATGGCTATTTCATAGAATGATAGAATGGTTTGGGTTGGAAGGGACCTTAAAGATCATCTTGTTCCAACCCCCTGCCCTGGGCAGGGACAATATTTAGGTCCCTATTGCTCCACCTACCAACTACCAGAAGGAGGAAAAGCGCCTGCACCCACAGTTGCTTGTGAGGCCGAAAACAAAGGCAGGCAGCTCAACGACACCCTGCAGAAGCTCTAACAGACTACTGAAAAAATGAGTCACTCTTGATCCAGCTTTCCCTCCCAGGCAAACCTGGAGCAGAGAGAAGAGTAATTTACTGCCAGCAAACAGCAGTGATTTGTGCACTCCGTATGGTGCAATCTTCCGGGGGCTCCGTGACCTCCCCTCTGGCGGGGTCTCCGGGGATCTCCGGGAGGCTGCTGGTCATGGAACACGTTTCCTTGGCTTCCAGCACAATCGGCTCTCCAGCCTGCACTCTTGCGTTAGCAGGGAACTTTTACCCCCATCTTAGAAACAAGCAGAAAGGTTGAGAGATATCTACTGTCCCGCCGATGTGAGTGCTAGGCAGGGCAGATGTCGTTCTTAGCTGGGACGCAGAAGGGTGTGAGGTAGAACATAAAATAACAAATGGGTTATGCACAATCTGAGTAACACTTACCTAGCTTTTACCCACCACTGCCCACCTACAGACCATGTGACATTTTACCAAAATAATGATGTTCATCCTCACTTTATAGATGGAGAAAAAACATTACAAAGGATTTCCCAAGATCATAACATGGTTTAAACAAGAACCAAAAGAGAGGTTAGATCTTGACCACCAAACTTACCAGACCAAAAAGCTACTCCTGCAATTTCTGGACAAGCCAATTTTGATGAGTTGTTAAGAGTTATTTTATTTGTTCTTCAGGTTAATTATTTTTTAAAAAAATAATGGCATTTTAATATTGCCCTACACTGACTGTAAAAATAAAAATCATTCACCTTTGCCAAAACAAATTATAATAGCATAATGAAATATTCTGCAGCTCAGCTTCTTCAAATTGTCAGGCACTGCAGTAAGTAGCACACACTCAGAAAGATCTCAGCAGCTACAAAAGACAGTGTTAATTTTATGTGGTCAACTTGAATAATGTAGAAAACAAGAATGGTTGAATTATCATAAGTTTGATAATGCATCCATTGTCAAAGGCTGGACACAAAGTTGAATCAAATTACAGGGAATGTTCTTTTGCCTTACAGAAAAATGATGAGAGAGATAATATTTTAAGATGAGAAATACCGATTTCTGTTCAACAGACGGCAAGCTGTGCATATTCAAGAAGAGCTGTCACAAAGAGGTTGCCGAAAATCAATAAGCTTCAAGAAATAAAAGCATGTTTGCAAATATTTTGCGTAGTTTGGCGATCAAGTAGCATGGCAATGGGTGAAACAGAGAATACGCTGCAGTGGGAATACAACTGATTACTAACCAGCATTTTTGACAACACGACTCGACTAAGCAGAATAATAAGTTTGTTTTATAAAGAAAGGAACATGACTTTACAAGGGAAGTAACATTCGTATGTGAATGCAAAAAAGGGGAGACATTCGAGCATAATACTGAGAATAATACTACTTCAGAAGAGGCGAGTAGAAGAGTTACTTTTCCTGATGAAGGAATGAGGGTGGACGAGATCTCAGGAGAAAACTAAGCAGCTCAGATTCTGCCACAGTACCTTGATGGCGATGGTACAACATGCCTAAGGGGCTGGAGAAAAAAGGTGTATTTAGATTTCAGTTCAAAAAAAAAGTAGATCTGGCCCATATTTCAGAACTGGTGACAGCAACGGTATTTGAAACAAGAATATGAAGCAGAAGTGTCAAGTAAAGCTCAAGAATTAGCCAAGAAATATAAAAACAAATGATGCTACAGTTGAATTATCAGCTCTGTGGAAAGAGACTTGGGAGTCCCGGAGGACAACGGGATGACCATGAGCCAGCAATGTGCCCTTGTTGCCAAAGCGGCCGATGGCATCCTGGGGGGCATCAAGAAGAGTGTGGCCAGCAGGTGGAGGGAGGTCATCCTCCCCCTCTACTTTGCCTTGGTGAGGCCCCATCTGGAGTGCTGTGTCCAGTTCTGGCCTCCTCAGTTCAAGAAGGACAGGGAACTGCTGGAGAGGGGACAGCAATGGGCTACCAAGATGATGAGGGGACTGGAACACCTCTCTTATGAAGAAAGGCTGAGGGATTTGGGTCTCTTCAGTCTGGAGAAGACTGAGAGGGGACCTTATCAACACTTATATATCATTAAAGGACGGGTGTCAGGAGGATGGGGCCAGGCTCTTTTCAGTGGTGCCCGGCAACAGGACAAGGGCAACGGGCACAAACTTGATCACAGGAAGTTCCATCTCAACATGAGGAGGAACTTCTTTGCTGTGAGGGTGGCAGAGCCCTGGCACAGGCTGCCCAGAGAGGTGGTGGAGTCTCCGTCTCTGGAGACATTCCAAACCTGCCTGGATGCGTTCCTGTGCCACCTGCTCTGGGTGACCCTGCAGGGGTGGGACTGCAGGGGTGGGACTGGGTGATCTCCAGAGGTCCCAGCTATCATTCTGTGATTCTGTGATTCTGTGAATGTAACTGAGATTTAACAACTGATTGGAATGTAACTTTTTGACAGGGGAAAAATTTGGAAATGCATTTGGAAACACCGAGTTACAGCTGTGAATAAAGGTACTGCAAAAAGTTTTAATTTTATGTTTCTTTTCTCATATTTTTATTTAATATCTGACCAATTACAGTTAAAAAGGAACTGTAGGAAATGACTGAACACTAAAGCAACTCTTGTAAGACCTTATGTGATTTATTACTTGGAAACAGCCTAGAAAGCGTGAGATGGATGCTGAAGTGCTCTTGATAAATTCAGTATGGTTCACGTCATGGCTGAGATTTCAAACAAACATGTAGATGATCAAAACTGGCACCGAAAAAATGTCAAATACGGTATTGATCTTCCTTACATTATGAGCTGTACCTGATTTACAAACCGCATTCCAGAAGGTGACATGTGACATATGCCTGAATCCTCTTTTGTGTTTGACATATGTTTTAATTTGTGTTCCATAAGTCAAGTTCTTCCCTGAGGTATGCAGCCTAATTCATGTTGTACTACATACAGAATTAAGATACCTTAAAACAGAAAGTAAAAAAGTCAAACATAACAAAGTGCTATACAGTTTGAAAGCTATTGACTTGGGGCAATGAAAGGAAAGAAAAATATCTCTAAATTCATGTGGCAACCTTTCTCACTAGGACTGACTTAATTCCAGTTCTCATTTAATTCAAAACTAGATGCATCACTGTGCTTTATATCGCACAAGTAAATATTCCTCGCTAGAAAGACCTTACAGCATTTTACAAGAGAATTAATTCTGATGGATGCATGGAATTGGGAGCTGATTTAATTTTATACACCAGATCCGGTGTGTCTTTTGTACACTTTGTCCTTAAAATTCCTTCTTCCAATATGCTAACGCAAGTAAGAGCTGTACTTTACTTCATGTAGGCTCGAGTTTAACAGCATTTTTGAATGGCACCTTTAGCTGTGCCCCTCACATAGGTGATCAAATGCTGATTTTACTGATACCATGGGTCTAAGTACATTCTTCTTATTGAGTACTTTGAGACTTCATATTTATTAAGGAAAAATTGCTACACAATATTATTTCTATTACAAGATAATTCATGACCAACTCAAGTTTAAGAAAATGCCTTTGAACTACTGAAAATGTTAATACAGAATGCAGGAACCTAAAGCTGTTGTTCGTGTTACAAGCTTCAGTTATACTGAACTGGGCTGATGTTCTCCGCTTACTACCTTAAGGAAACAATGCATTTAGGAATTCTGTTTCACAATGCTGGCTTTGCTTTGACAAATAGTTAAAATTTCTCTTAAGTTCAGATCTTTTGGAGTTTTTTTCAGATTACCAGTTAATTCATTGAGTTTGCAAAACGGGTTTTATAACGCAACAAGCAATAGATCATTCAGAACAAGCTACTAATATATTTTGACTCCTACTATGCAACAAGTTCTTCATTTGGAGTATTGCAAATAGAGGAAGCAGTAACATTAAGCAGACATTAAAAAGAAGCTGTATGTGCTTCACCAAAACTAGCCTTTGAAACATTTATATATATATGGACACTTTGAAGTGCTTTTAAGGAAGAACAAAAAACACGAAATATCAATAAATATGATGCTTTGATGCTACAAAAATGCTGTATTTACAAACACATGAGATTTATTTAAGTTTTCAAGTAATTCTGCTGCCTGTTTCTTTCCTCCTTTTCTGGGGGAGAGTCTCAAGAACTAATCTCCATCTTCTCTGATGGCTTTCATTCTTTAAAGTATTTGTCACAAGGCTATTAAGGAAAAGTCGTTCACATGGAAGGCAGCTTAAAAACTGTTTGATTAAATAAGATAAATTCTTGAAAGACATTAACAGAAATTTACACCATAATTTGCAGCTGAATTATCTGTTAGAATTAAAAGGGAAAAAAAAAGCGGAGAAGGTTTCAGAGAGAATCTACGAGAACACATTTATACTCCTTGTCCAAGGAGTTTCTCTGCTCTCGTCAATTTTACTCAAGTATCGGTAAAGGGCATTCTGTTCCATAAAGGGCAGTAAACCAAATTTCATTCTTCAACCAGGAAAATATTTTCAAGTGATTTTATATTGCTAAGCGTCAGAATTCTGAAGTTTATGCAAGTGCCTTAATTTAATATTGTAGGTTTTACAAAAGCTTCCAAAACCAGTAGACTACAGAACATATTATGCTCCAGTTCCATTAATTTGGGTCCTGACCATTTTTTTCCATCCCTGCAAAATCAATTTTTTTTTTATTTTTTTTTAAATCTGGGATACATTAACATAAGGCACCTCTGCCAGATAAGCAGCGCTGTGAATTTTTCAGTCAAAAGCTCAGAAAAACCCACCTCATACTCTGCACTTTATTACCAGTTAATAATGAGCAGGACTAATTAATTTAGTATATCTTACATGCCCAAATACATTAAGAGCATGTCAAAATAACAAGAAACTTAAATGCTCAGTTGTTAGGAAATTTGAGTACTGAATTTTTCCCCTGTGTGGATTATGTATGATAGTCTTTAATTTACCTGCTATTTTTTTCCCCGTAAGACTTCTAACAATGGCTAATTCCTAAAGAATGGTTCCTAATTATGCTCTTTTATTGTAACGCTCAATGCATTTGCCCAAGGCTTGTTTATAGCCTACTCTTCAAATCTGGTTTAAATGCAAGATTAAGCTCTTCTTTCTTTTTTTTTTCCCCTTTCTTTTTCTTTTTCTTTCTTTCTTTTTCTTTTTTCTTTTTCTTTTTTTCTTTTTCTTTTCTTTTTTACTTTTTTTTTAGAATACATCACTATATAATGCTTCTTTCAAACACTTTATGAGCTAGAGGAAAATAAGGGCACGTTTTGTATCACTTGTCACTTCCCAGCAGTTACCTGTGTTCCCCGTTGTTAAGACTGAAGCTGTCACAGTCTGAGGAACGTGGTCTATACCTTGTTCCAGGACAGGGTAGGACCCAAGAACCACCATGCTGCATCTCCACTAGTACCTGGCACTGAACGTCTGTTTGGAATCTCCTTAATGAAAGCCAATGTGGCTGGATCTCTCAGAAAATACATTTCTAGACATCTTTTTTTTAAATAGTGATACACTTCCACTTCTATCACCAGTACACTGCACAGATTGCACAGTGCCACCATCACCAGCTTACGGAGATACATGTGTATACTTGAAAATCTGACCTCCCAGAAAAGAAAGCTCTACTCATCAGACTCATGTTGCAGTATTCCCTTCTGCAAAGCAGGATTAATGGTGCCAGAAATTAAGTTTTGCAAGAGAGAGCATGACTTTTTCTTAACGGATCCTGTTCCTCCACGGAAAGAAGATGCAACTGTGCCCTCTAATTATGGGGCTGGAGTTAGAAATGAAAGAGGACTTATGAACCTTCCAGGTGAAGCTTGCTGAAAAGTCCATTAGTCTACCTTGATGTCCACCAAGACTTGCATGATAATGGAACAGTAGGTAACCTTTGTAGCTTATGTAGAGATGGCCAAGTTAGGCCAGGCACATTTGGAACATCATCTATGCCATTTGGGAATCCTTGGAAAGAAAAAGCCCATATGGCCTTGCCAGTTTCATCCACCCAAACTATTGAAAGGAGGAGAATTTCGAAGGTGGTCTTGGAAACCTTGATCACCTCTTTTCCAGAAAGTGGATTTACCTATCTCACACCGATGGTTAAGAGGCCTGTGTTGTAAAGCTCTGTAGGAAGATGCAACTCTCTTGGACACAGATTCTTGGATCAAGAACCAGGATATAAGTAAGTAAATTGAAACTAGACTACAAAATCCTACTCATTCTCATTCTATTTTCTTCTGGTGTATTTTTAATTCTTTACAAGAGCACAGCTTTCACATGAGAGTTACACACTACATCCATGTAGTAAGGGCACTATTGAGAAAGGTAGAAATCTAAGGAATCTAAACTATCCTCCACTGATGCTCCACTCACGGAGGGGAAATAACCAAATCTAAGTCAATTAGATGAGATCTCTAATCATCAGGAAAAAAGAAGAAAATATCACCTATGCAAAAATGAGCTTGCCTGTACCACCACTGACTGTTTATATCAAAATTACTTTTCTGGGGAGAATGGAAGGGCACGAACACTTTAACAAGGGGAAAACCACATCCTGTGCAATCATCTTAGAGCTTAACCCGTATCTTTCAGCTAGGATACCTGCCCGAGTAGAGCAGTCTGGCCTGGGCGTATTGATGCCAAACTAAATGTTGAGCTGAGATGGACCAGCTCCTCTTTGAGACATTGAAGCTTGTCCATGCCTCAAATAAGAGACTCAGTGTCTAACCCATTTTGGACTGGGTTGCAGAGCAGGTGCCTAGAACAGGAGTGGTACAACCCGCAGCTCTGCAGCACAGGAATCCTGTTCTGGATGCATCCCAGAGACTTACTCTTACTCTGATCAGTCAAATGAATCCAAGTATTGGTCATGTACATCATTATTTGCTGGAGAGAGCTCTGAATAGGTGAAGAATGATGATGATGATGATGATGATGATGATGATGATTTGCCAGTTTATTTTCAATAATTCCAAGCAATTCACTTCAAATTGTAAAATTTGGTATTCTACTGAGTGTAGGTGTACTAGACTTTAATCTGACTACAGGCAATTATATTTTAGGACAATCTTTACACAGTATTTACACCATAATTATTTCTTTTTTTCACTTGCACTCAGTAAGCAGTGCTGAAAAAAAAATCTACATGTATTCTGAAAGATTTCAAGTTACAGTTTCAGGAAGACTGATCTCTATCAACGACTAATTTATCACAATCATTCAAAAACTGGAAGGTGAGAGTAAAGAGGTGAAGGTTATTTGACCTTACTTAACCAAAACAGGAATGTAACCTGAGTACCTCATTTGATCTTTTAAATCAACAGATAAGAAGCATATTGCTTTATCAGCAGAGACTCTTCATGAATAGTAAATAATTCCTGTTTGCTTTCCTTTATCTCTTCACACCATGAAATTTTAATCACAAAACTTGATTATTTTTGGAAGAGAAAATTCAGAGTGATTTTTTAAAGTGGTAAAGAACCATAAGCATCAAAACAATAAACTACTCTGGCTGTTAACCTTTACAATTGTATAAATAAGGCAAAATTAAATTGATTGCAAATGGGCTTATTTTCAGCTATTTATAGACTGGAAATAGCAACATTTTGTTTCCATGTCTCTCAAAGCTCAAATTATATGTCTACATATGCAGACAAGTATGTCACAATTGCTCAATTGACATTCTTAGTAAGATCAATGAGAATTACACCTGGGCACAAACTGAGTAAATGGTCAGATCTGGTTCAAGCTGTTTTAACAGGTTCTTTCATATAAACGTTACCTTTTATTCAGACTGGTTTATGACAAAATAAAGATAAATATGCATTTTAAACTGTGTTTAGTTGAAGCAGTTTAGACAATCCATGGGTTCCTGTGCTTCGGAAAGACAGAGAATTCCTACAGTCCCTTGACGCACAAGAAAAATGCACTTTGAGAGAGGTTATTATGTTATTCATCCTTAAAAGCAAAACAGCAAATCCAAGTGGGACAATGGTATGACTTTGCTTCCCTCTTAATGCTTTCATGCCTTGAAAGATGGGCTAGCTAATACCGCAGGGGAATTCACAACACCGGGGCTATAATTTTGATAAATTACAAATTAGGAGAAATCCTATAATCTTTCACTTCTTATAAAATGCTTGACGGATTAATCCTACTAAAGATCTGCTCACACAGCAAGCAGATTTCTAGGTCTCTCAGCAATAATTTAGCGTGCTTCCTGTTGGAATTTGCCTTCTGTATTGTATCTAGCTCCTTCTAGAAAAAATATTATGAGAGAGTAGTTTGCATTTTAGGTACGGGCATTAGGCTGCTTCCTTGCTTTGTCCATGCAGTTTTTGATCATAAAATTGCTACTGGCTCAGCCTGAGATGGCACAAGAACATAAGAACGCCCTGGAGGTCCAACTAGCTCATTATCTCTTCACAGGTAGTAACTAAAACCAGATACCTAGAGAACGTAAGACGAGAGTAAACATTGTGCTGTCAATTGCACTTCTAGCCTCCAACAGCTTCTAACCTCTGTTGTATCACCCTGTATTTTGTCTGTTTTCAGGTGGGAAAGCCTTACTTTCCTCAGTTTTCCCATAACTTTGCAGATGTGTTCTATTCTTTCAACCTTCCTCACCACTTTTCTCCAGCCTTTTTTAGTACTACCACCTTCTTAGCAGGAACCGTGGTGGGAGAGCAAGGGGGCGAGGGAACCAGAACCACACAAAATACTCAATAATATAATGAATGCTCAGTAACTAACGGCATGATAATAGGCTTGGGTTTGTCATTTCTAAGTAAAAATTGAGAGAAAATGACTTCCTGCCTTCTTCATCATGCTTCTGCACCGCATTACCACTCATGTTCCTGGAGGCAGTTTCAAATCTGAAGCAGCACCCAGCTAAAACGCATGTGCAATATCTGAAGTTTAAAAGAGCACACAATGGCTCAAAAGGGACAAAAAACTTCATTACTGCTCTGCAGGAACCTCTGATTCAGACCTGCACTTACCTATGTCTTTTTTTTTAAAAGCCAGTACAAGAATTCTGCGCTCTCTGCAAAAACTATGTGGGCTGTCTTCTCTCTGCATTGGTCCCGACTTTCCCAGTAGCCAAACAGGATTAACGGAGATGACCGCGGCTTGTTAAACCTTTGATGTTCAGGGATATATTTACATGCACATTGTTAATTTCCCACATGAAGAAAGGTCAGTCTTAACTGAAACTAATTGGTAAGGTTTGGAACTAATTGGAATTCTTTTGGTTTGCTAAAGAAAACTGAACCAGAAGAGGCACTGAGATTAACACCATTTCCATCCTTGGAGGCAATCCCTTTAGGTTAAGGGATTCAAGAAAAGTTTATGTCTGTTTACACGTTCCGTGCCTCTCCAACTGATAAATTAATTTCATGTTTATATATTTCAGTTGTATTTCTGATATTCCTCATGGTTCTGATATTCTTCCAAGCAAGTCCTTTGCTATATTTAAATGAAAAATCCAACTCCTATGCCAGCGTCTTTCAGTATAGCAGTAGGGAAATGTTTACATTCCTAAAATAGTAAAGGGAGCAAAAGTGGGTGAAATACTTGACTTCTTTCAGATTTGATGTCTGCTTGGGTGTCACCAACACTAAATGCTGTATCTAGAGCAATCATTTAATAATCTGTAATTAACAGTCACTGCTTAATAGTGGTTGAACCAGTCTGGATTTCTTCCATAAAACTCCAAGAGCTCTAAGCTAAGGGCCTTCGCAGATTGTTTTAATTAGACACTTGAGGGCTGATTTGCTACGGAATGCTCTACAATTGACTGTACATCATGAATGTTTGCCTGGTCATTCACTTTAACAGGGGATCTAGTTGTTCCCTTCATAAATGAAGTTCTCAGCAGCAGAGGTCATAATTTTAAAAGAAAAAGCATTCCCAGAAGTTAATAATGTTCAATTAGAAACAGACAAGTGGACAATTTGTTCCTAATTTTAGACTCCTAATTTGCTGTGGGAGTTCTGCCACCTAAATGTGGAAGAGGTGCTTTCCCTCTGAGCAGACACCAAAGATATTTTCTTCAACAATGGCCTTTCTTCAGCTAACAAACATTGCATGTAAACTTACATTTTTAATCATTATTTTCTTGCAGACAGAGATTTCTAAATTATTTTTTTAGGCACTTAATTTTTTTGATAAATTTATCAGAAATGTGTTTTGTAAATGGATTTTATTCTCACTAGCATATTTTCTATGCCATAGATCTCACTGGTGTCCTTTCGGAGTGTACTATTCAGCCCACAGATTATAGACAATGGCAGTTTAAATTGCACGACAGCACTACAAGAACATTTCCAGATTTAGGTGGGTAAGGTGGAGACATCCAGGACAACAGAGCAGAAGACAGGAAGGAAAATAACGGCGTTTAAAATTTTATCTGGATACTTGAGCACTGTATGACTATAGGGGAAATTATTACCGATGATTAGCTGCTATTCAGTTGTCTTCTTCCATCTGCCCACTATCTATATTCTGCCCTGCAACTGATATCTATCATCAAATGTAAAGTTAGCCATGGCTCTGTAGTTAACCAAGCTTTACGTTCTGGCTCTATAGTTAAGGATGATTGTAGATAGTCGCTAAGTAGTTGCTAAGAAGTGGGTCAAGGGGAATTGTTTGAAGGAACATCTGTAGCCTAACTGGTCTACCTGGGACACCAAGACCTTAAATGAACATCTAATCAAGGTGTTTCTACAAACAGTGCCAATTTGGCAGTGAAAACCCAAGTCCAGGAGTCCTTAACTGAACTGTCTTTATTGTAATACTAAAACACCCACCCACAGGTCAAGAGGACCCTCGCCCAGGTGAAGACTCTTCCTCCACACAGGAGCAGTGATTGAAGAGAACGACGCAGAAGATATTATAATTATATGTAAATTCCTAACCAATCATTGTAACTAGGAGTGTACTACCTTGTAACTTTTGCATATAAATATAATGAAGAAACTGGCATGGGGTATGCTTGATTTGTGGAAATCCAGCCAGCATCCAGGCCTGAATAAAATGCAGTATCTCCCCTGCGTGTGAGAACTGGTTTCTTGCACACCGGGCAATTAGGGACAACACTACCACAAACTACTATTCGAATGCTAAGGCCCCCCATACCTCCTCCATATTCCTGCAAAGTGCTATACAGTGCTCACCTGGATATCATGACCTACAGCTTTCCTCTTTGTACATTATTAAAGTGAAAAAGAAATATTAGTAAACTGTTTAAACCCTGTGGATTATTCTGTGTATCTTCTGGTACAGTTTTCAGCAGAGTTGATGTAAAAATAAATGAACACGCAGGAGCTGAGGTACGGGCAGAGCTGTGATTTTGTCTTTCATATGCAAAGACATAACCTAACAGGGAAGAGCGACTATATTTGAGACATTCATCTGTGCCATAAAGTGGCAGGAATATCTTCATGCTCTGTTTCTAGAATCAGACGGTTAAGCAGTTTTTATTTTGGTGTTCAAAATGAGAATTGCACCTTCTGACCACAATAGCCCTGGCCCTGTGATGAGAGTAAGAAGCATAATTTTATAAGAAAGTTTACTTATCTCAGATCTCACTACGCACACTCCACGCATTATGCCCTCTGATTCTCATAGGATGCCCTCATTAACCTTATATTATTTGAATAAGTATTTCATGCTCATTATGCAGCTTATTCTACCTCTTATTTCATTTTCCAACCAGTGCAGCCTTATTCAATCTATATTTGTATAGAAAATAACTAATTTTCAAATGTGATAAAAGCTGCTCCTTCTTCTTTCACTACAGAGTCTAAATTTCATCTTATCTACGCATAAAATCTTATTATGTAAAGGCAAGGGTTAAGAAACATCCACAGAAATAGTAATTTTCAGTGGGTGGAAGAAGAATCAGATGTTCACAGAAGATGACTCCAGCAGCCAAAAAATAAATTCAATGTCTCATCTAAATGTCTGCTTAGCCTTTATGAAAAACAGGTATTACTTTTAAAAAATACACGGATTTAAACTTCTTGTCTCAAGCATAACTCAGTGCCACTAAAACTATTAAAAAGAGCTCAACCTCTGGCAAATGCTGGCACCCACATCCTGAAACATCGGTTCTCCTGAAGTATGATATAGAGACCCCAGAATAGAGACAGTAAAACCATCAGTCATGGTAGATGCTTTGACACTGCTTTGCTCAGACATGGACGAGGACTGTACCAGTGAAGGTGCCCAAAACTGAATGCTCTATTGGTGTTCAAGCGAGCAGAGTCTCCAGACACCTCTAGATTGCCCAGGGCACACATCTACACTGATAGACTTGAGATTTACCCAGTCCTGCTAGAAAACATCTAAAATATTATTTACATTTTGGAACAGCTGTCTGTCACCAGACAAATGTTTTCTGTCTGCAGGAACAATTCAGACAGGATGAAAGGTAAAGGAAGATTGTGGTCATGAACGAGACCAATAACATCTATGTCGGGCTGTGTTGGGTTATGTGATAAAAGCCCATCTGCACACCCACAAAGGAGCCCAGGGAGACAACGGCCCATTACTGGAGCCCTCAGCCCATTAATGGCCCACCTCCACAAGCCCAGGCGCACAATTTCAGTTGGGAAGCCAAATTAAGGACGTCCAAGGAACAAACAACTTCTCTGGGCCTTTCCCAGGGCTCTCCCAGCAGAGCCACAGCCCCATTGTCCAAGCGTGAAACCCATCAAGGTAAGTCATCATTGGGAGCAGCCCTCCAGATCGCCTGTTGGTCTAAGGGGATTTGTTACCTAGGGATGTGGGACATGCTATGGGATGTAAAGTAAGGACATTTTGGGATTGCTCAGGATTTTTGCAGGATGTTTAGGAAAGGAATAGAAGATGGGGAAAAGGGAGGGGTTTAGGTGATTTAGGGAGGAACAGGTGTGGGAAAAGAAAGGGCTAAGCAGATAAAAAGGTCTGGTTGTGCATGAATGGATCAGTGCAGTCTCTCTGCCTTCTCATTAAATCCCTTCCTAAGCCTTTCCTGGGTGGGGATGTCTCTGTTCTGTCTGCACTGGGAGCTGGGCAACCTCGGCCAGCTGTGTGTGTGCAACAGTCGGTACCCACAACTGGATCGGGGCTGCAGCATCAGAGGCTTGTATGTCCAGGTGCTCACAGCTGGGGAGACTGGGATCCACGGGCAGCTACTGGGCATCCTTGTGTGAGGGATCCACAGTGTACCTGCCTGCTGGGAACACACCCTCGCTGCCGATCAGACCTCGGGACATGGAGTAACCTCGTCTCTCTCAGACTGATGGATCCGGCATCATACATTTTCCTCTAATAGAGTTAAAGGCATTTTAACAAAATCTAATAACCAAAATGATTTGGGAAGTGCTGTAATGACAAAAAATCTTTAGAAATCATTAATGACTCCTGCACTAACTCTGGAGAAAGAAAAAGGACAATTTTTATGGGCATGTAGTCTTCCTTGTCACACATTTAGTAGTAGAGATATATCTTTTTTCTTTTTCCATTTCAAGACAAGACAATATTTGCAGTGTTTTAGCCTCCATCCTTCTTCCATTTCTAGAAAGACAGTTATCATACTGACGATCTCTTTTTCACATAGGAAGAAAAAATGAAGTAGTTAGAAAATAATACAGTATATTAAAGAAATGAGAAATAAGATAAATGCTATCATCTGCCATTTCAGATAAAAAAATAGAAAGGAGGTCACTAGCTTACTTACGAGAATTTTTGGGTGGAAATAATCATACAAGACTAGAGAAAAGGTCGAGGTTGAATCTGGCAGGATCTATCAGTCCTAGCACTCTCTTGTGCCTGGTACTTTGGAAGGAAAAGTACCTTCAAACAAAGTACCTTTGATTAAAACTAAGTTTAAGAAGCAATTTAGGCTTATGGAAACAGAGAATACTAAAATACACTGCTAAATATGCTGCTTATTCAGGTCCCTGATGCTTCCAACTTGGTAACAAATCCTAGAACCATAGAACAGTTTGGGTTGGGAGGGAGCTTTAGAGGTCATCTAGTCCAACCTCCCTGCCATGAGCAGGGACATCTTCAACTAGACCAGGTTGCTCAGAGCCCCGTTCAGCCTGGCCTTGAACAGCTACAGGGATGGGACATCTACTGCCTCTGTCTCACCATGCTCACCATAAAAATTTCTTCTTTATATCTAAGCTAAATCCACCCTCTTTCAGTTTAAAACCATTCCCCCTTGTCCTATCGCAACAGGCCTTGCTAAAAAGTCTGTCCCCATCTTTCTTATAAGTCCCCTTTAAGTACTGGAAAGCTGCTCTAAGGTCTCCCTGGAGCCTTCTCTTCTCCAGGCGTAACACCCCCAACTCTCTCAGCCTGTCCTCACAGTAGAGGAGCTCCAGCTTTCGGATCATCTTGGTGGCCTCCTCTGGACGCACTCCAGCAGTTCCATGTCCTTCTTATGCTGGGGGCCCCAGAGCTGGATGCAATACTACAGGTGGGGTCTCACCAGAGCAGAGTAAAAGGGCAGAAGGTTGGCTTTCTGGGCTTTGAGGGCACTTTGCCAGCTCACATTGAGTTTCTCATCCACCAACATCCCCAAGTCCTTTTCAGCAGAGCTGCTCTCCATCCCTTCAACCCCAGCCTGTATTGGTAACCGGGGATTGCCCCGACCCACATGCAGGACCCTGCACTTGGCCTTGTTGAACGTCATGAGGTTCACATGGGCCCACTTCTCCAGCCTGCCCAGGTCCCTCTGGATCACATCCTGTCCCTCAGGGGTGTCAACCGCACCACTCAGCTTGGTGTCATCCGTGAACTTGCTGAGGGTGCACTCCATCCCACTGTCTGTGTCACTGATGAAGGTATTAAATCTTAGTGGGTACTTTCTAGTTTGATTCTGTAAGCTGATTCTACAACTTGATTTCCATAAAATGGGAACAGCAATATCATCTCATGTCACGTATCCTATATTTAAAATAAATGGCCAAGTGCTTGTGAAACACTCAACTATTATAAGGAAATAAATCACCTGAAAGTCCATAGAGAAACATACGATGCTTTCCTCAAATCGGGTTTGAACAAAGTTAGCAAATAAAGCTCTCGACCAGTTTTAATGACGGAATTTAAGCAAATGCTCAGTATTTGTGGACTGAATTATATTTGGAATTTTTACGTGTCTCTGTAATTAAAATCTGTATCATAATGTATGTGCAGCTCTACTGAAGTTGCACAAGAACCCTGAATATTAATCTTCAAATTCTTGGCTTTGCAACATCAATATTTCTACTGCAATGTTTTTCAAACCAGCAGATTAACTGCTGCCCTCCTCCCTCCCCAGCAATTATCTCGTGATTCCCCACATGATTCCCCACATGGACACCACATCAGGATTTTTTACTCTACCATTTTATTTTTTTTTCCCCTCTAGGGAGCAGGCACACAGAGAACATAACGATTATGCCAGCTGGAAAAGATGTCATGAAACAGTTCATCTGCCATTCTACAAGCACTTTTTATATGCTCAGAGTAGGGTCTTGAAGTAGAACTTTTTCTTAAAAGAATATGTCAAAGCTGATCAAATACAAACCTACATTAAAAATAAAATATTATATCTGAGATTTTACCTAATCAGTTCACCCTACATGCACTCTTTGTCCCTCAAGGATTCAGGCTTTAACCTAGTATCTGAGAGCAAATCCTTCCATGTCAACTAATTCTTATGTGCCTATGAGATATACTGCAATAGCGGCTATTTGTTTTTTGCAACCATAGTGATGAAATGTGTTTATTGGCTAAGGCCATAAGAATTCAAAGCAAGTAACTGCCTTCATTTCATTTCAGAAAATCTGAACAGTCCTCTAGCACCAAATAATAGGGATTTGGGGAACAGAACTACAAAACAAGTTGTGCAATGTTTTTCAGATACCAGTCTACCAATCTGTCTTTTTGATTAATTGAAAAAAAAATAATTGTGAAATACAGAAAGAAAGTGCAAATCTGATTATCTTGCAGGTTCTTTATTTAGTGCTCTATTATGAATGAGTTTTCCTTGAAATGACTCAAATTCTTATTCTTGAAGACATATTTTATTTCTGCGAGCAGCTTAAATTCCTACACCTATAATTTTTAGATCTGTCTTATCAAAAGTTAACAGAAATTAACAGATAAAGTTTTCTTGTTGTTAATGTTGTGATCCAGCAAATCTTAATATATATATGCTTAAGGGAATTTAAGAATTGGAGTGTTTGTTCCTAGTTGACAGTCCAAAGCTCATGATCCATCAAAGTCAATAAGAGTCTATTAGCACAGTTGGTCAGGCTCCTAATGAATGGCAGATGCGGTACATAAGATCAACACTGAAAAGATGATATCACTCAAGAAAGGCTGCCAAAGATCTCTGTATTTTTGCATAGAACGATAAAGAAGAAAATATAAATATTGTGAATTTTAAGGACATTAAAAAATGTAACGTGCAACAAATCCATACTGAAAAATAATAAAAGCAGAATAATTCATGCCTGGTGCCAAAGTTACTAAAGCACAGACTTAATTCACTGGCAAAAACCTTTTCACTTCAGTGCAAACGCAAAACAAACAAACCATTCCTACTCTAGCGCCATTTAAAATGCTTGAGTTACAGAAACTGCAATCACAGCATCAACTAGAACCTTCATGGCAGCTGCAGATTCCTTTAATTTAATAACTTACATTTTGGTGATCTGTGCGATTTCCATTCCTCAAAAGTGTGAACTTACCCCCTCTTGCAAAGTTATGGAAACAAAGAACTCCATGGTACACAGCATAATCTAGCTTTCAAGACAATATTCAACAAAGCAGAGCTCTAATGGGATACATTTATATTCTAGTTTATTCCTTCCATACTTGTTTTGCAAAGTGTCTGACAGACATGAAACCACACAAAATAACATTGTATGGTTCAGTAGGAATTAAAAATACACTTAATGTTGTCTTCTGGATTAAATCCAGTTGACTAAAACAATGGTGTAGCTCTTGATTCACAAAAATGCGACTGAAAATAGAACATACTTCTTGCATTATTAAAAGATTAATCCCCTCCAAAAAAGCAAATGAAAAAAACAATCCCTCCTTCTCCCCAACTGCTACACGGAATCCAGTGAAATTCTTATGACAACACTTTCCAGCCGAGCTGTTAGACAAAAATGTTTAAATGCGTTGGTTATCCTTATTTTTGCATGGTTTTAGTGGCAGAATTAGAGGTAAAGATCCAGTGGAGGAGCTTCAGGTGACAGAAACTTTAGAGGTAGGCTTGAAGTATAAGGGACTACACTATTCTATGGGTTTCAGAAATCGTAGTTCCAGAGGGGTCAAAACCAACATGAACGTCGGGAATCATACCGTCCAGCTGACAGTTATCCCATTTTGAAGCAATGAAAAATGGTGAAGGAGGAACGAGCTGACAGTATGATCAACTAATATTTCAATTGAACGTAAGACAGGTGATAAACTATGCAGCATACAAACTATATGGCGTACAAAACATTTCTAGGACATCTACAACCATAATTTATTGAAGTGTAAAAGAAACACTAATTACAGGCAGTGGAGAAAAATGACTTTTTACAGCCACCAGATCCTATTCCCAAATACCTTGAACGTTCTGCCTCACATTTGAGTTTCACACTCTTCTGTTCTCTGTCTGTTGCGACAGAAAAGGCGTATTGCCACATGGCTGCGTAATTATTCTCCTCTTCCAGGCCTACCTTCTGCCCCACGAGAAGGCCAAGCGTATTCATAGCTAGACTATTGCTAATGGCTTGTCCCTGTCAGTATGAGCTCCCAGTAGAATTTCTAGACAAAATAATGCTCTCTTGTCTGTCTGAAATAATGACACTTTCATACGTTTTAAATAGACGAGTCTCTTCGGGCTAGATAAGCCAAACTGGCATTGCAAAAGGGCAATGACGTCAGATGATAGCAAGTATTAGTTTTGAATATTATAATAATTTCCTTTTGTCTAATGTCTGGTTTTGGTACAGAAACAGTGTCACAAGTAACCAATCACCAAAATCAAAGACGACCAAATTTCCAGAGGAAGTGAAGCAACTGGCCTTGATAGCTAAGTGACAGCTTCAAATCCAATTGTCCTTATCGGTTTCTCTTTTCAGTAGTGTCCCTTTCGGGCATCACTAAAAAATATACATGCGATCTAATATAATACTTCGTCCTTCATGTTTCTAAACACAGTTTTCGCCTGCTATGTAACCCTGGTACAGTCACAGAAGTGACTCAGCAATTGAATTTGGGTTCTCTACCAGTTTTCTGTTCAACATGCAGTTTACGATGTACTCTCAAACAAACACGTGACCCAGTAGATTTGGCACTGGACTGCAAGAGGTAAACACAAGCTCTTTTTTTCATTTTATTTAAACACAGTACGTTAGAGATTTTCAAAAGGACTCCTGGAAAAACAGTAAGGACAAAAGATTCTACCTCTTTTGAAGAAATTTCTTTCTTATTTTCCTGGGATAATTCAATTTTCTGTTATTGACCTGAAGCCTTAACAGACTTTTGTACTCTATCCCTGGTCCTTTTGGCCAAGAATAAAATGGGAAGCACCGAATTGTGTAACTTGTTGATATGTTTAACGTATCCCCTGAAAATAATAACCTTCATTCTTAAGTATTTTTCCTCATGCTGATTTTTGTTCGGTTTAATTTTAACTGTAAGTATTTTGAGACAGGACATTTGCCTTTTTCTTTGTCACTACAGAGCTTTAAAGGAGTTTGATTGCTTTATTACAAATCTTTCTACAACCAGTAATAAGTAAAATGAGAAAATCCCTCTTTTAAAAAATACATGGTGTTTTTTACCCTCATAGTAATTATGATATTGCTAAACCATGATTTTCAAAAGTTAAAAATCATCATCAATAAATACCATATTAAAAGATGTTTTTAAGACGAACTCATAATTCTTGAAGTCCCAACTTTAACATTCTGAAAGATGGCAATTATGAGCCAAGAGTGTACAATGTTCACTCATCAATTACAAATCCAAAAGCTGAATGTTCGGCTTTTGACTGTTTATTCTACAAAAATCCCATTTCAATTTAAGGTAATTCTTAGCTGGAAGATATTTAAATGTTAATTTTAAAGACCTGAAAATGTTGTTCATGGAAATTGGAATGCTATGAAGAAAAAATCTCCTTCACTACAGTTTTCATTTATCTTGTCTTCGAAAAACTTTATTTACTACCTTGCCATATAATTATGAAAGCACTGCATCTAAAAGCATAACCTTTAGTGAAGGTTCTGATTTGAATAAATTCACAACTACTGTACTCCTTTTATGTGTTTGAAGCACCTTTTTGTTATACCTAGATTAGTTAATGCAGTTCCCTGCATGTGATACACAGCCTGGGGTTTTTTAACCTGTTTTCAAAAAAACTAAAAGGCCCAGATAACAGCTTAAGCAACTCCAAGCTGATTAGCAGTCGCATTTAAAAGAGTTGTTCCAAAATAGCCCTATAAAACTATAAAGTGTTTCAGTAAGACTAATCTATCCAACATGTCGGAGATATCCAGGAGCCTGTATTTAGCTTGTCTTCAGCTTTATGGATCTCAAACTTCAAAGTGATTTTCTTCTAGCTACTAAGTGTCCGGAATATGCATGTAATCCCTCCCAGAGTTTACCTAATTGGGTCAGTCTTTGTGACTTTAAGTTGACCCTACATAGAGCTATAGTGGAAGGCAAGTTCAGCATCAAGTTTTCCTGACGTTAGCAGGGTTTATAAGTCAAGCATGTTAACTAAGTAGGGTGAATTACATGAAAATCAGCAGTCTATCTTTGCACAAGGTTCCCTGCACCAGTTAAATGATGTTTTCAATGATAAATAGCTTATATTTGAGGAAGAAAGCAAGCTTGTAATAGGCAATTACTATGAAGCATCTTCCCAATCATTAAGTTATAATAAAGCAATATGTTAGGCCCGGTTAGTTAACCATCGAGTAAACTCAAGCCATCTGAACATCTGAGTGCTCAGAGCCATCTGGGCAAAATATTTCCAATGCTATTAGGATTTCCCAGAGCTGATAGGGACGATTAGTGAGATGCACACTGTGGTAGTGCATATTGTAATCATAATTGCAGAAATCAACTGCAGAGATTTGTCATAGGGTCCTTATAATATGTGAATGCACTTCCTGGTGAAAATACTAGGATTCTAGTATACTATACTCATCTTAATGCAAAAACTCGCTGGGAGAATTGTTGACACTACAAAAGTTGCTTCTCATTCAGAGAGCATAGTTAAACTGTTTTAATTTAATTTAATCAGACGTATAATGAATGTATTTGTTAAAGAAGCTTTCCCTTTTCCTGTCTCTTCAGAAAAGAACGAATGAAAAACCCCAGCAACCCAGCCCTGCTCTTGTGGAGCCTTCATCTGTGCAGCATTTGATTAACAGCACATACACACTGTCAACGATGGAGGATATTTCTTTTTCAAAGATACAGAAGTTATTGCCACTGCTCCCAGCACATTTTTACCATCAGGATTGTTATGTATCCGTTAATTAGGTTTTTCTTATTACTGAGATTTACCTGAAATGCTTTCTGTGTTAGTTGAATAATTTGAAAAACAAAAATTAGGTAATCAAAGTTACGGTATGGAAGACAGAAGGTAAAAAGATTAATGGAAATGTATGGAGGTCAAATTCTGAACCCTAAACCAGATATGTGAGCTCCTCACATAACGCACAATATGAATTAAGAACATATGAAAAGATCATAAGAACAATGAATGGTAGGAATGAAAGGTAGCGAAGAGTGAGGCTTAGTCACCCAGCCTGACTGGAAGTAACTACTTCCCTTCCCTTGTGGTTTTCATCCAAAACATCCTGAATTTGGTTTCCTAATGGTGGTCACCTGTTCATGACGGTCTTTTTTTACAAACTATGAAGGGCTCCCCAGACCACACAACAGAGAACTTGCGTGGATGGAGCAGAAGAGGTTGAGTCCTGCCCTCTGTATGATGCCAAGCAGTCCCGTGAACCGCTGCCCAGGTGAGGAGCCCGGCTGCCCGCTTACCGAAGGGAAGAGGCTCTCAGTGTCCCCCGCTGATGATGTCACAATTTATAAATTATTAAACGGTCATCAGGATACAGCATGAATGTGTGAATGATCGTATATGCCAGCTCACCTAGGATGCTGGAAACCTAATGCATCGTCTAGTTAATATTTTATATATCTTAATTCTTTTTACTTATATTTCTATTGCTTCTGACAAAAGTATCTACATTCTGGGGGCAAAGGGTGGATCTTTTGAAAAAGCTCCTTTGTGCTAAGAATATGAAGTACCGCTCACACTCCTACAAGTTAGTGTTTTACAGGCAACATCAGAATAAACATAATTATGCAAAATCCTAACAATTATTGATGTGATGTTTTTCCTCAGGCATGTAGACTCTGGCTCTAAGAAAATACAAGGCTTGTAGTCTTTTATTGTACTGAGTTTTTTAATGCCTTTTGAATATTCTTACCTCATTCTGAGCCTTTATTCATGGTTCTTATTCTTGCTTTCTAACTGAATAATTAGTAATACCTTTTGTAGGGAAATATGAACAAAAAATATTACACTACTGAGAAGGGGACTGCAAAAAACCAACATCAACTTTACATTATGATCTTGCCAGCAACTACTTCATATATAAATAAAAACATCAATATATGTATTTGTCTATGTATATATTTTGAATATAAAAAGATTACCTTATTAAAATGATAACTCAATGATCTAGAAAACACCTTATAGTATATACTTTTATAGTCTATTTCTTAATTTGATTAAAACTTTTCTAATGCCCAGGGCTTTGACAATTGCAAAACGCTGTAAAGCCATTCACTGCTGCCTACTCCTAGTGAAAAGACGTACGTATTATTAGCTTCACTTTGCCACTACAGAAATAGAGAGAAGACATGCTGCCAATACTTTAGTGACTCTTGGACTATTTATTTTGTGACCCATGACAAGCGCTGCACGTCGAGGTGAGACAGAACAGGAGTGGAAATCTATTCTCTTACTTTTCCAATTTGTTGAAAATGACTTTCTTATACTATAATGATAGACAAATCAACTTATGTGCAATGTGTCGCTTATAGATAAATAAATAGAACACATCTTGGTAATCAAAATGTCACACACATAGAGGCAAAAGCACACATTATAGATGGGAAAAGCACATCTTATTACGCCCCTCCAGCCTTCTTGGTTTGTTCTCTTTGCTTTCTTTTCCTTTTTTTTTTTCTGAGTGACTTCCCAGTAATAATTTTTGAGCTTGCGGGATGTTATCTCAAGCATTGGTAAGCTAGCATTATCCAAAGAGAACACAGAAATTGCTTTCTTGGAAATGAAGCCAGAAGTATTAGGACAATCTTCTCGGAGAGAGCATTAAGAAATTACCCAAACCTGGACACAGAGCTAGCAATAAGAGTTAAATTTCTCTTTAAAGCGCATAGTTCCCAAGCCACATTGTTTCATTAGGCAGTACTGCCTGCCAACACTGTTTTATATAAAAATTTAACATGGGTAATATATCAGCAAAATATATTTTTGTTACCCTGAAAAAAAATCAAATAACTACCGTAAAAAGTATTACATATGTCAAATAAACACGTTATTCTTTTAAAAGGCTGTGTATGAGCCATATTCTATATGCACAAATCACTGTTGCCAATGGAATTAGAAAAAGCTGAGAAAGCAGAATATTGGTCCCAAAAAGTTGCACGTGGCTGAAAAGAACATCTGATTTGAGCATACCTTTGGGCAAACATCCTGATTTTATACAGATGGTTTGCACAACCAAATTGCATGTATCTTTCAATATCCCATTACAGGTCACTAAATGTCTGGATCTTAATTGATTGCTTTACCAGATAAAGATTAGGTTCTTATAAACAGTGCGTGTTCCATGTGTCTAAAACATTGGTAGGTTAGATGGCTGGATGTAAAGTGATCTCAAATAACTAAAAGTAGTTATATTTACGATAATAATACAATGCATTTATTATATTTTTCTTTATCAAACAGGCTTATAAAAAAATAAAATTTAGAGAAATAAAAATAAAAACGGGATGGCAACATTTTTCATTAAAACATAAACCTACATCAAAACCTGTATCACTCACTTCAAAAATATACTCTGAAAAACAAAGTAAAAAGTTTTCTTCCATGATAAAATCTCAAACTGAATGTCACATATTTGTCCAGCATCAGTCTATATCTCTTCTCAAATAGCATCTAGACCAGAAATAAGTTTATACACAGAAATAGGCATACAGGCAGATTTAAACAAGAGATCTTGTAAAGGACCTTGCACTAATATGCTCTCTTTACCTTGCACTTTTGTAAGTCTTAAGAGTTTACGATAGTGTATTGGAAAGAATATTTCTAACTGCTGGTACGTTAGTGAAAACATAACTTGGTACTAAGCAATTTGATTTAAATTTGGAGGGGATCTTAAAATACTCTTTATAACTCTCAAAACCATTACCAATCATACATTAAACCCTAAGAGCGCTTGTATCTAAGGCCTTCCTTCAGAACCAACGCTTCATCTGGTCTATACAGGAATTTCTCCCAAGATTTAACCATGAAGGTGTTAACACGGTGGTTAAGTTCAGGAGCTCATGTCTCCCTCTAGTGCCTGTACCTGGTCTGTGCATTTTTAACTGGATTTTAGAGGTCACAGTCAGTGCGGAAACTGAAGTTTGGTAAGGAAGGTCAAAGGATTCAAGCAAGGAGGAATAGGTTTCAAGTGAGCTATTTTCTAACTGCTTACAAAAAGTTACTAGGTTTTGGTTGATTTTTGTTTTTTTGTTGGGGGCGTAAAGTAAGAGACAAATAAAGCAATTACAAACCTAATTCTCAAAGGGGGAGTTTAGTCTTGATGATTCTTTTGATTTCTCCCCAGCTTTTATTTTAGCTTTACTAACTTCTTTCTTCAGTGGGAAAATGTGCTGTGAAGCTCTTTTATCTAAATCTTTTAGGTGTGCAAAAATACCATGTCACCATAAAATCTAGGGACGACTTGAAAAATTCATGTTTGAATTTAACTAAATCAGAAAAACTTGGTTTTGGCAGACTTTCCAAACAAGTGGGCTCCTGCAAAGGCACACATGCAAGGATGTGAAAAAGTTTAGAAGGAAACAGCTTTTTTCCTATTCCCTCTTATTTAAGGAAGGAAAATAGGTAACCGTGTTTCCCATACATCATTATCAAATGTCCACTGTTACCAGATATTACAGGGTTTAGTTATTGCTCTTTGTTGTATTATAAGATGAAGGGAATTGGACAAATAAATTCCTTTGAATTACACTGAAAAATTCTTTCAATATTCACCAGTAAAATGCATTTGCAAATGTAACGGGATGCAGTTTCACAACTCCTTTGCGTTCACAGACTGAAACATAAAGGGCTCCTGACTCGTAGAGCCAGCATAGAATCACTGTGGTACTCTGACATCTTTTGGATTGAAAATGTCCGTATGCAGCCCATAATCACTTTATCTCTGTGTCAGGGTAAATAAAAGTATATATAACTTCTGAATGTATGACTGTTCGTTTTCTCAAGTCGTCTATCTCACCTAATGAAAGACACTTCTTTTGTACCAGTTTTGAATTCCACAGGACACTCTCCCCTAGGTTTCGTGCACAGAAAAACATCCTGTTTAGCAGTATCATTCACCTTATTTGATATATTAGAAAAAATAAGTTAAAAACTGGCAAGCTCTAACCAGTCAAATATAAGGTAATACTTTTAAATCATATTTTCCTAGGTATATCTAAATCCGAAAAAGGCAGGATGTTCTTCTGCTACTTAACACTTCTCCCATTATTCCTTTGTTAGTCTGAATAATTTTACGCTCTATACTCAGCCTGCCTACTTTATCTCTCAAAAAACCAAAATTACCAGGCAATATATTAGAAACCTAGGTATGAATCTGCCATGGAAACAAAGGGAACACATAGGAATTCAAAGTCCTATCAAGTCTCCCACCCAGTGGGATGGGTGAAGCTATTATATTTGCAAAATATTCCTACTGTGACCTTCTGACTAGTTGTTTTCCCATCAGTGCCTTGTGTTTTGGAGGAATTTTGGTCAGGTATAATAATTTACTTTTTTGCGTTCACTTTTAGAGAAGATTTGCATACACAACCCCTCAGGTGGAAAGCAATTTCACGGAGCTATCAGCACAATTTCTATCAGAAGATATTAAATGAATATGCACGATATCAATGGTGAGAATACCCAAGCATTTATCAAGGAAACCAAGCTAGTTCCAATAGTATGTAAATAATATTCAACATTTGTAGAACTTCATGATTTTGAACTAAATGGCATAAATCAATAGGAAAATAAGCTGCTTTTCAATACGATATGATAAATAAGAGTTTACATTTCCATACATTTCATTACAGTTAGATCTACATATAAAATTACTCTCTTGGTTTTAAGAACCAGCTTCCCTACTTTTTAAAGAAAGCTACATTTCAAATTGAAATACAGATATATGTGAACACAAGCAACAGAAGTAACCCCATTCGGGACATTCCTCAAAGCCTCCGTTGGCGAGGAAATGGGCCAGAGAACCTGAAGATTTATTACTCTATTGTCTAAACAAAGGTGCCTGTGCACTATTAACAATCTCTGTGCCGTTCAGTCTCCAAACAGCTTGAGGACATATGCTTTCATGCCTGGAACGCCAAAAGTACGACAACTTAGTACAAAATTTGCTATGTTAAATAAGTGAACCTACAAAGGTATTTCTGGCTAAAACTAGGCTGTCATGACAAGGAAGCAACAATCCTACAAAAAATATTTTTTCCTCTGACGTTTAAGAATGCCATACTTAATTGCTAAGGAAAAGTATGCAATAGCAAAATATTTTTTGTTTTATCATGCTTTTTAAAATGGAAAGATAAATATTTTTACACTACTACCATCTTCTTCTCTCCAGTCATTCTTTTACCCTTCTCTCCCCTTTCAGTTTAATGTATCTTTCTTTCTATCACTGATTTGAATCACTTTTAGCAATAATCCAGGGGTATCCTCTGATTGAAAATTCTGCCTCAAACTATGTATCCAGTCAGTAAACGTGGATACAAATGGGTCTCAGTCATGAAAGGCGGGGAGAAGGCTGCTACGTTACTCATTTCTTTTCTCAACCCCAAAGATGAGGATTTGAAGAAACCTGGGTGGATGCTGAGAGTTTGCAAACTACTGTGCACCGTAACACGCCCTCACGAGTCCAATAAAGCATTAGTAGGCAACTTAAAGTGGCCTGTTAGTTTAAGTGCCTTTTATATTGTCAAAGCTATTTTTCACAATACAAAAATGCTTCTTGGAAGAAAGCTTCCAGGAGCAAGGGAGTTTTTATATCAAAATGTTTCCACCAGGAATGCGCAGACTGTCAAAGAGAAGCGGCGAGATGCAGACCTCTGTGCCGGGAGCCTTGTGTGCCCACGGCTTCTCTGAAGGGCTGGAACAGAATCCCTTGTCTCTTCTGGGAGCCTCTCCCACCCAGAAAAAATGTGGAGAAAAATCAGAACTAGCATCCCCTCTGTGGGAGTAGCTGCTCAGATCCTCAGTTATGCTCTCGTCACCTACAACAATCAAGCTCACAGGAGCACTGGCAATCACACGCTCCTCTGCATTTAATATTGGCCTCCCTTCGTTCAGTTAATTCAGTTCTCTTCTTCCATCCCAGCTTCAAACAAAGGTTTGTGAAACAAGAGCAAATGCCAAAAATAAGCTGAGTCCAAAGAGATAATAATCTCTTTCTTCATGTTAACTCTGATGGATGTGACAAAGTTCCTTTCTCAGCCCTCGCAAAGTCAATAAAAGATTCCACTGACTAGAACTAATCAAGCTTTACTAAAAATCAGTTAATTAGACCCTGAGATTTTCTTCTAGTTCAGACTGGTTTTGCATTTTTATTACAAAGAAGTCAGGAGAAACAAGGCCAATTGTGCTCAATCACTGAAAGAAGGAAGAGGCTGATGTATCACTTCGTGCCAATGTGTTTCTTTCTTATTGGGTGATTAAAACCCCTGAAATATAGAATTATGATGCTCACTGCTCGGTTTATCAGCTCGTACACATGCAATGGGTAATCAGCTCTGAATTAGTACTTCCTTGGCATTCTCAGAAATGTACCTGGAAGCGGACGTGCAGACTGCCTATCTGAATGCACGCACACTGCATAAAAAGTGGTCTTGACCTCAGTAACTCTGACGCTGGTCTGGGGTAACAGTAGTCATATAAAGCAGAGTTTGCTTACATGTTTGTTCTGTAAAAGGAAAAAACACGGCATTTTCCTCCCATGGAAATAAATCATTTTTCTCTCTGTTGCAAAGTAGTATATATAGACCAGGATCTGAATAAAGACAAACAAACCTGTGTAAATCTATCCTTAGACTTCCATAGCATGCATATTATTTCTTGTAAGAATAAATACATTTATCTAGAAAAGCAAATCTCACTATTGACCTATTTTATATTGTATTGTGTTTCGAAAGGCCCAACTGTGCCACTAAAATCACGTTAACTCACGCAGACCTCAGCTGTAGTTGCAGCACGTTTATTAGCAGAATGGAACGTTTTCTACCTGTTACCTAGAGGTCACCTTTAGGGTAAGCTTTTAATGAAGTCCAGCAGCTGAAAAACAGCTGTTGTTCTCTTTTAAGATGTTTATTTTCTTGGATCAAGCATAATTACCATGTGCAGTACAATGTGACAAGGCAGATAAGTTTCTGAAGATACTCACGTCGGCTTAATGCTTTCCAACATGTAACAAAGCAAACAAAAGGACTATCTAATTTCACTTCATTTTGAAATATGGCATATAAATCCAGAGAGCAATCTGGCATTTTTTTAAACCTGTTGCCCAGCTTGGGTTGGCAGCAAGGAACTGTCAAAAAATGAAGGTTATCTTCTATAGAATGTAATCTTTTGCTGCTTAAGTTCTGGAATGTTTTTGTCTTGTACAATGGGAGAAATGCATACATTGCTATGACTTCTTATTAACTGCGTTTATGGAGATAAGGAGAATCTTTGGAGAAGGAATGCTTATGGAGATAAGTAGAATGCTTAAGGAGATGTACGGAAGCGTTAGTTCTCATGTTTAATTTAATTACAAGGAAAGTAATGCATTGTTCAGAACCAAAATTGACACGACATGTTAGATGGTGAGATATATTCAACACATTTAGCTCCTGGGCATGAAGAAATAATTTCAAGAGAAATGTTTTTCATGTCTGAGCTGCAGACTTTGCAAATTAATGAATACCTTGATTGGAATATTGGATTACTGGAATGACAGTATGGAATATCAGATCAAAGGCAGGTTCTGTTACTATTAGTACGGAATCGTACTTTACACATAATCTTATTGCCTCCACAAGCAGAATATTACTTTGCATGAGTAAGCTTCTTAGCAATACGATCTTTCATCGAGTTGAACATTCATTCTTCGTCTTCCTTTCTCTGCCCACATACACGCTTGAGGGTGAGGTTTTGGTAGTTTTTAGCCCAAGTACTTGGCCGTTTAGACAACATCAAGCCATCTGCTCCATACAAACCAGTGGGGTGGTCCCCCAGTCCCACACAACAGGAAGGGAAAAGCACAAGAGAAATTGTGATTCTGAGTCATAATTCATTTCCTGGTGCGCTCACAGACTGCACGGCTTCCCATTACCCCCTTGCACAGGGTGGATCAGAGAAACAGAATTTAGACAACAAATAGTACATCTTAAAATGTGATGAAATGAGTGTAGTGGGAGCCAGCTCTAACTGAAACAAATAGAGCCTTCTGCATGCAAGTTTAAAGTCCACGCTTTGAAGTCGACAGAAGAAAACCCTACAAACATTTCCTTCAGATTTTTCTAAATCATCAAATTAAAAACACCTGGTGTAAGCACTTGACAAACTTCTGACAGAACCGTGCTTGTTCAGAAACCTCTGGTTTCTAATCAAAGTTACACAAATTGTTCTCCATCAGCCCTCAGCACAAACATCCCTAGGTTTCCTAAATCCATGGATTCAGAGAAGCCCATTTGTGGACTACATGGGAGGACAAAAATAAAGTCTTCCAGGGGCCTGAAGAATTTGCAGGAGCACACACATTGAATTAAAGGTGAGAGCATTTGGGCTTTTGGGTCCTGTATTTCTTAAGTATGACTCTAGGAACTCAAAAATGACTGATTTTTTGTCCCAGAGGAGGGGTCTGGGCTTTTTTACTAATAATTTAGATAGTTTAATTTAGGACTAGAAGGATATAAAATTTTGAAATCTCAAGCAAATGGAATTACTTTTCTCTAAACAAAACAAAATTCCTGTTTTAGAAAGAATTTTTCTATTAGTTGGCAGTGAGTAGTTATGAAATTGCACACCCTGCTGATATGTTTCTAATAAGGGATGATGTCCTTCAGTTCAAAGTAGATAACTGCTAGATTGAACGTGGTTTACATGTATGAGACATACTAGATGGTACTAAAATTGTTACAAATTATTATTTAATTTTTTAAAAAGGAAAAGGTTTCGTAAGTAGTCTTAAAGGTTTCAACTTTAGCATTTCCTAAGAAAGAAAATATGTTGAAAGCATCTTTTTACTGGATCAGATTTGACTGTGATTGAACAACCACAGGATAAAGACATAATTATCACAAAATATCCACTTACAATAAAACTGAATATTATCATAATAAATTAGGCTATCAAGTGTCTTTCATTTTACCTAATATTCTGCCACAGACGGAAGGTATTACGATCTATTAAGTTGTGAAAGGGTCTTTACTACAAAGTCTTGAGCAAGGAGGAAATACAGGTGTTAATGAAAGAGAACTACATGGGGTTTTTTGCCATTATTAAGTGAGGGTCAAGCTAAAATAATTTGGTTGGTAAGAGAGCGGTACCTAAGATACCATAATCAAAGCAGAATTCTATGCAAAACTCCACATTATTAGGATACAATAAAAATTAACTTTCTAGGGGTTTTATGTCATCATTGTATCCTAGTGTAGAAAGGATCCCAGAAGACAGTTGTGCACTGTCACAGTAAAACAGTACATATGAAAAGGCACGATCAGGCCAGACAAGAAAACTCATCAGGGAAGCAAAGGTATAAACTCACACTGGACATGGTGCATTTTTACTCTACAAGTTCCAGGAAGCTGTGATGTGATTCCAGATTGTAGAGGCCAGACTGCCAATCTTCCCAAAGGACACAGGATATCTTACTCCTGAACTGAGTGAGAATCAAAAAAAACCTTGCAGTGTGAAACGCGAGTCATCATCTTCTAATGCAGGACCAGGCAAAAAAGAGAAGACGTATGCAGCACATCCTTACACGGAATTATCGTCAGGTATGGAAAGGAGCAAGGGCACTTCAGCTCCACCTTCGGAATTCTCCCCTGTTGCACCAGTGCTGCCAGTCGGTTGATGCCGTCATTGCTCGCCAAATACTGTCATGCGTAGTAGATGACAAACTAACGCAGCTTGGATTGAAAATTCTGCTTGTCAGACAAAGGTGACATGACTTTCCTATATTCAACTCATGTCTATATACATCTAGGTTTAAGGATGCTTTAAAGGTTATTTTTGACTAGTACCTTGACTTACTTCATGTTCTTGCTGAGTAAAATGCAGTTCTTTGTAAACTGCCCTAGCAGTTCCATTTGAGTACCGGATATCTGTACAATACGCATAGTATTTACACTCTAAAAAGAGAAGTCTCAAAACAAAGGAATGCTGACAGATCGAAGATTAATGAAATATTTTTTTTCCTGGCAACAGAATTCTTTGTTTTGCCAAAAATATTTTAAATGATTAATGTATTTTTTGTGATATTCATATAATTTCCTATAGAGAAAATAGAAATATCAATGAACAGGAATTATTCATACTGAATGAATATATCATAAAAAAGTAGTCAGAAAACAAACTGATACATATACATGGGATTCAGATCAGTCCACAAAAAGTGTTTTCAGAGATATTAGTCCCAAAACTCGAGTAATAAGTCAGTTGAAATGTAGTTTTGAAATAAGAATTTAACAAAAAACCCCAGTATATTTAATTTTTAAAGAGATTTGTAAAATTTGTAGGAATCACTGGAAAGAGAAACAAAAAAGCAATTTCAAACAAAACAGTTCAAAAAAAATTATTCCGATACGACAAAATAATAGGTTCTGCTTTCAGTTAGAGTCACTACAGCAATACTGAATTTACTGAGCCATGAATAATATGGCATTCAGGAACAAAGTTTTTATGCTCAGTAACAAGCCACTTTTTGCCTTACATAACATTTTTGGAGAAAGGATTTACATGTTCTCATTATCTCTGTACACCCATGAGAACGCGGAGAGCAAGCAGACTGTCTCACAGTTTACACGAGGAAAAGGTTTCTGTTTACCATAATGATCTCTTGAATCTTTTTAATCCTCTGTTAAAAAGTGCACGGCAGCTGCATTTGAAGCCCTTCTTCCAGCTGTATATTGCTCAGTTTTTGCTTTTCCACGGAATTCAGAGAATCGTGGAGGCACAGAATGGTTAGAGTGGGAAGTGACCTTAAAGATAATCTGGTTCCACCCCCTGCCCTGGGCAGGGACACCTCCCACCAGCCCAGGTTGCTCCAAGCCCCGTCCAACCTGACCTTGAACCCCTCCAGGGATGGGGCAGCCACAGCTTCTCTGGGCAACCTGGGCCAGGGGCTCACCGCCCTCACAGCCAAGAATTTCTGCCTCAGATCTCATCTCAGTCTCCCCTCTGTCAGTGTAAAACCCTTCCCCCTCGTCCCATGGCTCCCCTCCCTGCTCCAGAGTCCCTCCCCAGCTTTCCTGGAGCCCCTTTAGGGACTGCAAGGGGCTCTAAGGTCTCCCCGGAGCCTTCTCTTCTCCAGGCTGAACCCCCCCATCTCTCTCAGCCTGCCTTCATAGGAAATCGGTGTAATTAGACTGAAGGGATGTTGCGTCGTGCTTAACAATTAACTCTGCTAATATAGCTGATGTGTCCAAATGTTCCTTTTGGGGATCTGTGTAAACATTTTCTCTTGACAATTCTCTACTCTCCACTTCTTACACTAATGAATTGGCAGCTCCTTCCACTGTCTACAGTCCATGCTTACCAACTCTTAAGTTAAATATATGAGAATTCAACTTATTTTTTGATAAACAGAGCAAATGATGATATTACAAGAGAGGGGTAAGGTGAACACTTACATTAGTGCAGACTGGACATCAACATTTATAATAATTCATTTAGAAAGATTAGGAATTTACTCGGTTGAGTATTTCTACAATTGCAACCCAATTGACTTGTCAGTGAAATGTAATTCAACTGCTGTATTACAGTCTTTAATTTGTATCATTTCTGTCGCAGTTAGATGAGGTTTGATCCTGGAAGCAGTTAAGGCTTGAGTTAATAGAGGTAATGGAACTCAGTACTTCACAGAATCAGCCCAGAGACAGCAAACTTTGCAGTTGCCAAAGAGGTAAGTACAAGAAGGGCCAGAAGCTGTTAGAAGAATGAAGTATATTTGAAAACAAGTAAGTTACCTTGCACAAAAAGTAGCAAACAATATATGCAGAAGTTATACAATTAAATGATGCATCGTGATACCATCACGCAGCAGCAGTGAAGGGAATAAACAACTCCATTAGGAAGCACAGCAACATGGAGTCAAGTGCCATTAGACTAACGAGACAAATGTTCTTTTCCTTGTCCCACTACTGAAACGAGATAAGGTATTTCACCTCTCCTCTTTTTCCTCTGCCTTTCTGATGTTATGTTTGTCAGAGCTCTGTCTCTCATTATGTTTTGTACCGTGCTTAACAGGACAGCTCCTTCATCCCGATTATAATCGCCAGAAACGGGACGAATACAAATCCACCAAATATATGTGTTAGTTACGAAGTCCGTTCTTCTCCAGAAAGAGACATAAGCACCCAAAAGTAACCAAACTCTCTAAATTAAAAATCACGATAAAAATCCGTTGCTGCCAAACACTGGAAGTGCCTGACTCGCTGAGTACCGCCCTGCTTGAGCTCTGCACGCAGTGTTTCTATGGTAGGCTCTCGTTCAAACCCAGGACTGATGTGCTTGGCAGAGATCAGCTCCTCATTTCCATGTAAGCCCGGTATCATTCAGAAAACAAGCCCCACGCAAATCCAGAGTCCAGACCAAGCAGGCGTTTTCAGATCACACCTAGCACACGCTGACAGGAGTAACCTACTTCCAAGCTTCAGCTGTGACTGCTTGATGGCCGTGGAGCGAAATCCAGACCTGCACTCAGGTTTTAGGTTAGACCTGTAGTACACTGTTCATGGGAACCTCCCCATCAGCCCTACTTACTGTGCTTGGGATCAGATCACAGAATTTCTTTCCTTTCAGAGGATGCCCAACTGGAAGATCCAGTCCAATTCTCATCAGATGAGCTCTGTGGCAGGTTCTTATGGGAAGCAACTACCACTGGCAAGAGAATCACCACTCCTTCCCCCCCCGATCCTTACCTCTCGTTTTGTAAATTTTAGTTAGTTCTAGTGAAAATCAAAACACACAACAAAGGGCACAACAAAGTTGGTAACAGTTATTTAAATATTCCTTAAACATGATTCAATAACATATCAACCAATCAGAGTGCAACATTTGTATCTATTTAGCATACTCCAATCACTGCTAATAGCCTCAGAAGCGAGAACAACTAGCAGGGAGTTTGAGCAAATCCTCATGAAAAATATATGGCACTGGAGGAACAGCACGGTGTAAAACTGTCATTGTCATCATCCTCATCCCTCATCATCACCACCTGCTGCACACTTTTTCGCCTGAATTAGCTTCCCTCATTAAAGGGGGCGTATTCCTTCAGCTACAGACCCCGTTACAGTGGCCTCTCTTCCTGACAGCCCCACCTTCCACATTGCTTTCTGCTGCTTTATTGCCACCTACTAAGACGCAGATGATTTCTCTGGTTTAAAAAAAAAACCCTAACAAGAGGAAAAAGAAAAGACAAGACATCAGTGAAATCTTCTTGCTCTGCTAAAGCAAAATCTTACGGTTCATCCCTATCAATGAATGCAGTTGTACGTACTGATTATGGACAAAAAATCCTTTCCTGCTATCAGCTCATAATGAAGGAGGCTTTGCCCATCCACAGTGTTCTCATAGTACATTGGATTTTCTTCAACTCCTGAATCTTTCTAGACATGCTGGGAATAGCTCTTTGTCTTCATGAACTAGAGGACAGAACTGTGACATGGAAGAGGAAGATAAGGCTCCTCTGGAATAGCTCAGATTCTGCCTGTCTGGCCCATAAAAGTTTAGGAACATTTGTACTTCCTTTCCCATGGTCATAAACTCTGGAGAGAATGTGGAACTTGTGTCAAAGGGGAAGACTACTTATTCAATGAGTTATGTTGCTTATCCTTATCCCTATTTAAGAATTTGTCTGAATCAGACGATTGCTATCAGAAACATCCTTCTCTGCTAAGAACCGTGGGGGTATTTTTGTCTTGTAGGCCTTGTTTGAGATGGGGAAAATCCTAATTTAAGACTTCCTGGACTCCTTTTCTTCTTTGTCTCCCATATACAGTCTTGGCTCTTGGACAGTTGTGGTAAGGGCTCATATTTTAGTGCTCAAAAGGACCAAATTCAAACTGAGCTGTGTAATGATATTCCAAATAAGTTGATAAGGAGTTGTAAGTTACTGCAAAATCAAATGAACAATGAGAAACTCACTGCTGGACAGAAAGGACGATATAAAAAGAAATTAGAAAACAAGGTAGCGTAACAGATGAGTAGAGAGTTAACACTTGCTCTAACTGATTCTTCAGCCTCTGCCTCTGAAACCTCAATTAGCAAGACAGTCCTCTCTTCGGGTCCATTGATTGCCACTAAACCACAATAAAATATGAAGAAAAGCAATTCAACTTACCAAAGTTGGTTGCACAAACATTCTCTTCCCCTCTGTTCCTGGGAAAGTAGCTATTGTGGATGGCAATGTACGGGTCACTACTCCCTTAGGGACACTGAATACTAGCAAGAGAGACTGGTTTTATACTGGCAGTGTACTGGCAGCATTTAGCATTTGTCTGCGTTTGGATAGACTCCAGTCATTGTTCAGTTTTGAATAAGTAAGTGTTAGGGCACTGGGTATGTAACAGATTATTTTTATAATATCTTTTATGAATATGAGCCTACTCTTTTTGCATTTATATATTTTTTTAATTTTCTACTGACTGTAAAAGTTGCCAATGTACAAAATGTACCTCAATGAAAACTAAATTCAGCACGTAAGATAAAATTTTCCAAAGTATCACAATTAGGTTGACTAAATCCAAGCATAGCGACAATATTTTCATGTGACTTTGTTAACTTGTTATTAGTTATACAAAAGTAGCTCAAATTATCACTCTTTTTCATCTGCAACAGTTTGCATGACATAATTCCTTGGCTGTTCTGAACAAATGTCATAAGAAATGCCTGCTTCATGCCAAGAACTCTCATAGAAGTGTGATGGGACGTCAGCTATTTCTGATCTTTTCAAGATGCAGAGTTGCATCACAACTTTATCAACAGTGGTTAAAAGTTATGCTTCAAAAGTGGCATTTCTGTAGCACGATCCTTTCTCTTCCTTTTCTAGACCCAGGAACATTCTTATTTCATTTGCCACTCCCAGGGTGAATTTCTGTTTCAAATCTTTTGGGCTTTGCTCCTCTGAGAAGTACATATGCACCAAATAAGACAGCATTTACCAAAATACTCTGTATACATAACCGAAATTTTAAAGAAAAGGAAAGCAATACCTTGGGATAATCAGAAATATCTCAGTCCAGCATTTGTGTTTTATTCTTTATGCAAACTAGTAAATTCAGGAGAGAACATTCCAAAGCTGGAACAAAAACTAAGTCAAGTCAGAGTTAAGGCTCATGGCATACACACGTAACTCGATGACTACTGTAATTATCTCCAAGACAGGCACTGTAAATACAAGCATTCCAATGCAGAAACACTGTAGCACGTACATATAGATGTATATGTGTATATTCAACACCCAATTATCAGTAAGAGTATGTAGAAATAGATGAGTTTTCTCTCATCGGGGATCAAACACTGTGGACTGCAGGATTACAAAATGTCATTACTATAGGATACAGTTGCGGTTTTTTTTGATTCCTTAACCAGGTAAATCAGTGACAATTAGTCAAGGAATATAATCTCTTAGATCTTCATGTTCAAGAAAACATCCCTTTTTTCCTCCAGGAATAATACTGTTGTTATTAGTACTATTCTCTAAAAACTATTGTCATTTTCATACAGTTATATAAAAAGGCTGCACTCAGCCCCAATGTATAAAGTAGCAAAAGTGAAGGACAGACTATAAGCTTACTAGATAATAAATGTGACATAAACAAGCCAAAAGACAACCTTGTATTTTTTTCAGAAGTAAAAGAATTTTAGTACTGACACTCTAGAATTTATCCATGTTGACAACAAGGAGCTATGCACACCAGCGTAGGGCTGTAAAAGGTACTGGCTACAGTTCTTCAATTTTGCTTTTAGCGCTATTTTGATAAAGTTTTTTTTCTTTTTTGGGGTTTTTTTGACAGATCCCTCAGGCCACAGTAATACAGAAGCTTATTGCAAACTCACTGAAGAATGTAAAGGCGGTTTAGAGAACGGCATGTTTGGACTCCGCTAAACCCACGAAATTTCGTAGCATCGGTTAAAATGTTGCTAAACTTTTTACCAACTAGAAATCTCATTGTGACAAAAAAAAAGAAAAAAGAAAAATTGCAAGAAAGCTTTTATTTTTTATTACTCTATTTGCCTTCCACCTTTGCCATTTACCAAAAAAGAAATCCCACATTTTTTAAGAGTTACTTTTCTTACAATATTTTTCAGGGATAATACGATATAGAAAAAGTTCTGGTCTTTTTCCTTTTAGTGGGTGAGAAAGATGACGTCCACACTGTTTCTGAGGGTCATTCTAGAATAGGCATCCCTATAAGCATCTCCACAAAGTGTCCCTCCTGCGCTGACAGAGAAGACCATCTGTTCCCAATTCCAAGCAGACACCTTTACAGAGTCACAGAATCACAGAATGGGTGGGGGGGGGGTTGGAAGGGACCTCACCCAGTCCCACCCCTGCAGAGCAGGGTCACCCAGAGCAGATGGCACAGGAACGCGTCCAGGCGAGTTTGGAATGTCTCCAGAGATGGAGACTCCACCACCTCTCTGGGCAGCCTGTCCCAGGGCTCTGCCACCCTCACAGCAAAGAAGTTCCTCCTCATGTTGAGAGGAACTTCCTCTGGTCAAGTTTGTGCCTGTTACCTCTTGTCCTGTCATGGGGCACCACTGAAAAGAGCCTGGCCCCATCCTCCTGACACCCACCCTTCAAGTATTGATAAGCATTGATAAGATCCCCCCTCCCCTTTTTCCAGACTGAAGAGACCCAAATCCCTCAGCCTTTCTTCATAAGAGAGATATTCCAATCCCCTAATCATCTTGGTAGCCCTTTGCTGTGCCCTCTCCAGCAGTTCCCTGTCCCTCTCGAACCGGGGAGCCCAGAACTGGACACAGTTTACTGTCCTCCCAGGGCTCTTCTATATCCTGCCAGCTAACAGCCTTCATGAGGTGGAGTGCCCTGCATCTGTCTGCGTAGGGCTGGCCTGCTGGAATGTCTACAGCAAACAGGACAGCCTTTCCTTCCCCATCCCAAGCTGAGCCACGTCCTGCAGAGGTAAGGCATCTTCATTGCCTGACAGGCTGTATGAGCCTGTGCCTTAAAGAGAATCTACAACCCTGGACTCTGCAGAGCTTAACACCACAGGGGTATGGAGCACCTGCAAGGAACAACTAGGGAGAAATCCTAAGAGGGGAAGAGCAGTGGAATCTGGCGACTAAGTCAGGAGACCCTGTTTCCCTGTCCTGGGATACTCTGAAATTAGGTGGCCCAGGAGTATTGGGTTCTCTTTCCCAAAAGATGAAGCCACATTCTCAGCCAAGCGACATCAAAAGGAGCCTCTTCAGCAATCAGCATTTGACCTTCAGCAACACTGGCTCCTACCACTGATTCCGCTTTACTGATGCTGCTGGATCAGTTAAAGCTTTCCATTGCATCTATTGCAGTAAATACCTACTTGCAGACCCATAAAATATTTTAATGAGATATGCAAGTGCGGACGTCTTTATTGTAAATTTATGTAAACGTGTAAAGTAGTGAATCTACTTCCTAGGAGTTTTGAAACCATTAACATGACAAAAAAATTCTGTTCTCTCAAGTATTTCGAAAGATTTTGCAACTGACTTCTACCTCTATAAACACGAGCTTCACTGACCTTACTGACATTATGTTAATTTATTCCACATGTGTGTTAAATCTGTCATGCTCTACAGATTTATTGGAATAATTCCAATGGGAGAATGGTGATGTGAGAGAATGCCACGCACCTGCACCTCAAGGCACAGTGAGCAGAACTTACTAGATCATCCTGCGCGTGCAGCCAGCTTATTTAGCCCTTCATGACTAACAGCCAGTTCCTATAACCAGTTCCTATAACCACTGTAGGTTATTGAACAAAAAACACCAGCACACTGAACTGTAAAGAATCTCAAAGCTCGTAGATATCATACAATAGTATTTCATAAGCTATGCTGTATTTGGTAGGTGTCATTTTCTTAAAAAACTGCTGTGTAACTAACAACTTTTAAAAATACTTCTTTGTCTAGCTTGTAGGCTGTAAACAACTATAAAATGAATACAATGCCAGGTAGAAAATTGGTACATAAGAGGGGTCAGCCACTTTTAGAAAATCACACCCGTAAGAGCATTTGTTTTGTTAGTACACGCAGCCTAAGATTCTGCTTCAAGTTTCTCTTTTCCTCGCACAGAACTCTGTCTGCCGCCCTAAGGGCCTATGCAGCATGCTCTCCTCTCTTGACTCCCTACAAAAGAAAATGCTTTCACATATCTGTGATAAAAATGAATTTTTAAGTTCCCATATAAGTAACAGGGAAGGAAACCTCATTCTTTCTAGTGTTTGTTTAGCAGCTAGACTTCAAACATGCTCTGAAAAGCAAACAACTCCAGGAAAAGGAAAATTGAAACACAAGCAGCACCCTGAACAGATGAAAGGTTTTGAACTGCATCTGCAGATTAAATAACAGGTTAACAATGATGGGAACCAAATACAAATCCAAGATAAAGGGAGGAACCAAACTACACAAGGTTCATGACAAGTACTAATTCTTCTACAGATCATTTTGTAGGGTTACTGTTATTATTTTATACATCTTAAAATGAGAAATTTCTTCTTTGAGCAACAGGGGATCATGAAGCTTCAATGTCACACCAAGTTTGTTCTTTTAACTTCTGTATACGAAACAAATAGCAGCTGAAAACATCTGCATTTTACGGAAAATTAATCATTCTGGATCAGATAAATGAGAAAGTCAGCAAATGCCACAATATTGTTGGGTGCTATTGCTTTAGCCTATCACAAATAAACATCCTGACTCAAAATGTGTCATTGCCCAGAAATATTTATTGCATTACTGCATTGAAAAACGAAGTAAGAGCTCCCTCTGTGTAACTCTGGATGCATTACTTCCTTGTACGGTATTATGGATACATTTGTTTTACATTTTACAAGTCTTACTGTGAATGTGAATGATGCACATAACAAATTGACAAAATTCTTCGAAAAAAAATCAGAGTTCTCAGCACTAGACTGAAATATCTTTTTTTTTTGGTGAAATTATAAAGAATATTTATAGGCTAAAAAAATGTAAGATTGTTCTACGGTATGAGTTGGTGGTAAAGGCCCACTGAAGGTACAGATGGAGCACACCTGGTTTCTGAGGCACACACACTTCTGCGTGAAAGTTAAGTTAAACCAGAGCAATAAGAAACATCTGAGGAGGCCCATTATTATCGCTACAGTTGGATGACAGTTGAATTTACCATTCTGGGCCGTCCTCCCTGCCTCTCTGTTGAAAGCTTCTGCTCCCACAGCAGGAACAACTCCCAAACCCTCACAGATGGTTCACCGTCTCCCCCAGCTCACCCTACCAAACCACAGTGATGCTGCTTAGGGTTATTTTAATATCCTGGGTGGTAAACAGCAGTTTTTCAGAACTTGTTTCATGTGTGGTTGCTCCTGCTGCAGAAGCAATAATCTCCAAGAGAACGCCAGGCAGACAAACAGTAATTGCCTCAGCCAAATGAACTGCAATCATTTGTGTTTGTAAATTAAAATTCTGAACACAAAGGTGATTCTTTAGTGATGCATTGTAGAAATGGGAACTGTTACAGCATTTCCAGCCTATCTTTGCAAGGATACTCCTGCCTTATGTAAACAATTCCTGGAGCTATTTGTAATTTTTCACAGAACGTTGGCAGACAACTCCGTAACCAAGGGGAAAAAATGCCTTTCTTCATGAAAAAGAATCAATAATGCATGATGGTAGTGAGCAGTGTTAACATATAGTCACTGTAGATATTACTTACTGCCTTGAAGCTGTATAAAATGATTCCAAATCCCATTGCACTTTCTAAATAAGAAAACCCACCCCTTACCCATCCTTTCCTTTCAGAAACAAAACTTTGCCAGCACTTTTCAAATTTAAGGTGGAAAATTACCTTTTATCTTGAAGTTTCTGTCAATTCTATACTAAACTTGACAAGCCCTGGGATTGATGTGATTGAAGTTATAGGTAACACGTTAACAGTATGAAAATCCTACTGTTTAGTTTGAGGTTTCCTCCCCTTTTCCTCAGTAGCTACACTGACAAGCATTTTGGACCGAGAAAGGAGAACAATGAACACTGGTACCACCCTGACTTCACAAATTCCTTCCTTGTACCCTGAGGAAAGAACAATTTTTCCTTGACTTCAGAACTACTGGTTATCTAGCAGAAACACACTTACTGCCTCTACACCACAACTTCCATCAAAATGCACCACTTTGACAAGGGCACTGGTTTTTTTTGCCAGTCTGTGCTGTTGAGAAAATTGCTACCTAACTGCTGAAGAGATCCTCCAAGGCCACTGTAAGGACTTTCAGACACAGGGCATCTCAAGAAGGCTGCTTCACCAGGCCTAGGATTTAATCACAAGAATGACGGTAACCAGCCTGAATCACTTGATTACAGACTCTTGCCATACTTGCATTTTGCACAGTGCATTCCTCTCCCAAAGAACTGATCGCGAGAGGGTTGGTGCTTTTGGAATTAACAAACATCCTATCCAGACCTTCAGAGCAGCAGTTCATTGTGGGTTCTTAAAGCGTCTCCAGTTTATGCTCTAGCTTTGTCGAACTCCGGGGAGACCTTAGAGCCCCTTCCAGTCCCCAAAGGGGCTCCAGGAAAGCTGGGGAGGGACTCTGGAGCAGGGAGGGGAGCTGTGGGACGAGGGGGAAGGGTTTTACACTGACAGAGGGGAGACTGAGATGAGATCTGAGGCAGAAATTCTTGGCTGTGAGGGTGGTGAGCCCCTGGCCCAGGTTGCCCAGAGAAGCTGTGGCTGCCCCATCCCTGGAGGGGTTCAAGGCCAGGTTGGACGGGGCTTGGAGCAACCTGGGCTGGTGGGAGGTGTCCCTGCCCAGGGCAGGGGGTGGCACTGGGTGGTCTTCAAGGTCCCTTCCAACCCAAACCATTCTATGGCTCTCTGATTCTATGAACTCTTTGTGCTGACATGTCCCCAATACCGAATGTTGGTTCAGTAACTGCTCATGTGAATAACCCACTGTAAAACACCAGTGTAGTGGGTTTTCTGGACAACCAGAAATGTGTCCTAAGAACTCAGACATTATGGCATGGAAGATACTTTTCTAGACAGTACTGATGACTCTGGAATTGTAACACTAAGAAGTTAGTTCCCAAATATAGAGTTGTAAGACATGATGCAGGTATGATTACACTCAGGTGGGCATCCTTCTGATGACTGTAAGCTGCCCAGTATTAGTAATTTGCTGGCAATCACAGTATCAGGCCTCTGGCAATTCTGTGCATGTTTTCTGGCTGCTTGAGCCTGTGCAGTAGTATCTTCACTGCCTTTGTGAGACTAATTGCACTAAATTTACCTGTGATGTGATCACACAGTTATTTGGGCTGACAGGCCTAACAAAATGAGATCAATCTCCCCAACCAACGGCAGAAGAGGCGTGGGGAGGGACAGCCAACAGAGTTCAATCCTCCTTGGCTGCCAGAATGGTGGGAGGTAGACCACTGGCACCTCCTGCCTGCTAGAGGAAGTAGCCTTTCATTTCGAGTAAAAGATTAAGTACTTACTCCGGGATCTAAAAGTGTATGCTGAGAAATTCTATTCAACAATGAAACTTTTAGAAGAAGTATATTGTGTTGATTCGTCTCTAATGAAAAAGGACATCTTAATAGTGAATTGTATCTTTTGTTAATATTTAAATATGGGTCAGGCAACACCAGAGTGAATTTGCATTCATAATTCCTTTCTGAAAAGATAATTTGACATGCTCTCCTTTTTCACCGTGCTGTGTATTCAGCTTTAGTTGCAGAGATCATTTACTGTACTAATGCCTTTCCCCTTCAAAAATGTCTGTGCTTGCCATGTCTCATGATGAATACCCATTTGTAAACAAAGTAGTGATTCATTATTATAGCTGAAGGGCATCGTTTTACCTGGATGTAAATTCATCATTTTTTTAATACCTCACAGCTTGATGCTTGAAATCTCATCAAGCACTCTGAAAGCTTCGTTGGCACAGATTGATGATCCAAACAATTAACTTAATAATGGCATCAGCAACTGGAGGTTAGTATCAACTAGAGAAAGAATGAGCCAAGTTCATCCCTAGTGTATGCCTAATAAAGTCAAAGGAGGTACGCTTGGGATCTATTTATTGCAAACAATATATTTGACCCCTTTTTTCCTATTCTGAGCTAATTTTACGAGTCTAGCTATACTGCATTAAGTACTTCGTGGACAACAAATTGAAGCATTTTTTTTTTAAACAGGTTAGGTACTGTTAAACACTATAAACAACACTCCTTTCTCAGAATGGTTTCAGAAAAGCTAATTGTGAATGTTCTTTCAGAGCTCAGCTGGAGATAGCCACTTCTCAGCTGTTAATTACTACGCCTCACCTGAGATATGGAGATGAGGTAACTGCCCATGTACGTACTTCAGGTCTGCTCTAATGCATAGTAAAGTAGCATTCAGTAAAACCCTCACTCTATGTTGTTTTTCTTACCTGTCTAGCTAGAGAAGCTTTCCTGTTTTTCTAGCATTGTCTATCTCAATGCATCTCTATGTGACCCGGGAATCCACTGATGAACGTATGGCATCATCCGAATTCAGGCTGAACAAACCATAATTGTCTTAAGGAAGATCTTCTGCTATGGACTTTGATGGGTTCTAGAAGCTTGCAACCATTACAACCACCTCATTATTATATCCTTTGCTATCAATCTTTCTGCAATATTAACCTCAGCATTTAAAGAAATCCAAAGTACTAACCCTTAAAGCCAGGGGAACTTAGTTCTTCCCTAGAACTTTGCGATGGTTGAACAGCGAGCCTAATGTCTCGTGCCAGCTGACGTAACCGTACCTGGCAAACAGAGCCTGGGAACTGCCAGTTCCAAGCTGGAACGTGACAGATGAAATACTTTTCTTTCTGAAGAGAGCCAGGTGCTTGGAGTCAGATGTAAAGGGCTTAGGTATTGCCTTGAAGCTAAGCTGTTTCATCCTCTCTTTGATAGTCATAAATGGGAGAAATTCACAAGTCAGATGACTATAAAAGTACTCCAGATCCAAAGATGACACCTGCCACTGTCTGCTTCTTTTTTCTTTTTTTTTTTTTTGGTCATTTTTATAATATTGATCATTTCTACAGCCTTGTCGCTCCCTTCCTCTACCAGAGTTACTCTAACTCAGATTTGTAACTAATTCTTCAGATATTTCATGGCAGTTGGTATGTCTTTAATGGTACAGTTAGGGTTCCCATGTTAACACTAATCTTCTTCCACTTGTACATCTGGCACCACAGAAAAAACACAAGTGCTTCGCTAAGTAATCTTCCTACCTATAAGAATTCAGGCACAACTACCCCCAGACAGTGACCTGTATTTGCCAGGGCCGTTACCTGCATCAGTGACCTTGCAGTTGTGATTTAGTTGCAGGAGCAACAAAACCTTACATGTTAGATAGGGAGATATTATTCACTACTTTGGGAACGCTGATTTTAGTACAGTTATTAACCAACTAAGACAAGCACTGTCTGATTGTACTGAACTTTTGCATATTAAGATGCTGGGTATTGAACATTAAGATGTTCAATATGGGGTTGTTTTTGAGAGAAGCAAAAGATTAAAGTAATTCTAAAGAAACAGACTATTAAAGACAACACAGCACACAAATAGAGATGATGATACTCCGTATCTAGTCAACAGTACGTATTTGTTTGCTAAAGCCTAATGCATAAAAAATAATTACTGAGGAATGGAGGATGGTGACCGGTAGAAAGCAGGGCCAAAAAGAAGAGGAAGGATCAGGGAGTTAGATACAGCCAGGTCAACTGGCGGTCTAGTCGTGCTTCTAAAGCATGATAAGCTGTAGGGAAGACAAGAATGCATACACAACTCATTTCTCCAAAATCCTTCAGTTCTAGATGAAATTCTTTACTACTGCTCACAATTTCTAAAAAACAATGAATCTAAGTTGAATCTGAAGAGGTAAATCTGAGCATCTATTTATGTTCTTTCATAATATAAGAGCAAGGAGCCATTCAAGAAAATTGAAAGAAAGTAAGCTTGAAGTTAAAAGATAGTATTATTATAAAGCACATAATTAATGTGTTGAATTCTCTACCACAAGATAACGATGATGTTCCCTTGGCAGGGAGGTTGGAACTAGACGATCTTTAAGATCCCTTCCAAGTCTAACCATTCTATGATTCTATGTGATAGCAGCAGACAGAAAAAACATACATTTAATGAAAATACTGCTACATTAGATGGAATATTAAAATACATTTTCATCTACGTAAAGCAATTAGAGTATTGCGAGATATATCAGATGGTATGACAAACCAATAAAAGCAAGGAAATTAAAACAAAATAATACCATATATCCCTTTATTCAAACTTCACACAGATCATCAAAATCTGATGACTTTAGCTTTTATCACACATCTCTTAGTCGAGATCTCTCCCTCCCTCCATCCCTGTTCCTTTGCTAAGGAAGATTTACTGAAAAGCATCTCCTTTGTCCATGAGGTTTGTGTAGAAAACTGTAGATTACTTTAAAATCACCTAGAGGTAAAGTGACCTCAAATTCATCACAAAAAATAATAAATTATCCATGTACTAGAGTTCTCAAGCCTGAGTTTTCTAGCACTGATACTTTTAAAGAGATATTGGGCAATGTGGAAAGGTAACTTCAGTCTCAGCCTAACCGAAAAATCCTTCCAATTTTTTTTTTTTTTTTAAACAGATGCCCCCGCTGCACAATCTGTTTCAACTCTGCTGGAGTATTTGATGCTGGCCATTGTCAGCTCCTTTAAAATAGTAGATAAATAGACTATTTACTTGGCTTGGCATACCAATTCCTATTACAGGCCAGCCTATTTTACTTCTGTAGCTTTCTTTTCTAAGATTAGTGTAGGTTCTTAATAGATGCTCATTAGGTGACCTGACTTTTCTGTGTACAGAGTAAAGAAAAGCAAGTACATGTAATGGCACACCTACTTTTAGACTAAAACAGCAAAGGACAGAGCTACTTCTTCATTTCCAAAGTAACTAGGTCTTAATTTTAAAACAAAGGTAGATGTGTAACTCACAGATTAGATATAGGTTATTTTCATACTCAGTGATTTACCTTAGCACAGAAATTGAAATTTCCAATATAGGATTATTATGCAGTTGAGAAGCACTAAAATATTTTATTTTATCTATTGTTTCAACTTCAAACAAGAAGTTGCAATTAAAATACCTCTTACTAGTTTGCACTGAGAATACAGAAAAGAACACTAGTAAAAAACATGTTATGCCATTTTATGGACACAGCAATAATGAAAACATTGCCAAAGCAATGAGATTTGCCAACTACTGATGAGACTCAGGAGAAATTCTCTAACAGATGTTTCCTACATCAAATAGATGCTTAGCCCTCCCTGATTACCATGATCTTGAGAATTCATGACTTGATTCAATGATCAACACCTCTTCGGCAGTCCCATAAAAAACAAATTCCTGCAATAGGTTCTCCTTCCACACAGCAGCTGGGAAAATGTATTTATGGCCTTGAGTCCCTTATGGTGAAGTTGCGTTACAGCATTCTTGTGTTCATGACATAATTAGGGTTCTGTCAGCACATCAGTCATACACTGATGAATGCACATCCCATTTGCTTTGCGATTTTAAAAGCTACTATCTCACAGTGACCAGTCACGACTGTACTACAAGCTGACCTGACCATTTGCTTACTTATTGAAAATTTGATCTGCTGTGCTACAAGATTATTTATTATTACTTACTGCAAATTTACTCCAACAAGCTTCCTTTGACAACTGTTATTTATTATTTTTAAATGCCCTCTAATACACAACGCACGGAATACTATTCCCTCTGGATAACTTCTTTCCTTGGCTTCAAGTTTCATCATTAAACATTGTTTAGACACCCTTCAGGAGGAGGTATCAAACTCATTTAGAGTAAGAAGTCACCACCCAAATAAGAGCTTCAGCAGCTTATACCTAGGACTGTGATTAGCAAAAAAATAATAGTTGGAGATACTAAATAAGCCTGGAAATAAGGATGGTCAAATGAACATTGCTTTAACACAATACCCAGATCTATTTGTTTCACCTTCTTTAATTTATTTTTAGAAGTTCTCAAATCTAGGTCATGCTAATGATATTTTATATCTATAACATACGCTTCAACCCAACAATACTTGCTCAGCTCACAACATACACATTGCATATATAATACCCGTGAAGTACACTTATTTTTGCAAAAACATACTTTGAAACAAAGTGTAACAGACACAGAAAATAAATTATTACCAAGGAAATGTGAGAAACCCCTTGAGTTTTCACATTATTCGAAGATTTTTAGAGTTATATTGTAGCTTTTTGTCAAAGTTTATACCTCTTCAATTTTCACTGATTTTCATAACGAAAATTTCAGTTTCTCCTGCTTTTCATTTCCTTTGGTATTTATCCTGTTAGTATGAATAATAATTCAAGTACCTGGAATGGCAAGATTTATTTTTGCAACCAAACACATGTTAAAGTTTCTTATGAGTGGGATGAAAATAACAGGCATTTTGGGAGAGGGCAAATGAGATCTTTTAAAAAATATAACTTTATAATAAGTATTTTTAATTCAGTTAAATTTTTTTACTTTTAATAGTCAGGAGTAATAATTCAATGGAAACTAATGGACCTTTTTTAGCATGTAACTGGCATAAGAAAAACAAACCCTTTGATTTGCAATAAATATTTCTTAATAGCAAGTCATCTCTTTGGGACTGGAACACAAAAGACAGCAAATCACTGAATGGACGGGTAATTCCAGCAACACAGTTTTTATAATTATATCCTGAACAACAGGGAGATTGAACATCTGAACTTAGCCTAGCGGCTTAAAACATACACTTCAAAAAATATCACCTTGCCTACTTCTTGCACATAAATCATAGCGTGCCACCTTGCCTTTGCAGCCCCTACCTTCCCGACTGCTAAAAATTGCTGGCATCATTAACTCACTTCATATTATGCTATTTCTCTTTCTGCCCAACCTGTCACCACCTCATTTTCTCCTGCATCCCCCGGTTTGACAGATGCACTTGCAGTCATACTTTTCTAGTTTTTTGACTTATTCAGATTGTGCTATACTGCCAGCTTCCTCCTGAGAGCGCTGCTGTATCAGGAGCCTGCCTCCTCTGCTCACAAGTACAACTGAAGGAGACTTGCCAGCACAAGAACCGCAATATTGTGTCCTACAGATACGCTGCTTATTTCCAACTGAACCCACGCTGTGCGGATTTATCCACGACTTACAGAAACAACTGACTTTTCCAAGGGAAATGCATGTAGCCCACATCGCTGGGTCCTAGCCAGCTCTGTCTCGCAGACATAGAGGGCACACGCTCTATTCGTACAGTCCGTGCAGAACATTAGACACGAAATATATTCACAACTTCTAAAAAAAATCAAGCAGATTTTTATTCTGTGTTGTTTGATTGCATATGCCTGATTTTTAGAGCTGCTGATCATCGCTATTCTTTTGTGCGCTTTACAAGACCTTGTATAAAATTGGCATATAACAAATAATGAGTTTCATTTTTCTTTTATAAATACATTCTAAAAGGGAAACTAGACTATAGCGGTGATTGCAGCATGGATAGATCAATATGGAACCCTATCAAAATCATGAAACTGCTGATACAACATTAATTCAGCAAGGAATTAAAGGAGAATTAATTCCAAAACCCCCTTTTTTCTAGAAAATCTTATAATCCAACAAGTTTGGTAACATTATTAAACCACATGAAATTCTGACTAAAAGCTACCTGTAAAAATATAAAGTAAATTAAACCACCTGAAAGATCTGAAAAAGTTACAAGTATCAAATTAGGGTGGCTGTAGAGGCGTCTATCAAGTGCCTCTCTTAGCCCTGGTCACTTCAGTGCTTTAGGAATGGTCAAAAATTACTGTATGGATAAAAGGATAGTGATAGTGACAGGTAAAGGCGCAGAGTAGACAGGATCACTTAAACTCTGTCTAAAGGTATGCTGTAGTGCACTCTTTTGATGAAGTAACAAACCAAACCATGTTGTTTCTACTATCTTACCCCCTTATCCCTTCTGAGAACAAGGAAACCCTGAATCTTATGTAGCTGTTACTTCTCTCAAGCTACCGAGTAAAGTACCAAGTAAAACAAACAGTGTTTAAACGTGCGGATGATACAAATGTACACGCAGTCACAACGTGTAAAATGACCCAGGTGTGGTTGTGGGCAAAGAGAAACTGTTTTCCCAAATTACTCTTATTTTCTTAATATGTGTCTTTGGGTTTAGTCTGCCTTTGCTTCTAGTCTAGCTAGGATCTTAGAATTATTTCCGTGTAATATCTGCCAATTTAATTAATGGTCTGCTTACTCCCTCTTCCAGATCATTAATGAAGATGTTAAATAAGACCAGCCTTAACACTAATCCCACGGCGCCTTGGCAGACAGCTCTCCTCACAACGTAATTCATCATAGCCTTTGTTTGGAGATTGTTTGGATGATGCAGCTGATGTGAAAGGAGGCTGCCCACCTGCTCGGCTGAGTTAACCACAGGGAACATATTACCCCAATTACTGAAAAACTTCACTGACTTTATTTACTTCTTGCTGCAAGTCAGAAAATGAAGAGTGTTGACGAGGTTCTAGAGAAAAGCTCTAAACCTTTTGGTTCCTGACACCTGAGAGACAGTTCAGCAACCAGACCGCTGTAAATACTCTAGATGACAGGCAATTCATAGAAGCAAATCCCTAGTTTTCAAAAAGAAGCCCTACTGGATTAACCGACTGATATACATTCTCAGTTTAAAAAAAAAAAAAAAAGACTTAAAAACTTCAACTCTAGAAGAAAACAATCCATTTTTCTTAAAGCACTCCCAAAACAGAGCATTTTAGCCTGAAAGTGACTTACAAGAAATCAGCTTCCTCTGCATCGTTGAGGGCAAAATCTACTTGGCAGTAGCTGAACTGCATTTAAGCTACTTTGGACTGAGACTTCTACAGATGGAGAATTCTCAAGATAATTTTCCACCCAGATAATGATCTAGGTAATGTTGTTCTTACCTACATGGTATCACTGATTCTTTTTTAGGGGCTTGCATCCCTTCCTCTGTCATAGCCTGATGGTGTAAATTTTCCTTTCTGGTAAATCAGCCTACAGATGGTCAAAGCAAGACCTCTCCCCCTGTGAAAAAAATAAATATAAGACATTTAATGATCACTGTGACTTCCAACAGTTTTTATTCTAACTGTGTAAATATTTTATATAAGCTCATGAGCCATTGCGGAAGCTTCCCACTATTACAAAAAGAGTGCAGGGACTTTTCAAGGGAGCAGTCTGCTCAAACCCAAGACCGCTGTAGTCAGTTATATCTTTGGGCAGCTTCTTCTTGTGTACTTTCATGATTCAGATATTATTCATGTTGGTTGTAGATATAAATCCTATAAATCCTCATCCAGTATGCTTCTGAAGTCCAGTTAGAGGACGTTTTGGGTTTTTTTTTATTTTATGCAGTTCTTTCAGGTTTGTTTTTCTTCAACAGATTCTACTTACTAGTAACCAACATTAACCTTTCCCTAGTTACTCCAGTGTCTAAAACCTTTTACAGTGCTGACACTTTTATTCACCGTTTACACAACTTCTCCTTTCCTTTGATTTGACTTAAGATAGGTAGTAGAACAGGCGCAGTTCACCACTATTTTCTCAACAAGCCTCCTTAGCCTGTGACGGGCCACACTCCAGTAATACAAAATTTGCACCATTTATGAAGTCTGCATGAGGCAACCAAAGGCAAAAGCTGAAATACAGTAAAGAGAATTCAAAACATCTGAAGGCAAAAGGAATAAATCATTCCTAGTACTGCAGTGTTGCCAACCCTTAAATTGAAAAAGTGCATCCAAAAGCAAGGTTTTGTCCTTTTGGAACATTCCTATACTGCTGGCAAACACCTTCCTCATCAGCTTCTATCAGGTTCTACCCTGCCAAATAACCTTGCTGTCAAATCAACATTCCCCCCACTTCACAAATCATGAGAAACTTTATTGCACAGAAGTTCACCTCTTACTGCTATAGCAGTTTAATCAGCAACCCTTTATTGACAGTCCTCTGCCAGCACCTCTTACATACACTATTTCATTAAGGGGAAAAAATAAATAAGGGCTGCAGCATGTGCAAAGTACAATTTGAAATTTTTTTAAGTAAGATGAAGGATTTCACACAGAACCCAAAAACACAGCATGAGGAACAGTGTGTGTCTTTCTTAGGCTCAAAGAAACACGCCGACTGGAAGAGACCTCTGCTGTTCCCCTGGTCCAACGTCCCACTCAAAGCAAGGAGATCTTCAAAGTGAGATCAGATTTCCCAGGGTTTTCCCCAGGAGTATTCTCCAAGGGTGGAGATTTCACATGCACGCTGTGCTTAACCCCTCTTCATGAATTCTTGTTTTTTCTTATAAAGTAAAAATTTCCCTTCCTGAATGTGCTGCGTTGCCTCTTGTTGTTTTGCTGTGCGCCTCTGAGAAAAGCCTCTGCATCCTTAACAATGTCTCCTCGAGCAGGTGAAGACAGCAATCAGAGAAGTGCAGAAAGCCTTGCCCTTCTCTCGTAAGCAAACACTGCTCTCAGCTTCTCGCTGTCCATCGTGTTCTCCAGCCCCCTAACCACCTTGGTGGAGCTCGGCTGGACTCTCTCTAGTTTGCCAATGTCTTCCTGCGCTGAGGAATCCAAAACGACACACAGGAGTCTGGATTTGGCTTCACAGGTGCTAACGAAGGAAAAATCATCTCTTCCCTTGACCTGATGGCTGTACCGTCCCCAGGAGAGCTGCATGCGGCTTGCTTTCATTGCCACATGAGTGCACTGCTGGCTCATTTTCCATTTGCCAGCAGGACAGCTGCAGATTCGGTCTCCAGCACTGCTCCTCCGCCAGGCAGTCCCAGTCCAGCATTTCTTGCATGGGGTTATTCCACCCCAGTAGCTGGACTTTGAAAAAGCAGCATCTTACTGCTTCTATACAAGCCCAGGCTTGTTTGTTTCCGAGTTCCCTCACATCTTCCAAACACACTACATCTGTACGCTCTGAAACCCAGGAAGTCATTCACCAATTCTCATCTTTGCGGCCCACAGTTGTTTTCTTTTTTTGCTTTCTTCTGCTCCCCAGTACTTCTTTCCCCTTGAGGAAAAAAAAAAAAAATCACAGCTGGTCATTCTCCCCTTTCCCAAGCTGTCCCTGTCTTGAAAGCCAGGAATGAAACGAAAACCTCCACCGCGGTATTGATACGCTGCTTCCTTCCAGCCAGGAGGAAAAATCTCTTTCCACTCTCCACAAGGAAAGGTAGACATTCATAAAGAGCTAAAGCTTTTTATCCAATTCAAAACCGCCTCTAACCTTTACCAAACTCAGCAAGGTCTATCCTTTCCTTACAACCTGTTACCCTTGACCAAGAATAAAGTAGTGATTGTAAGCTCTTTGGGTCAGTGCTTGTATCATCAGGAAGCCAGACACCATTTAGGGGCAAAAATTAATATCTTAGAAAATGAAAATAAGTCCATAAACAGGGACATTCACATTACTTTCACTAGCCAATGTGAGTTCTGTTATTGCATTCTTACATGACTTGCTGATAGGGGTGCAAGTAATAAATATATGTATGGAAGGCATCCAGTTTTGTTTAATTTATCGGCATTGTTTGAGGAGCTATGAATCATGTCAGAGATTTAAAGGGATTACTGATAGAGAAGAGTGTAACCTTTCTTCCAATACAACAGCTGTTCCGAAAAATTTCCATAATAACAGTTGCTTTTAATTATATAAAGAACTGCAAAGCCTTTTTAGCTTCATATCAATAATGCAGCTTTGATTCAAAAGTTGCTAAAGAGATAATCCTCAGTCTTTTTTTTGTCAAGGCCAGTTTGTGAATAGCAACAATTTAAATCCCAATGTCATACATTTTTTTCAAGGGAAGGAAAGAACAGTCTTTATTTCCCTAGAACTTGGACTGAAAAATTATAAACAATGCTTGGAAAACATTCTCCTAAGAGTCCTTCAAGAAACGCGACTGATGCCTGATCAAATACATTTAAAATAAAAATATCAGAAATACGGCACAGACATGAGAAAAAAAATTATCCTAAAATATCCAGCCCAACACTACCGATAAGAATAAACCAAACATCTCTATATCTAGAGTTGGTATATTTTACTAAAGAAGGATTATTTTCAGTAATTCTCAAGTCCCAGACAAGTCAGTGAAAATTGCATTTCTTTATCTTCCACTCTCCCTGCTTCTCCCTATGATTGAATACTGGCCTCTGACTGCGTAATGCTTATTCATTCCTCATTTTCTGGGCAGATCACTAGTTTGTGAAGATAATTAGAGACCCCTGCTATTCCTTCTAAGCCTTGAATCTTCAGGCTAATTAAAATGGAGTGCTGCATATACATATGCAGCTGATAAAGGCCTGCAGCAAGGTACTAGGAATCGTACTATTTGTGCAACAGAGAAGTAAAAGCTGGTTGCATCTGCCAGGACAGTTTTTGCTATGGCCCTCATTGCATTTCAGCCAGCAAACCTAACTTATTTCTGTTGTTAGAGCTTCATGGATCTTATAACACTATCTATGCTTCAACAAATATTATCCTAATGTTTTTCAGGACAGCGTTGAAGTACAACTTCTAAACCTGAGATCCCAAGATCATCTTCTCCTAAATCCTCTTATTTTTCCTTGAGGTGTTAATCTTAAATGTAAAACATCCAGGGTAAGAGAATACAGCTCAGAACACTGTATGTATAAAAGCAATGGCGGCAAGAAGGCTACAAAGAATGTTTCTTCCTCTCTCCAGGTACGAATTTTCTCCTTTTTGCTTTCATCTGTTTAGCACGTAGATAGCCTAGAGGCACTCCTAGACATTTTTTCTTAAATAGCTTCAAGGCTTTACCCTTTGAATAAACTACTGCAAGTTTTAAATATTTTCTTTTCTCCTCCAAACAAATGTAGTAACTTTTACTTAATTTGGGAGGAGCCAATATCTATCAACAAAACAAGGAAAAGTACCGGCACTGAACTGCGTCTCAAGACGCAGTAAAGTCCCTAAGTTGCTAGGGAGGTTGTCTGGACTTATCCCATGAACACTGGGCTTCAGTAGGATCTGCTGTTCCCACCCTGAGGCGGTTGCACATTGCTGTCAAACTTGTTTCTCCAAATGAAGTTAAACTACGACTGCAAATTAGATTATGCTATTGTGCATGGGTAGAGGCATCCATGCTGAGGGATCCCAGCATCTAAAAGCAAGCAGAGGATTCAACTTTAACTTTGAAGGCAGCCTTTAAGTAGTTTATCATTTTCAATACAAATTTATAAAATACCTTTGGTTTTTTCACTTATTTTCCGAACATTTTATTTCTGAATTTAGGCTGGGTCTTAGTCAATTAAGTCAATTAAGACTTAGTCAATTCTTCTCCAATATTACTCTATAATTTAAGATGTGCAAAAGAGGTTTTTCTCCTTTGGGCATAATATTTTGCAAAGAAACATTCAGGAAAGAAACTCGATCTTGCTTAAGATAGTTACAGAACTTTGCAATGTCGTAATTTGTGTACTACACTGAACATTTCTGAAGGCATCCACATATTTTCAGATCTTTCTTTTTCTCCAGTTTTGCTTTCTAACACAAAAAATATACTTAGTCTGTAACAGCTTGATCTCAGGGGTCTGATACCGAGACATAAGCAGTCAAAAAACAGGACTTCCCACATTCAACTTCACTGACACCCAGCCTTGAAGATGCCTACGTTCCCAACAAGGTAAGTTTCTGCTGTAGCCAGTTTTCTGCCCCTAGGATGTGCACAAGCACCAAGACTTGAAAATACCAGTTTCTTTATACCTCATATGTAGATGGAATTGCCTGTCTCTACATATCTTGCTTTTGGAGTCTGCTCCAAGAGATGTAGTTGCTTGTAATGTTTACCAGGTTTTCTTGAACACAAACACGGCGAGGAGAACACTGTAGTGATCTCCACAACTCCCTCTCCTGCTGGCTTAAAATAGTCACACAAGAAATAATACATCCAGGTTCAAAGCGCTTGGTCTGATTTGGAGCAGCATATGGACTGTTGATCTCCTGCCACCAAAGGAACTGCCATTATCACTGGGTTATTAGGTACTCTGATGGAGAAAGAAGAGGAATCTCTTTAGTAATAAAACATTTCCCTTCACTAAAAAGAAAAAAAAAAAAGAGTGTAGACGGATACTGAATACCTAATAATAACTTAATAACGACACCATTAAGACGAAGATTCACTCCCAACACGCCAAAATTAAATTCATACTCTCAAAAGCTCCTGTTACAATTAACGGCAAGATCAGAGTCTGAGATCAGAATATCCTTCCAGAGACAGTTATATTACAAAATACGGAGTCTGAGGTTCAGCAGTCAGATGCTGAAAATTAGATTTGATAATTCCAGGCTAATCTAAACGACCTTGGTTCCAGTCATTGCTCTAGTTAAAAACAAAGTTATGCAAAGTAAAAGCACTCTGATAGGAAAGACGGAGTTAGCCTCAGCTCAGAACACTCTCTATTCGAGTCTCCTGCACACTTTCGCAGGAGTTAGGAACTCTAGGATCAATTGCTCCCGCTTCCCAGGGGAAGGATGCACCACTGATTATCCGGGTATCAACAGATTGCCATAGCAGCTTAAAGAAGCTGCCACATTCTCTTTTTTGAAAAAAAAAAATTGCTTTTTTTGGCTATCTCCCCAAAGGAGGGGGTTCACTGCTATGAATCCGGAGTGCAGAGAAGCATCTAGGCAACTCCAAGACACTTCAATTCAGCCCCCTGCTCAGAGTACAAGGGAATCACGCTCTTAGACACAACTCTCCCCTTACGCTCCATAAGGAAAATAGGTGACTGCTTGAAGTTACGCAGCAGGGTATCCAACAGCAGGAACTGGCATTGTTCCTCTGTGGCTGATAGAGAGAAAGATCTAATGAGGCCTCTGCTCTAAATCACTGTCTGGTGAGGTGCCTACCTTTTGCCATTGATTAGACAGGGAGTTCAGAGTGTCCATTACCTTACAAATATAGTCTAGTCGATAGACCTCAATTATTACTGAACTTTAGGGAGTGTGAACAGCTTGCCTCTCTCCTTTTAAGTCTGTTTCCCTCTTGTGGATTTAACCCTTTGGTTTGAACAGAAGAAAAATTCACATTTAAGATAGAGTAGTTCTGTTTTTTCTTTATTTTTTTTTACCCAGCAAGGGTCAAGAGATTAATACAGTACAAAGGTCTCTTAGGAAAAGTATGATTTTCAGCATTTGAAACCAATCCATATCTAATTCCTGATTGAAAATGGCAAAATTACTCTGCTGAAAACTAACACGTCAAACTAGACAAGATTTTCAAAGATTATTTTTTTTTTTCATCTCTAGGGAAATAAAGAACTGATACAGATATAAGGAATGATTTTTACTAAAAGAGTGGTGACCTGCTTACAGCCGAACTGTCATTGACAGGTGAATCTGTTACACTATTAATCACCGCTCAGGGAAATCCTGGTAATAATGTGACAATATTGAAGTATTAGTCGTTTTTTTTAAAAAATATAATTACATACATAATCAAGGGGTTTGTGATTTTTTGCATCCTCTCTTTGTCTAACTCATGTCCTGCTTTGGCAACTTAAAGTATAATGTATTAAACTTATAAATAAGAAATCAACTTTCTTGTTTAGTATGAGTTGGAACCCTAGGAATACGTTTATCGGTGACCAGCTTTCAATTGGTATAAATTAGGATGGTATTATAAAGTTTCAACTATCCCTTTTACTTCCAATCCCTTAACCCATTAATTAGAAGTATTTTCAACACATACTTCATGTTCAGTGAGAATAGAATGTAAGTTGTAGCATTTTGTTGTGGCTGCAACAATGAAATAAATGCAAGAAACTCCCCAAACTAAAACTGTTATTCACAGTTTTGGTTCGTGATTTTATATTGATACTTTAGTGCAATTTCTGAAGAACCTCCTTAGTCTATATCTTTAAAATAACTGCAGCTGTAAAAAATAAAGTTACCATAGTATGTTTTCTGTAACTGAAAATAAGAACTATAGTAAGAACATATAAAAGGATCCCAGCTTTCAAGGCATTATATATTTTGAGATAACTGACAAAAAATCATTTAACTATGCATCCATATCAACTATGCACGACCTTCCAAATCCACCGGCAGACCAGGAATTCATAACCAGAACACATTCCCTCAACCACGCAACTATTTGGATTAATTGCCTTAACAGACTTAATTTAGAAGGATTTGGGAATGTTTTTACAAGGTTTAGGAAGGATTTCATTAGGATTACATAATGAGCAATTTTGAGTGTGCTTAACTGTTCACACTAACTCTCTAGGCAACCATGCAACAGATCAGTCCTCCACTGCTTATTAATTCTTATCCAAGATTTTGTCACCATAAAGGGAATGTTTTTGTAGTCCACTGTATACTTCAACCAGCCAGAAGAACAAACACTATGCCTCAGCAAGAATCTCAGTGCTGGTGTTGTTCTTCAGACTATTGTTGGTTTAAAAGAACAGGGTGTGCTTGTATTCTGCATATTTCTGCTCTCTCGTGCTGCCTTCATAGAAATATAACTATTTGGTCTCAAATGATATTCCATTTAAATCAGTCTTTATTTGCCATATGATAATATTCTTTGCCAGCATCTTTTTTTCAAAGCTTTGATAATTGCAAATTTAACTTAAGTATTTAAATTGTGCACCAATGTTCTAAGACTGACATATTAATCCAAGGGAGAAAATGCGCATAAGACAAAGAGTTTGAGCAATTGGATGTTGGTAGTTCCACTCTTGCAAATTAACCACGTCAATTTTATGCCAAATGTCCTGCAACATGAACTGGTACAACAAGGCAGGGAACTGGGGCTTCTGTATAAATTCTGGAAAACGGAATAAAGAAAAGGACTATATGCTTTTCATAATTCTGGGAAACCTGAAACTTTTGAAAGAAGTGTACTTTTTTTTTTCCTAAAGAGATCACAACTGCAATATTATACCAGCTATGTCAGCAAAAACATGAGTACCCAGTTCTGAGCACACTGTTCTATCGTTCTATTGCAAATGCACAAACAAATCAAGAAATGGTGCCTGAGAACACCGCTGGGAAAAATAACAGAGGCAGCTGTGCACACAGCTACAATAACAGGGGACAAATTTATGAGCATATGTAGATTTACTCAATTTGTGTTTTAAAAATAGATTTTACCTTTCACTGCAGGTGACTTGCCATTATTTGCTATATCAATTATCACAGTACAGCAGAATGCTATGATTTTGTTGATGTAACAGCAGACAGGAAGTAAAAAAATAGTCAAATGTTAAACTTATACTCGAGTGAGATTTATTTGCTTGTTTGGTCTCAAAATTTGCACACTTAATTACCTGTGGGAGAGATTATTTCTCTTGGACATTGGATTTTCCAAAGTCAAAATAAGGTGTGAACAACTATTGATGGAATTACCTGCCAAGAAATTTTATATTCTCATAAAGAACCCTGAAAGAAACGTAACGAAAGCTTTTATTTGGCAAGCAATGCATCAGCCTCCTTTAAAACTTGCATCTTACAAAACATGTTCCCTTTTAGCCTGGGAACTGCAGTGTTGAAACCGAATGGCAGCAACTGAGATTTCCTGACTCAAGGAATTACTGTTACGGAAGCAGCTAAGATTATTCTACTTGGGACGCTGTAAACACAAACAGTTAAATATTTCTGTCTTGACTGCACTACTACGTCATTAAAACACTGTATCAGCAGGAATTTTGCCCAACGACTTTCTTCATTCATCTGCTGTCATTTAGGTGCTTTCACCTAAAAAACATCCTGATTTAGAGTTCAGCATTAGGCATTTGTTTCAAACTATAAAACTAGCAGACTGTTATCCCTTACAGTGCTACCACCCCTCTTTCCCTTGTTGCAAGTATATTCTTAAAACACTTTTCTCAAAGCAAAGAAACTCCCAAATGTTTGGGAATTTCCCAGCCACCACCAAGCACTTTAATATAAAGCTCACCAACGACAGTTTGTACGTACCTGGAATTCAGCTTTTAGTGGAATAAAAGCGCACGCAAAAGGTGAGTTACTGCAGAATCTCTAGTTAAAATTCAGTGTTTTCATGAGCGGAAAAAGGAGTAGAGAACCTTAATAAATGGTTAGCGTTGCAGGTGCTGATGCATCTGCAGAATTAGATGTGGAATTGAAAACCCAATCAGCTGTAACACACTGCACAAACTATCTACTGAGAAATACCCAGTTATAAAATCCCTTATCAACAAAAACATTATATTTGATAGCCAAGAAACAGGAATGGTTATTGTCTGTACTTTTAAGGTGCTTACATATGATAATATAGACACTTGAGTTACATATCAATTTCTAACCGCGTTGGTAAAACAGTAAGGTGGAACTCGGGGGCAGCAGAAAAACCAGTTTGAGTTTCACGTACCGTTTTGGAAAGCTGGTGATTTCTGCTCTCTGACTAGCGAGCTTCATTGTTTTAATTTAGAACGATTATGGCAACAACATCACTGTGAAAAAGAAAAAAAGAATATCATTGCAACAAAGGGTACCATACCCTACCTTTAGTAGCACACATGAATTCACATTTTTATTTCAGCACACGTAATTACTTTAACCTGATTTAGTCAATTCCTTTCCAGGAAAAAAAAAATAATAAAAATCACTCTTTTAGGAATAAGACACATTTTGTTTGAACCCAGATAAAAGACTGGATGTGGACTGTTTCTGTAAGTAATAATGTTAATTAAGAGATTTTGACCAGTGTGAGTGTGCCTCACCGGGTGGACATTAGGAAATGGTGTCTAACGTTCTACCTTCAAAGGCAAGTTCCCTCAATTTTCTTACATTTCCCTCAGTTTTCTTAAAGCTCGTGGAGTTTATTACACCCGTTTTTACTTCAAATCGAGCAGAGAAAAGCACGTTTTCCTTGTGTAAACTTGGACTCACTGCAAAAACCTACTAAATGTTGACTTTTTTAAGGCTGAGATTAACTTCCAGTTGTGCACCGAGTAAGTCTTACAAGATGTACTTGCAAGGGCGTTTTACACAATACCAGGAAGCTGGTGACTGTTTGAGGAAATTAGAAGTTTACACTTAAGAACAAAATAAATGGGATATACCGTGTTTTTCCTGAAAGGTCTCACAAAATAAAGCCTTCTGATTAACGCAAAAGGCAGTCTAAAACTAAACACTGGCTCGAAGGGGCGAAGGAGGCCGGGCCGCCATTTCGGGCTCCCCCGAACCCCCTCAGCGCCGCCACTCCGCGCTCCCCTCAGGAGCCCCGCCGACGATCCGCGCCTGCCCGCGGACGCTTCTCTCTGTCAGCCCAGCGCTGAACTCCCTCAGGGCCCGCAGCCGCCACCCGGCAGCCATGGCGGGTAACGGCCGGGCGGTGGCGGGGCGGGAGCGCCGCCCCTCAGCCGGCGCCACATTGGGAAAGGCGGCGGCGGGCGGCCATGGTGGAGGGCCCGGGTTGCACGCTGTACGGAGAGAGGCTGCGGGCCCGGGTGCGGCGGGGCCAGGCGGTGCGGAGGGCGCGGGGCAGCGCCGGAGCCGGCGGCGCGGTGAGGGGCGAGGAGAGGGAGGGGCGGCCGCCTCTCCTCAGTGGCAGCGCCGGGCCGGGCCGCGCCGCGGGGCTGGAGCGCCTGGGTCTCCGTGCGGGGGGGTGGACGGCGCCGGGTTTGGGGGAGAGGAGGGGATCGGGGCTGTAAGGAGCCCGGTGAGGTGCGGGGACGCGGGGCGGGCAGGCTCCAGCACAGGGCAGGAGGGTTGGTGCGGCTGGCAGAGAGAAGGCATGGCCCTGTGGATGCGGGGCCAGAGGAGGCCACGAAGGTGATCCGAGGGCTGGAGCCCCTCTGCTGTGAGGACAGGCTGAGGGAGATGGCGTTGTTCAGCCTGGAGGAGAGAAGGCTCCGGGGAGACCTTCGAGCCCCTTCCAGTCCCTAAAGGGGCTCCAGGAATTACAAAATCATAGAACGGTTAGAGTGGGAAGGGACCTTAAAGCCCACCCAGTGGCACCCCCTGCCCTGGGCAGGGACACCTCCCACCAGCCCAGGTTGCTCCAAGCCCCGTCCAACCTGGCCTTGAACCCCTCCAGGGATGGGGCAGCCACAGCTTCTCTGGGCACCCTGGGCCAGGGGCTCACCGCCCTCACAGCCAAGAATTTCTGCCTCATATCTAACTAAGTCTCCCCTCTTTCAGCTTAAAACCATACCCCCTCGTCCCACAGCTCCCCTCCCTGATCCAGAGTCCCTCCCCAGGTTTCCTGTAATTTGCATAATAAATAAGCATTAGCAGATTGGGTGCGTAAAGAGGTGTTGAAGCTGTAGAAACATAGGGGGGTTTGGAAATGATGAGGGAAAGCTTTTAGAATCGCTCTTGTTCATGTAGTGTAACTGTTAAAATTTAAGTTAGCTTCAGGAAACCTATGATGCAAGGGATGTTATAGTAGCAGTTCCTAATTTTAATTTTTTTATTATAAGTCTTGACAAGTGTGAATGAAACATGATGAGAGAAAGGTACACATTGGCCTGCAGGAAAGGAACTTTTAAGCTTTTATTTCTATAACTTCTTAAAAAAAAAAAATCATTGTAATTAGACCAACTATTTAAATAAATAAAGAATGTGGCATCTGCTCTCAGTGTGCACAGTATGTAATTTTTCTACTAGTTTTTATCCTTTCTGTTGGTAGCATAAAACAATTCACCAGTATAAAACTCTGCTGGGGTTTGTGAGACCTTCTGGTAGAAGAAGTTGGGATGTCGGTAAGCAGCCCTGGCTGATGAGCTGTGAAGGTGCGGTTTTGGTTACAGAGGTGGATGGGGTATTTTTTTTTTTCCGTGGCTGGTTTTGCTCAGCTGTGAGAAATTGTGCATTGTGTCCCAAGTATTTGGGATGCCTCCAGACAGAAAGTTGAGGATTTTTTCCCCACCTTCAGCATATAAAAGGCAGTGTAGGAGCGTTTGTGATTAAGGCTCAAGAAGATAGTACTTCCATTTAGGAACGATTTAAGGAAGAATGTGGTTCAAGATATGTCTGTCTAAGATTATGCAGTCAAAAGTTTAGTCTTTATAGGTTTGTATCTTTAAGGACTGAGCTTTTTGAAGTAAGGAGTTATGCTCCTATCGTTTCAAAAAGAAAGTTCATTCCCCCAAATATATTGATGTTCATAACTTGGTGCAGCAAAAGTCACCTCAGGGCAGACTCTGTTCATTGACAAGTGACAGTCATAAGGGTCTTGGGCTTTTTAGATCTCCCAGTGGCTGCTAACCACGGCCAAAGCCTTGCTGAAGACTACACCGTGTAAGAGAGTTCGTACTATGAGGACTGTAAGGGCTCACCTGGTGCCAAAGCGGTATGAATTTAGCTTAAAATAATTTGAAAAAACAACTTAGTTTTTCCACCTCTTCATTTCTTACTCTGATTTAGTTTAAACAAACCTGAGTGGCTTAAAATAAACCTTGTTGCGCACCAACTTACGTTAATACTTTTATTGGAAGGGATGAACTGTTTACGTGAAAGGCAAGGTAAGTGATGTTGATGTTATGCAAAAAAAAATAATTCTATTTTTCTACTTGACAGAATAATAACCGTAAAACCCCCCTGAATATATATAATTTCAAGGTAATAATACAGTGGAAGATTGTACAAAGAATAGCTCTGAAATTTCACTAACTAGCTGAAGCCTTGCTGATTTGCCAGAGTCACTTTAATGCATGTTCACTTGGCAATTGAGTCGTATTTGCTTTGCGGTTGAGTTTTGTGGTTGAAGCACTAGTACTGCCTTGCAGTTAGGGCTCTGGTGACAGTGAACATGCCGCTTGCAGGTTTCAGCAGGTTCTGGGGACCTTCAGAGCTACCCTGAAGTTGGCTGGACAAGGTCCTGGGCTGCCTGACCCAAGTCAGGTGTTTGGACCAGGTAACCTGTAGCAGTCCCGTGTAATTTCAGTGGCGTTTCATGTGCTAAGCAAGAAAAGATTATTGCTTCAGTCTCACAATTATCTTCCTCTTGTCTTCTAGTAGTGTCCCACCTGCTGTTCAACATCTTCTGAGGTTAGGCTTTCAACGAGTAGGAAGAGAGAAATAGCTCTGGGGGCTTCAGTGGAGGCTTTTCTGTAATGCACGGTGCCCAACGTGTAACACTGGAAGCGTGGTGTTAGCTTGGATAGAAGCTCCAGCAAGAGGCATTTGGAGAAGGGTGTAGGTCTGCAAGTGGCAGAATTGACACTCTGACAAGTATTTAATATTCAAACTATAGGTCTTCAGTTTACATCATCCCGAAACTCTTATTGTGAATTTATGACTTGAGGGAAAAGGCATAAAATACCCTTATAAAAAAGATGTATTGTTTCAATTCAGAAAAGAGTGAGCAAAGTTATGATAGCATTAGCCATAGTGACTGTCTGCTTCCTGGGTTAATAGTCTCATTGGTTTTGATAGAGCTGCTTAAGGAGAAAAGGTTTAATATTGTCCAAGTTGGAAAATTAGCTCATACAGCTACTTGCTGAATGTGTACCGATGCTAGAATCAAAGTAGTATGAATTCTGTTTTAATCTTTGTGTGTGTGTATCATTTTCAGGCTGCCACAAGCGCAGATAGAACCTCTGGTCACGATTCCCTTGTTGGACATGTTTACAGGGGCGTGGAGACGTTGGGAAAGGAACTTTTTATGTATTTTGATCAGAAGGCTTTGAGGTAAGAGGTCAGAAGGTGGCTTCCTACGTGTTCAGACTGTACATATTCGGGCCGTCATCTTGTTCTTGTTAGTTTCAGAGATTTGAAAGTTAGTGTTCCCGAGAAACTTCTCAGCAGCCTCTCTGCAGTGCTGGGAATACTGCATATAGTCACTTCCATTTTCAGATAGTTTATTCTTGGTCTAAGAGTCCATGTGTAGGTATCTGAAAAGGACAGTTATTCCTTGAAACACTTAATTTCAAACAAGAAATTGCATTTTCTAGAGACAAAACTCAGAGAAGTACGTGCACCTACAGTTACTTAGTATCTTCCACTACAAACTGTACTTGCAATTTCTTTTAACTTTCCTTAAGAAATTTAGACTGAAATCCTGTACTTAATTTTTATGATTCAATTGCTATCATAATAAACTCATATGAAAAAAAAAAAGCCAAACTGAAAATATTCTCTCTATATAGATTTATGCTGCCTTTCTTTCTTTCTTTAAACAATATTGACAACTCCGTGGTTGGGAAGCGTGGTTTGAAATTTGGGCAGATGAATGGTTGGGGTATCATAAATGTAACTCTTGACTTTCTAGTGAAACCGTGTCTCCTAGACAAATGGTAAAACTGCCAATTTGTTGTTTGTTCATGCTTTGCAGAGCTTATTAGGGGTTTGTTGGCACATTTAGGATTTTGACATATGCTTTAACCCCTTGGACGTCTTCTTGTACTAGCTGGTAAGGTTGTACTTGGAATTCAGTTTACTTTTTCTAGTTCAATATGCCCCTGTGCTGCAAAATTAACTGCAAATAAATCTAACCAAACACACAGGGCTATGGATTATTAAAAAATCCCCTCTCATTCTTTATTGTAATTAGTATAGAATACATAAGTAAGGCCCTTGTATTTAATAGGTAAGGCTTGCATTTAATGCTTTTCTTTTACATGCAACTTCTACATGCAACATAATTCTAATCTTTTTAAATCTTTAAAAGGGAGAACAACAGCGCTTCTACGTTCAGTGTAGTCTTTGTTGCCTAGTGACTGATCTTGAGCAAAGGTCGTGGTTTTTGTATATTTAAAACTGATAATGTCTTGATCAGTAATAACTGATGTTTGGTAGCAGGGCCCTGCTGGCTATCAGATCTAGTGCTGTGTGCTCATTTCTCCTAGCGTTAGAGAAATGCAGCTAGTCTTACAGGGACAGAACCAGTCTTTACATGACAGTCATGCAAGTCACTAGTAGGACAGGACTTCATATGTGTTTAAAGCAACACGTATTTGTGAAGGATAGGACTGTGGTCCTGACCAGTTTCTCTTGCTTTGTATTGTGCTTTATTAAATAGAAACGGAGAAGAAAAAACAGGTTTTAAAAAGAAAAAGGTAAGTCAGAAAGGAAGATTAAAGAGAAAGGCGGGGGAGATAACTGATACAGATGTTAGCCTTTTTTAAGTGACTATTGCATTTACTACAAATTGATTAGATAAGCAAAGGAGTGAATTATACAGTAAGAAAACATTATTTCGACAGACTGAATTACTTTTTCAGAAGAAAAAAGCCATTACTAGGGAAAGTACATAAACATTTTGCAAAAGTTTTCTTCAAAGAGAAAAAAAATATGGCCAAGTTCTAGTATGGCAGATATAATCCTTTGACCCTGAAAGGTCTTAAATAATTATTAAGTTTCTAGCCAATGCAATAATTTATTATTGTGCTTAATGAAAACAACCTTCAGTTATCATTTGATGATAAGTTTAAAAGTTTCATCAGTTCATCAGTCATTGTAGCTCTAGAAACTGTATTTAAGAAATCCCTTTAGTTATATCACTTACTTACTCAATTGGAAAGTTTGTAGAAGTTATGTACAGAAAAGGTCTCCTCTGTGCAGAGGCAGAAGTTACTTATTATCTGATAACGAACATGTTCATTCTCTTGTTTTAAAAATGTATATTATGCATCATAAAGGTGTTGAGGGGGTGTAGAGGAAGGCTTCAGAGAATGCACCTTACAGCAGCCTGAGATAGATTGGCTGCCGGGTTTGTTATTAGGAGAGGAAATACGGAATACGCCTTCAAAGGACGTATTATTTCTTTAATAAAGTTAACTCTCAAATAGGGGACTTGTCATGAGGAGGGTCACTGATATACAGAGTCTGTTATCTGTATGTTATTTCTCAACAAAACCAGCTTTTCTTGTCTGCCGCGATTACCTGTAAAAAGCTGGTGGTCATGCTGAAGTAGCATTAGTCGCACATGCCTTGTGAAAGACCGGGCCGTGCAGGGTTATTAACTCATTTTGTGCTCTTGGATTTTCTCGAGTGGGGAATGGCTGCCTGGCGGAAGGAGATAACCTGGCCGTGAAATCGTTTTATACAGTTTGGCTGCCGCTTGCCTGACTTGCAAATGAGGAGGATACTTCTGAAGTGTTGCCGTGTTGTGGATAGCAATTAGCAAATGAAGTTCAGTGTATTTGCAATCCACGGTGGGCAGTAGAAGGTTGGGTTTTTTAGGAATACAAAGGAGCAGTGATACCTTCTGAAGAATTTAATGTTTCTACTTTTTGATGTCCATTTAAACAAGGACATTAAAGTTACTGAAGAAAGTCAAGGTTTTTTGGCAAATCTAAGGATTATATTTTTTTTCAATTTTGCCTTGAAAGTCACTTAAGTAATCAATGAAAGCTGAAAAAAAAATTTCTCTGCTACTTGTGAGTTGTGCAGGAGAGACTCGCGTGGACTGCATGTTTGCCATGGAAACGCTGCAGTTACGTGAGAGAGGTTGTCCTGGGTTTAGTTTCTGTAGTGTGCTATTAATGTAAATTTGGAGTGATAAGTGGTTTAGACAAGTTTCTGAAAATTGATAGTGCACATTTGTCTATTTTCAGTTATGCAAAACCATCAATATTCTTAGGAAAGAGATAATTGTCGACTCCAAATCCCTTAAAGGCAAGGCATACAGTGTCGTGACTGGAGATTACATCTTGGCCTTTGGAACTTGATAATGTGAATTGTTACTGTTTTTTAGATGTCCATATAATAGTTTGACTGTGCTGCTACTAATCTTTTATTTTTATGGGGGAAAATATTTTAAATGAACGCAGATCCTTACAATATTGTGTAGTGCTAAATAATTCAAAAACCTCACCTTTTTTACTTCAAAACATCAACAAAAAAATCATCAACTTCTTACTACTGGTTATCGTTGAGTAAAAGATCCTAGGTTTAATTAGCATGGCTTTTCTATTTGTAATTAAAATGGGAAGATTTCTGTTTTGCCCTATTTCGGGACATCAAAGGCAGTGAAACATGCTGGAGTGAAATTTTGTAAATTTTTTAAGGTTTTTACATGTAAATGTGTAGCAATGACTCAATTATTTTTTTCTAGTCATGAACTGACAAGTCACTAAATTTGCTAATAATTGTGATTCTTAGTGCTCCTTTTGAACAGCGTCCTGGAGCTTGGTAAATAGAACTGTTAATGTGTTAATGTAAGAGCTGTTAATGTGAATGCTATATCTTTTAAAAGAACTTTCTGGAAGCATTTAGTGCCTTACCATTTGGTAGCAAGGTGCAAGAATTTGGTTTACAAATAAATGTGACTAGATTTAAAAAGAAATTTGACCGGTTAAGCCTGTGCATTACTATTCATGGCATTTAAGAATTGGAAGTGGCTATTGAAAATAAGCGGCTGAAATGTTTGTATCAGCTGAACTGATTTTTAAGAAGAGAGTTTTGTAAAGACAAAGGTTTTTAAAAAATTGAAAAAAAAAAAAAAGAAGAAGCGCTAATGAGAAGTTACATAAAGAGTTGACTTTAAGACTATGCTTAATAAAATGTTGTCTTAACCTATCTGTAAATATTTAAAATGCCTGCCCTTCCTGAAATGTAACAAAGAGGGGCTAAAAGGAAATATACACCTGATGTTGCATTTCTTTGGTCATTTGTGTAGTTTGATCTGTTAAATATTTCGTAGCTACAAAATAATCCGCCTATCCTGATATACAATGTATAAAGGAGTAGGGCACTCCCTCTGTTTCAGGGGGTTTTGGGACTTGAATGTACCAGGTGAATTTGAAATAAATAAAATTTCAAGTCAAACTTGTCCTTTGCTCAAGTATACTAGCTCCCAGCAGAAGATATTATAAAATGTAAGACCTCTTAAAGCATTAGTGATCTGTAAAAGGAATGCTTGAAAGAGTCTGTTCCACTTCTTTGCCATCTGTGCATTTTTCAGCTTCTTTCTTTTATTAATTTTTAATTGACCTGCAGGTTTTGCCTTGGTTGTAGGCAAAGAAAAGCTGAAAACAACATAAGGCAGATGTTAATGACTTTGTTTATGGTGTTATTGGAAGTAGCTTTGATATGATAACAGCGTTGGCAACGTGAGGGCTGAAATCTTTCCCTTCGTAGCAGGTGACTTCTGCCTGATTTAGCAGAAAATTGTCTGGTAAAGCAGCCTCATTTCTTTCAGCCTCCCCGAGGACTTAAGAACCTACGTTGAAAGACCAGCCTATCAAGTGAAAAAAAATTTTTAAGTGCAATGCACTGGAAAATCATAGAATCATAGAATCTTCATGGTTGGAAAGAACCTTTGAGATCATCGAGTCCAACCACACACACAAAATGTGTTACTTAATGATCAGGTTTGACTTCCGTATAATGAATTATGAAGACCACTGGAAAACTGCTGGTTTTCGGAGTGTTTCTGTCTTGGGGAGGGTTCTCTGGGAACTGAGCAGTGTGTAAGCAAGTAGTTTGTTGCCGTGTTGCTCTTGTTAAGGTAAAATACCCATAAGAACTCTCTTTCTCTCCGAGGATTCACTTCGGTATGAACGGTTCCATGCGCATTAATCCTGATGGAAGCAAAGACAGGAATGGAGCGCTACCAGCGTTGGAGATACAGCTTACAGAGGATACTGTTTGTTTTTTCGAGGTGACGGTAGAATACAGGTAAAGAAGAAACTAACCAACTTAAACACAGCTTGTTTATTTCTTTTTATAACATTCTTTTAAGAACATAGTGAAAAATCACACAAATTGTTAAGTGCTTGGATGAAAGCCATCATAGACACAAAGAAATAAAACAAAACATACCGTGTTTATTGGTACGGTAATTTAATTTTGTTACTTTTGTATCAGTTTACATACAGCTAAAGTACTTCTATGCCATAGTCTCATGAGATAGTGTCAAGGCTGGGAATGCAAGTTGGATTTAATTCCATCCTTAGCTCTGAATGCTGAACCCCATTGCTCCTGCAATGTCCACACAAGTCTCACTTTCTTAACAAGCATCAGGACCTGCGGTGATTACTGGTGTCAAATTTTTATGTTCCCAAGGTTGTGCTGTTATCTTTTTTTTCTTTTTGGAAGCAAATTGGTATAATTGTTCTCATTGACATTAAGTGGATGTTTTTGTCCATTGGCATTGTACTTCTCACCGCTAATAAAAATAACATGGCAAGCTTGATTTAAAGCATTTGAGTGTGAAGGAGCATGTGAATTCAAGTAACATATAGGTGCATATTTAATACTGCAAAACATACAAGCTTATATAAGCCTGAGACTTCTTGTATTTTATTATTTTCAAACAATTATGCTTAACGTAGTAAAATCACGGTTTAAGAAAATAAATGTTTTATATCATGTTGTAACTACTGGACAGTGTAACCATACTGTTAGTTATGTTTGATGATCTTTCCATGTTGGAAGTAGTTTTCAGACAAGGACCTGGCAATTATTTTTCAAACTAGTATGAAGGAAATGAGTATGATTTCTTGTACGTTGGACCAGATGCATGTTCCATGCTTGTATTATTGACCTGGTTTGGGGAAGGGGTGGGTAATATAATTTCTGTGCCTCTTGCTGCACTAATATTTGCATGGTTTCTGTTATCTGCCTATAATGTTCTATTATACTGTCACGTGTTGTTTTTAAAACCATACAGCTGTATTAACATATAATTAAAATAAAAATAAATCTTAATGTATTTTTCTCTTCTAGAAATGCAGCTGAGAGTGAGCGGAAAGTGAGAATGATGGAGAGCTTGGATGTCTGCTCTCCGAAGTTTAGCTTCTTACGAGCAGAAAGCGAGATCAAGCAGCAGAAAACCCGCATGTTGTGTGATGTGTTACTGGATCAAGGAGTATTACCTGGAGTGGGAAATATCATAAAAAATGAAGCACTGTTTGACAGTGGCCTTCATCCAGCTGTTAAGGTGGGTGAAATGTCTCAAGATTGTTTTTAACAATACCAAAGTATTAGGAGTGTAAATAGATATTTATATAACATTTTGTCGTCATCATATCTTTGTTTTGTCATCTGTCATTTCTGAAGTTACTCTAAGCCACTAAATTAATCTTTTATCATTATAACTGGAGATATTTGTCGTGGCATTCCTTGGCACCTGGTGCTGCTGCTCCTGCCTCAGAGTGGACGCATTTCGTGGGGCTAAGCCTTCTCTCCTACAATTCAAAACCTCTCCTTAGTAGGGAACTCATTTAACTTTCAAATCCTGACTTTGGCATCCTGTTGTGCTACCGTTAAATTGTCGGCCTATAAATAAAGTGAAGAGTGCGCAGGTTTTCTTTGTTCAGTTACTATCCAGAATAGTTTTTGTGGCAGAGTTGATTATTTTTGCAGCTGCTTCTTCCACTTTCCACCCTGCTAGTGGCATCACTTGCTTTTCTACCGTCGTTTACCATGCTTTTTTTGGTTAAGGTCTTCAAGCATGTGCCTCTAAACTTTGGTTGAAAAGAAGTCGGATGTTTGCAAAATAGATTGAGATTGCAATTAGGGGTTTTAGTTTACAGGTTTTAATTATAGGTAGGTTACAGGTCTTTCTGCTGTTGTCCCGTAGCATTGTAATGTTCTAAAAATCATTCTTGTCTTTCTTACAGGTTTGCCAACTGACAGATGAGCATATACGTCACTTGGTGAAAATGACACGTGATTTTACCCTGCTTTTTTATAAGGTATTGGCACATGTTTCAGAGAAACCTCCAAAACTTGACTCCGGCGTGTTAATTAGCATGTGATTATCTCGTGAAAACAGCAAAACAATGCGACAGGACAAATGTTTCCATGAACAGAAATGTTCATTTGTGTGCTCTTTGTTAATTGTGACTTGTTAAGCGATGGGAAGGTGGGGAGTCTGGAGTGTAAGAGTGTGCACAGCTTGGCCCCGTTGCAGCAGAAGAGTTTGACGGATGCTGCCCGAGGGCCAGTTCAGTTTTGCTGCGCACGCGCGGGAGCGTCACTTGATGTAGGTTAAGCACACGCTTACGTGTAAGATAACATAAAGGTCACTCTTCAAACTGGGCACTAGAGATCGCCCCAGGGAAGGATGAAGGTAGTTCATGTGGCTTCTTTTACAAAACTTGAAATAGCAAGTATATTTATTCGACTAAGTACATTCTAACTTCTAACAACTTGGTTTTTTTCCTAACTGAAGCAATGTTTTTGGTTGCTGGAGTGAATTAAATTGCAGTTTCTCCCTGCTGCCACAACTTCACTAGGATTTAATTTCTTACCCCGTAAATTCTGTAATTCCTGGTTGATCTCTCTCTATTTGTCTATTTTAGGAAGTTAATTTCACCTAATTCTTCTATGTTTTTCTTCTTTAAGCCACATGCAGAGAAATGAACAGCAGCCATGAAATTCTTGTCTGTTTCTCTTGGTGTTTATGAAAGGCAAGGAGCTAAATTTTATTTTTTTTTTTGTAGGCTAGGAGGAGGGCACCTAACTTTCCTAAATACCGTCTTTCAATCATAAAGGTTAAAAATGTAATTTGTTTAATAGTTTGCTTAAACGTCTGCTTTCTGCACCATATTAGTATGGTTTTTTTGTCTTGTGTCGTTTATTTCATTATGTGGAGAATTCCAGACACTATTATATCCGATTTGAAGTCAGTTCTTGTCATAAAATAATATGAAATACAGATGATAGCCAGTGTGAGTGTGCCGTAAATAGCTTTATATAGTCTTTGAGCTGTCAGTTTACGTAGGGTTTATTTTCGCTTCAGTTGAACTGTAGAGGGACTGACATAAAATTGATACCGAGTCTCTAACTGGGGTTTGAAACACGTTCTGTTTTAGTGCCGCAAAACTGGGTCTCCGCTCTACAAACACTACAAAGTATACAAGCGCCCAAGCTGCGGCCAGTGCGGCGGGAAGATCACTGTGTGTCGTTTAGGAGAGAACAGCAGGATGACTTACTTCTGCTCGCGGTGCCAAAAGGCGGATCCCCAGCTTGTCCACGCGAGGTATGACGGTAACTTTATACCGCTTCAGAGCATTGCTGCCCTCAAAGTGCTGTTACAGTACGAGGACATCACTTCCCAAGTAGGACGGATCCTTGTGCGTTTGCAAAAGAAAAATGTTTTGGCCATTGGTGTTTAAAAATGGTTAAAAGCTTTGATTCTTTGATACTATTTCTTTCAAAGGCCCCTCCTGTTATGAAAAAGCTATTGTTCTAATCCAGTGTAGGAATTATAATTTCTTTTCATAGGCTATCCCCTTCAGTCCTGGACTATCAGATAGCTTTCCATCTATGCAATTTTGTTCTGGCTGTAGAGTTACTCTGAGGATAACTAAAACTTCCGTAAACTCAGAGTGCAGCAAATATTATAGAGTTGAGGACTTTTTTTCTTTCTTCCTCCTTATTGCATTTGGAAAGGCTTTACCTCAGGGGTGCGACAGAGACGCTTTCAGTGCCACATAAATTGTGCTAGCAGCAGCTTTCCTCCTTTTATTTTAGAAAAGCACAAAATGCGTTTGATATCACAAAGGGTCAAAAGGTAAAAGTTCCAAAAGCACCTCGTTCAGGCTCTTAACATACCTCAGTTATTCTTGAAAATTTTCGTCTGAGGTCTCAGAATCTTTCCTTTTTATTCTGAGCTCTGTCAATCTAATAGAAGATACTGCTTTGCTTTGCAAACTTTGCCTTCATGAGTGTGTGTGTGTGTATATATATTTATTTTTTTTTTTAGGTAAGATTTACAGAACGCACAAATCCCTCTCCCACCTCCAACCTTCTTTCAAGATTCAGATGGCTGAAGGGATTTTGGTTAAAGCTTAAAAATCGCCTTTGAGTACAGATCAAATATAGAACATTCCAGGGTGGAAGATAAATATTTCACATGCTGATAACCCCAATCTGCCGTATTTTCAGACAGTAATAATGCGAAATGTTGGGCAGAAGGGTAGGAAGGCAGCAGCGGTCCGCTGAGTCAGATAACTAGGAAATGATGCAAGGAAACAAAATACCTTTCTCTCTCTGTTCTAGAACAAGTCGTGATTAGGGGTTTTGTTCATTTTTTTTCTTTGATGTGTTTTTTGGGTGGTTTGTGTTTTTTTTTTTTTTTTTAAACAACTAATTAAACAGTGGTATATTTCAGTGAAAAACACGGTAATGGTAGCTATAAAACAAAATGGTCTCTTCTGGTGCTGTCCTCGTCCTAATGGTCAGGTCTTTGTGTTGTACTGCTCTGTTTTCTATCAAGCAGGAGCTGTTACCAAATAAAAGTATCTTTAGCTGGAGCGGTTTATCTGCCATTCCAAGCTTTTCAACTTTGAAGGCTGAAGGGAGCCCCTGAGATCAGACTGAATCTTTAAAATACACTTTCTCCCCCTGTTTCGCGTTCCAAAGTTGGGACGGGGCAGGGGGACGCGGGACGTGTGACAGGTGACGTGGAGTTAACTCCAAAACACGCCATGCTGAATATATTCAGTCTAGTAATGTGTCTTTGATAGCTGAGCGGAACAACTGGTCTGGTGATGTGAAAATACCCATTTTTCACACTTCTGGTTGGGCTGTTTTGTTATCTAGCCACAGTATTTTGGTGAACGCTCCTGTAACGTCTGTTCTGCCTCTTGACAGCGCAGGAGCTCTGGTATGTCAGCAGTTCTCATTATCCGCCTTAGTTTTCCTGCGGTGGAGATGTGGTAGGTAGCGGATATCCCTACCGTTATCGTAGAAATCCAGCCTGTTAAGGAGAGTGGTGATTATGGAATAAGTAATAGCTCTAAGGAGTGTCACAACAGGCCCCAAGTACAGCATTTGTGTTATTAACCGAAGTGCTTAAATTCTGAGGACTAAACAAGAAGTCTCCAAAAAGTGCGTAATTCCGCAAAAACTATGGAGAAAAATGCTTGACGGCTTATCAACCGTTGTACTTAAAAAGTTGCCCGTGTATCTTACTGAACACATAAGTTCAAGTGACATTTAGCATGCTAACAATGTTTAGATAGTATGACAAAATCAGTCCTTGGTAGCACGTAGTGACTGTACAATAGTGACTTGGATTCTAAATCAGTGTATAACATAGGAGAGATTACAATTTACAAGAAAATAAATAAAATGAAATCTATAGAGGTGTCTGGAGTACAGCTTTGGCTCGCCAGTCACAGCTAGGACATGCCTGAACTCCTTCTGACGAGGAGAAAAAAGGCACTAAAAAAGAAAAAGAAAAATCCTGAATTCTGAACAGGCTCCTACACGTTAAAAGGCTTTCCAGCAAATGGTGACACACAGGAAAGACTTTCTCACTTTTAAGGTTTTCGGTTCTGTTGGCTGTTCCGATAACAAAGGGGTCTGAAGGGTGCCATTTAAATGAGAGCAAAAAAAAAAAAAAAAAAATGTGTTTGCTACATTGTGTGGCTTTCTGTAGTTTGGCTTCTGAACAGTTCTTCGTCCAGCAACGCATTTGTTATTAAGCGTTCTGTACGAGGGATGGGGGGAAATTACTGAAAAATTCTCCCTTTCTCGCCAGGTTTCTTGCTGCAGTACTTGAAAGCGGCAGGGAATTTGAAAGAGGCTGGGGCATTGTGCTGGAGGGCACGTCAGTTAATTATTAACTTTCTGTCGGTCTTCGTTTAAATATTTTTATTTGTGTTGCTTCTGCGGCGTCGGGAAAGGTTTTCCCTTGAGGTAATGAAAACAAAAATAATCAAACTGTAACGATGACACGCTGTCCAGGCTCTGCTAGGCAGCGTAACACTTGTTCTCTAGCCCTGTGCCTCCCTGCGCCTAGCGGTGTAAGGCAATTTGGAGAAGAAACGTCACAAAAGACTAACATCATTCTTTTGTTTCGCAGCAAACTGCCAACTAGAAATAGCCTAATTGGCTGGGCATATGGCAGGGGGTCATGTTCTAATGAACGCGTCGCTGAGAAAGCCGAAGAGGAGTGGACGTGTGTGCGCTGTACCCTAATAAACAAGCCTTCTGCTGAAATCTGTGATGCCTGTTTGACTTCGAGGCCTGAAGGTATTGAAAGGTTGTCCGGAACCTCTACTGGGAACGGGGGGAGGAGGGGAGTTTTGATGCGAACTGTAGAAGTGTCTCAATGGGAATTGAATTTATATAACTTTACCTAACTTAAAGTCAGATTTCGGGGAAATCTTGCACAGGCGATCATGGAAACTGTCTTGTCTTAAACTGTGTACTGTGTCCAGCTCTGGAGCCCTCAACGCAGGAAGGACATGGACCTGTTGGAGTGGGGCCATGGACGTGCCAGGAGGACTGGAGCCCCTCTGCTGTGAGGACAGGCTGAGAGAGCTGGGGGGGGTTCAGCCTGGAGAAGAGAAGGCTCCGGGGAGACCTTCCAGCCCCTTCCAGTCCCTAAAGGGGCTCCAGGAAAGCTGGGGAGGGACTCTGGAGCAGGGAGGGGAGTGACAGGATGAGGGGGTATGGTTTTAAGCTGAAAGAGGGGAGATTTAGGTTAGATCTGAGGCAGAAATTCTTGGCTGTGAGGGCGGTGAGCCCCTGGCCCAGGTTGCCCAGAGAAGCTGTGGCTGCCCCATCCCTGGAGGGGTTCAAGGCCAGGTTGGACGGGGCTTGGAGCAACCTGGGCTGGTGGGAGGTGTCCCTGCCCAGGGCAGGGGGTGGCACTGGGGGGGCTTTGAGGTCCCTTCCAACCCAAACCATTCTGTGATTTTTCTCCTGCTTAATTCCCTCTTCCTTGTCTGGAGGGAAGATGTAGGAGGAGACGGTAGAAAAGGGCAGACTGTTCCTGAACACTACGGCTTCACAGTTTCTTAACAAAGATTGCATGCAGGGACCTCATAAAGTTCTTCTTTTCACACTTTTCGCAGGAAAGATTACCTCCAGGCCCTTTACTTATTGACCTGGCATTAATAAATTATGCCCGCTCTTTTGGAATGATTATTGCCCACTGGGCAGGCCTCTGATTCTGCAGAGAAACCTGCTGTTTATGTCAGGAGATAAAGGCAAAGTCAACGCCTGAACTGCCTGCTTCTGAAGGCCCTTGCGGTTAGGGATCGATAAGTTTGGATGCAGGCAACGTTTGGAAGGGACGGGAACCCTGAAAGCACTAGAAAGGAATATTCCTAGTAAAACAATACTTTAAAAATGGGTAACGTATTGCTGCTGGAGGTACCATACCCTGCCATCTCCCAGAGCTGGGAGTCACACGAGGTTATTTTGAAAAATTTAAGTATTGTAATCCCTGTATTTGGGCCAAATTCAATTTTGTGTGAGTTAATTCTCCACTGGCTTTCATTTACAGAGTACTATTTGCATCTGATCCTATTCAAGCAATACTGATGTTATCTCGAAATGCGTGTTGTACGTGACTCCAAAAGTGCTTGAGCTTTTTTTATTGTAAGAAATTTGGTACTATAGCTAGTCTGTGACAGGTTTTGAGATCTTCCAAGATGGAACGGTAAATTTACTCTTTCACTGCCTGTACGACGATTTACGAATACAGAGCAGGAACACGATGTATCACTCTGCATAAATGCATTATAACCAATAACTTGTCTTTCCGTAGTTCCAAAGACAGAGAATGTTGAAGATTCTGCAGCCTTTAACGCAAATTTAATGAAGTATCCTTGTAACGATTTCGGAAAACCAAGCACGGAAATAAAGATCAATAGGAAAGCGGCATTTGGAACTACAACTCTTGTCTTAACAGACCTCGGTAACGTAGCTGATGGGAGAAACAATACCCAAATACCCGACGGACGCTCTCAGTGGGTTGCCCCAAAAAGCAATCCCAGTCCAATCCAAGCTGAGGTCTGCCGGCCCGGGGCAGGCAGAGACAAGGATTGTTCAGTGGCTTTGTCCTCCTCGCAGCAACCTCCCGCTTTCAGACACATCCAGAAGAAACAGAAAACGGATCATGTACCTTCTGTTCACCAATATAATACAGCAATCAGGTGCGTGTTCTAAAACGTAAATGAGTCTTTTTATAATCCTATCAACCAACGTTATCCCTGAGGATTAATGGAATATTGTGCTGTTGGGTTCCGACACTGTTGGCTTTGGATTTCTGCCAGAGGTAACTTAGTCTTGAGCAACTAAAATTCCACTCAGATTTCAAGGGCACTGAATGACCCAGGCCGTCACTGGCAGAGTCCCGATTTTTGGCATCTGGGCAGCGCTGCTGTTGAGTAAACAGCTGCGGATGGTTCGGTTATTCCCCGGGAACAGGACAGTACAGCTCGACTAGGTCAACAGCTCTACCCGAGGCGTTGTCTGATCTTGGGGCTGCAGCTGCCATCTGCTTACAGATCTTGAAGCCATTGTGAGAGACGACCAAAGGAAGGAAGCTGAATGAATATTTTCTAATTAGAGTTCCTTGTCAAGCAGCAGTTCTCAGCATTCTTGCAGGATACAAAGCTCTGTGCAGGCACCTTGATAAACCTCCCAGCACTATTTTCTCTTAACTTTCCTCCCCTTCCTATAGCCAACTACTTCAACGCTCTCCCTAGCCGGGATTTGTATTTACACGGCCCCACTCAGACCCATCCGTTGCCTAATTAAGAGAAATGCGAGAACCTGTTAGTGCTGTCAGGGAAAAGTTGGGCAGCCACACGCAACAGTAACGGGAGTGCGAGGGTGAAGGCACTTACGGAGCAAATGATGCCGGGGGAATGTGAAATAGTAACGACAGGCTACAAAATTCTTCCTCGTGTGTCTGTTCTGAAATACAGAAGTTATTTCCGGCGCTGTTGAAGCACCAGTTTTGAGGCAGGATCTCGCTGGCCGGGCAGGTTAGGCTCTAGGAACGTAGGTTCTCCTTGCTGTCGTGGTGGAGCACTAGAGAGCACTGAGGCTGGAGGAGGATAATTGAGAGTACGGGGGAGCGCAAAGAAGAAATGAGACTGTATCAGTCACGGTAACAGGTAGTTACAGCAACTCATCAACTTAAATGTTTAAAAAAAAAAAAAAAAAAAACCAAGAAAAACCCAATCCCAAACACTTCGTAACAAAAACTAACAAAAACTTGTTGGTTTTCTTTTTCTTTTCTTTCAATGAGGTGTTGGAAGAAGCCTGCTGATGTCTGCAGGACCGCGATCTTCCAGGCATAAAAGAGAACGTAAAATCCCTAAGCTGATAATTTAGCAAGAATGAATGAATTAATCTTTCCTTTTTTTCACGAAGGTTTCCTCGCTGCTGCCAGCGCTGCTTTCCCTAAGCTTTCCTCACTGCTTTTCTGCTCTCTAAATGCATTGCGCGGATACATTGCAGGGTATTCATCTCCCTCACGTTACCCTTGGGACACAAAGCCTTGGCTATGGCGTTCAGATGGCCAGAGACTGTCTCCATGAGGAAGGAAGGAAGAAACTTCATCCCAGCCAGAGCAGACTGCTCCACCCCCCCAGCTGGATTACTTCTTATCCAAATATAATTTGGAGCATTACTGTAACTGTAGTGAGGAGAGGGGCAGCGTGTTCCGTGACGCATACACATACCTGCAGCCCGGATTAATTGCTCGGTATCGGTCTCTTTCCCACTCAGAGCAGATCAGAATATGTTGGAATTTTGGGCTGGGCAGTGTAATAACCGTGGTAATATTTATTTTGTTGCGTAGATTAATTGGAGTCCTTTGAAATAATTAAAACCATGGGCTAAGGCTGGGGAAAACCGGGGTAATACCCGCAAGAAAAGCGCAGGGGCCGGTCTGCTCCCTGCTAGCCATCGTTCAGCCCCAAAGGCGCAGTAGGGCGCATTGCAGAAGTTAATTTTGGGGCTGTTGTTGTGTGTAAAATTACAAGGAGGGAGCCTGTGGTCACGGTAGGAGAGGGGTTTTGGTTTTTTTGGCCGCCGTGTTGGTAACGCCGCGAGCGTTCCGCAGGACTCGTGGCGTAACCTCTCATTGCAGCACACCCGGAGCCCATACGGCAGCCGCCGCTGGCGCGTCGAGCGCGGCCCACCCTCGCTGCAGCAGCCACGGCCGCCCCTGCAGCCTGCGAGTTGTGAGGAAGGAGGGAGAGAACAAGGGCAGGCGGTTCTACACCTGCCCCCTGCCCAGGGAAACGCGCTGTCACCACTTCCAGGTACGGGCAAGGCTTTTCAGGAGCCGTTTTCTAATGAGCACTTGTTCCTGCAGCCTCAGTAATCCGTAACCGGGGACCGTTCTGATCCGTTTGAAGTTATGAGGTAATTTGGAATACTTTTGCACGCTGAATTGAAACTAAGAGCGTAACAGTGGTTATAACTGCGAGTTTTGGTTACTTCTCTTACGGCTGAGAAGGCGCCGCCTTGTGCAAATGCTCTTCATCTGCTTCCGTGTGGTGTAAAACAGATTCACGGCGGAAGTGTTGGTTTGGAGGGACTTGGACAAGTTGTTTAACTCAACATCTTGCTTGAAGCGGGGCTATGGCAAACTCTAGCCACCAGCCACGTTTCTGTCTAGCCAAAAATCTTGAAAACCTCCAAGGATGAGGGTTCTGCCACCTGCTCCCCCTGCTGCACCAGCACCTACCCCCACCTTCCAACTGGTGCGAGGAACTCAAGACAGTAACGACTGTAATGCTTTAATTTGAAGAAAACTATGTGTTGACATCAATTCAAATTACATCAGTTAAAGCGCGCGCAGTTGCAATTAGTGTTAAAGGAAACTCTGTAATCGCTGATCACAAGAGAGATCAAATTAACTACTAGGAAGACTTTCTGCTAGGGCCTCCCGCAGATCTGTTTCTGTTCCCGATTTTAAAATAAGGAATTCCCGGCCATCACGTATGCTAAATCGGTGCCTAAAACCCGTTTCTTTTGGCAGTGGGCTGACCTGAATTTCCCCTTTTGCAACCACGGCAAGCGCTGCGTTATGAAGAGCGTGTTGAAGATGGGTCCCAATAACGGCAAGGACTTTTTTGTGTGCCCCCTTGGGCAGGAGAAAGCGTGTGGCTTCTTCCAGTGGGCAGAAAGCGGGCCGGGTACGCACCTCATCCCTTGAGCTCGATGTCCCGGTTCTCTGCTCCTCGGGACCTCCTTAAGTGCCTACGACTTTCCCGGTCATTTCTGGTTTGTTTTGTCTTTTTCCCTGTTCGCTCGTTAATTATTAAAATCGTTCCAACCCCACAAAGGAGATTTGTAAAGAGTAATTTTACATATTCCTATAAAAATAGTCCTATAAAAATTAAATACTGCTTGTATGCTGCACACTCTTTTGAAATAAACATCCAGCTTGCAATATATTGTGACATAATGTTGTATTTCTAATAAAAAAACTGGAACCGTTTTCTTTTTCTCATGTAAATGTCACTGAGGTTTGGCAGCACTGCGTACTTTCAAACATCCGTGATTTATAGAATGGATAACGATCTAAATTAGTATTTTAAAATGTTAGACTTTTTTATAAGTGTAAAGGTGTATTTAATAAAAGTGAATGAAAAGTGAATGCACTTTTTTTAATGCTACCTTGATGCGTTATTTCCTCAGAGCTTTAAACACGGCCAGGGCCTGTGACCTTCGAGTGTTGCCATAGGGGACTGTGTGACATTGCTACATCTGGAAAACAGAGACAAAAAAAACTGTCCTAAAATCAACAACGTGACTCTGCGCTTTTCTTAATTACATATTTTAAGTCTTAACATTTTATTCGAGTTCCTACTGAACTTTTCCCCCCCCAAGTCGACGCGTACCGCAAAGTAAAATCACACCTCTGCGGCGGCTGTGACTCCGTTGACGTTTAATGGCTCGTGTTGCGGGGAATCGGCTGCGAGGGCTAGAAAGGATAACAAAGCGTAGGTTAGAAGGGGGGAACTGTCTCTCCCAAACAGTCGCTGGCATTTCCAGCCCTCACGAAAGCCCCTCTAAACAGCTTTAAAAACCCGCAGCCCTTTGTGCAGTGCAGAGTCGGTACTTCAACCCGTACCCGCCCCGTGCTGGTGCCGTCAGGCTCTGAGGGAACAGGCTCTCCCCGTTGAGGGGCTGGGGGCAGGCAACAGCAAAAACGCCTTCCAGTAAAGCCAACTTCTAAACACTCTTGTGTTTTTCTATTTTTACTCTTAATTACAAATTACTCTTTGTAATTTTTAGGGAGCTTTTTTAGGCATTAACATTACAAAGTTATAATGTGACTCCTACCAGAGACCCGTCTTTAACCTTAAGGAGAAAACAGTTTTTCTATTTCTACACCCCACCAGGCCAACCTCACGGAGCTCGCCGACCGCAGCTGAGGGGCGACCTGAAACCGTTCTTGGAGGATCAAATCAAGGTCACCCAAGTTACCTCCAGGGCCCCCGCATCCTGTGAGGGGGGTGAGCCCCTGGCCCAGGGTGCCCAGAGAAGCTGTGGCTGCCCCATCCCTGGAGGGGTTCAAGGCCAGGTTGGACGGGGCTTGGAGCAACCTGGGCTGGTGGGAGGTGTCCCTGCCCAGGGCAGGGGGTGCCACTGGGTGGGCTTTAAGGTCCCTTCAACCCAAACCATTCTGTGATTCTAGAAAAGCTTTCTACTCTGCAACATCCAGGAAACAATATTTTCAGTGGATGTGAACGGCGTTCCCTAACTTACCCACTTTCAATAAAGATAAAAATTAGGAATAAGTTGATTTTAAATCCAGTGGGGTCAGTTGGGTGAAGCTCTCACTGTCCCGGCTCGCTGGGGACGAGCAGCCTTGAGCCGGCTGCTGGCGGAGCCCATGGAGAAGGAGCAGGACTTTGCTGCCCAGCGCCATCCTTCTTCCGAGGGAAAAAAAAATCCCGACCTCAGTTACAAGTTTTCCATCAGTAATTTCTTCAATCAAGCAGCCTGAGCAATCCGTAAACACAGAGTGGATATAATCACCCGGGCTGTCATTAAAAGCTTCGGCTCCATCCGCGGGGCCTGCCGGCTGATTGTCACCCGAGACCTGGCAATTAACGCAATGACGAGTATTTTTGACAAAATAGCTGAGAGTGGCTTGATTAATAGTGCTGTCTCGGGAATGGCCTTTTCTGGTATTTATTACCACCAAAAGTGTGGTTCGAAGAGACTTTACAGCAGACAGAGCTGAAGGGGTACAGGTAAGATCAGCTTTATCCGCCTTCTGGAGATTTCAGGAACAAACTTCAAGTGGCTCGATTTTTTCACGTGCTTCGTGTATTGATATAACCATAAATTTTCACCTTTTTAAGAAGGTTCATCCGTCTCATGCAACGATTGGGAGGCTTTAACCTGAATTTGAAATTAGCGTGTACAAGGTAACACCCAAACCGCGATTGTGCAGAGCCGGGAGGGGGGGAAAAAAAGAGGTTTTTGGAATTGCAGGTGATGATTGTTAGCAAGGGCTGCGTTGGGAACCGCAGGACCTGACTGACCACGCTCCAACGAGCATCGCACAGCGAGAGGGGATTGCTCCATGAAGTTTTGGGTCAGTAACCAAACGGCTTTTTTTCCCCCCCTCCTTTTGTGCCTGCTACAGTTTCAGGGATTTATTTCCCCCACCTGAATTCCACCTTCTGTTTTGTCCCAGAACTTCTTCCTACCTCCTATTTTAACCCGTAACTACATAATTCCTGTTCTAGTTTGTCAAAGCCAGTTCTAATTAGCAAAATCTACATCGCTGAAACTTCTGGAGTTGCTGTAGTATCCGCGTACCCGCGTAGCTTTATGGCATCCCATGGAATTCTTACTTCTTTTGCCTTCCGACTCCTTTTGAGTGGTTGCGTGGCTCTGACAGAGAGATGAACGTCTCTAAGGTACCTCCGAAACCTCCTCTCCTTACTGCGAACTTGCTGCGTGTTGGGGCTGCTGCTCCCAGCACCTGGTACCGGATTAACCCGCTTGTAGTCGTCCCGAGTAATTTATGGGGAAAACACAATCAGTCACCTTTTCTTAATTAGATAATCCAATGCTATGAAAACCCAACTTTGAGAAGTTGTGCTGCTCTAATGGTGAATCCTTCTGTTTTGTTCCACTTGGAGCCCGTTCGTGTTGTCGAGAAAAGCATTTGCTGAAAGGCTGCTCTTACACGAAGGCAGTTATTTTGCACTTGTGAAGCCCGGTCCTGTTAGACTTTTTTAGACTGATTAAAAATAAGCCCATCCTGGTTTTCTGCAGATGAAGTGAGGTGTCACACGAGGCATGGCGGGTGTTGCCAGGGGAAGCTGTAGGGGACTGCAGTCCTGCACTTCGGAGAGGAGCTGAGAAGCGGCAAACGCGGTGCCAACAACACGAGCCCATATATTTCTTGTATTTCTCCTTTTTATAGGAGAATAAGGAGGAAAAGATTCTTCAGCCTCAGAGTTCTGGAATAATCAGGCAGGTTGTTATTCGAACACAGATTTTCGTGTTGCACATATAATCGCGCGGTCGTTAGATCAAGCGAGTGCAACAAGCCACAGGCTCACGACCTCGCTCCAGGCACCTGCTGAGCAGCTTTCAGCCTGTCGGCAGCCGCCTCGGGTCAGGCCCTGGGGCTAGAAGAGTGAGAACGACCCCAGCTTGAGGAGCTTCCCAGCACGAGGAGTTACTGGTTTAGGCATCCCCACTAACAGAAAGACGCACGGGAGGTTTGGGATACCCAGAGAGTCAGAAAACAGCACCTCAGGTGAAGCACTGAGGTCCCCAGAAGGTTTAAAACATCGGACTCCCGAGTCCCTTTTGGATCTCCTCAAGAAAGGGCACCTTTTCCCTTTCTGAGCACGGAGCGCTCTAATCTTTGCACACAGAGAGCGAAGGCTTCGGTAGCTCTGTATTGTTCCGTGATTTTGTTATTCACCGTGAGAAACGCTTCAGAGGCACTTAGGTGAGATGGTCTATTGTACCACCAGATTGCCTCAGCTTCTAGCACGCACCCGACGTTCTGCCCAGATGCTACGCCCGGGAAAATCACCGCTACAAAGTAGAGCATAATGGTTACGTAGGACGCTGATTGGCCTACCATGAAGACTGGCCAAAGGTACATAAATGACAATTATAAACAACGGCTGGAATATTTCATCTGGCATCTGCATGTACGTTTGTCACAGTGAGGCACGACATTATGGTTAGAGAAGTACAACTTTATGCACCATCAAACTTCTATTCTCAACTCTGAAAGAGACTTGATTTTTCAAATTAAGTTGCAGGGCTGCAGCTCTGTCCTTGAAGGTGACCGGAGATGTTACCTTGGCTCCGCTGAGCGTGCGGCACTCGTCTCTTGCCTAAACCTCCTGGTTCAGTCCCCAGACATCCCTGTGACACGGCCCCCCGGGAGCCCGACACGCAGCCTGCCCCAACCCCAGCGGCTGCGAACACAAAGCTCATCTCACGGTGACCTTCAATTAACCAGCCAGTGAAGGAGCCCGAGTGCACGGCGCTCACGCTTTCCCAACACGTCCTGGGAACAGCGGTTGCTCTGGAGTCTGGGCTCTAAGTTGTAAAGCCTCCTCGGCCAGAAAAAATTCAAATTCACATTTTAACAAAGAGGTGGCCATCAGAAAAAGGCTGCACGGAGGCTCTGCGCTTTCCCGTCCTGACGAAGGGAAACCTGTGGTGGATAATTAAATATTTACGTGACAGAAGAGAAAATACGGGGAACATGACAGCAGCCTGCTGATGAGAATGCTCCCTCAAGTAGCGAGTCCTGGATTCAAATCCTCATTTCCCACGTCTTTTACCGAATTTTATGGAGGAGAAACAGTAGGATGGGCATCTAGCTTGAGGGCTGAATTGTGAAACCCATGAAGAAGACAGTCACCTTCCTTCAGTCTGCAGGAATATTCAGAAGAGTCTGCTTCTGCCGATCGAAGTCCGTGCCGTCACCGGCTGGGTAAGGCCCTGTGCTCCTCAGCGCCCTCCCGCGCGTCCCGGCGGTCGGCCTGGCGCTGCCGCCAGCAGCTGGGTGGCTGCACGCTGAATGAGAGCAGCCGGCCTACTCGCCCTCTGAAAAAAAGAAGGGAAAAAAAAAAAAAAAGATATTAATTTTTCAGCCAGACCAAGAAGCTGATCCGTTTTGTGGAGCCGCGCAACCACCGCAGCCAATTGCGCAGCTGAAGAGAGAACGCAAACCGGAGGACGCGGGTAGAACCACCCCTTGCGGGGCAGCAAAGTCCTTCTCCAGAGAAAGGCAAAGCTCAAAACATAACCCGGTCCCCAGCACTGCGCTATAAGCTGTACGTTCTCTGTTCAGTAAACTTGTTTTTTGTGGATTTTCCGCCCCCCGCTGCAACGCTGTAGCGCCAACGCGCACCCCTCGCCTGCCCGTGCTGGAACCCAACGGTGACGGCCAGCAACGGGACGCAGGGCGCAGGGACAAGCAGCTCCCCAGAAGTCACGTAAAGGCCGTTAACGTCCTTAAGCCCAGGCGGCAAAGCGATCTTACCCCCTAAAAACCCATTTCGGGGGCTAGAGCTTTCACGAAGCTGTAACACAAACGGTCGGAAGTCCTGCTGAGGAGTGAGACTGCAGGAGTTTTCACGTCCACAGAGTCCTAAGAAGGGGTACCGGCTGAATTCAACGCTTCGTTAACTCCGCAGCTCCTCCAACGTCATTTATTTTCTACTTTATACCATACAAATTAGGCTACAGTAACCACCACATTAGCAAAACACGCCCGACTCCATATGAATTAGACTTGTTTATAATTCTTCTTACATTCACTCTTCTAATCTATGATGCTTTACTTCGTTGATTACTTTAAATCCTTCAGAAAAAAAATAAAGAATTAAATACGTAACAAAAGTAGGAAACTTATCAGTTCTGCGCTGCTCCTCAGCGGTCGGGAAACGTGCGGCAGATAAAAATGCTAATTCATGGGAGGTTTCAGAATTTCTGAGTTAAGAAGCAATCGGCACCACTGCTGTGTTTACCCTGTGAAGGGACGATAGAGCCTCTCCACTTTAGCCAGTATTACTCCTAGATTCCACCTGAAAGACCAACCTTGAATTCTCTGCAAATCTGAATTATCCCTGATTGAGGCAGTTTGGGATGAAAGGAGGTATTTCGGTGGTAACCTACAAACAGCGGAACGAGAGGGAAGGTTTCTTCGATAAGCACGTACAAAGATCGCCAGGGTCGTACCCATTGTTTGATTAGAGAACAATCCCGCGGCACGTACAAACACGGCACCGTTGGCTTCATTAGTCAGAGCACTGAGCTCCGACTCTTGTCCTGTCCACACGGAGGAGGCGGTAATTTGGTCAGAGGTTTTCAGAAACAGAAAGAAGCCGGCTACCCAGACGCTAGGGAACTTAAAACGCAGCTGGACTTTAAAAACCCCCCGCAACTTTACGGACAGGATGCATCCAACTGGACCACCGACTTGCAAATACTCATCTCCTGCAGACGTTTTTTCTGTGTTTTGTAATAAAAGTCTGAGAGTAAAAATTTAAAAATACAAAATTCCTTGAAATCAGAAACAGTAAAATTTTTATCTTCCCCCCCCCCCCCCCCCCCCAACCACAGCAGAAACTGTCGTAGAGCTTTTGCTTACTTTTGGGAAGGATTTGGACTTGTACAAAGCTTTCTTAAGAAACCTCATGTGTCTGCTGAGCAGAAGAGAACCGCACTACTACTAACAACCTTTAAAGAAACATTTTTAAGACAAAATATTAAGCGCATTGGTTGGTTTTTTTTTTTAATTCAGAATTCCCTCCGTAACATCAGAATGGTACATTTATAAATATTGTCGTTTAATATACTGTCAAATTAATAATATAGCAACGTAATTTACACAACCTAACCCTTTAATTTATAACTCATTCAGCATGACAAAGCAACTTACATTATGAAACCGCACGTGTAAGTCTGTCTGTCTCAGGGAGACGAGCAATTTTGGCCTCACGTACGGAGGAGCGGACCGTGCAAGTGAACGAGAAGCGTAACTTGGTGACTCCAGGTACTGCTACCTTCAAAGTAACAAGAATTGGGATTTCATTAATCCGTTTGTGCTTGACTGCCTGAGTCATCTGACCATACAGCGGCCGTGGCAGAAGGGACGTAGGTAGGAGAGGTAGAAAACTCATCTGTGGAATAATTACTAAATTGGCCAAGAATACAAAAGTACAGCGTTGTCCACACGTTAAGGAAAAGTATGAAATCAAGAGGTAGAAATCAAGTATGAAATCAAGTATGAATACTTGATTTCATTCAAGTATGAAATCTGAGGTAGAAAACAGCCGCAGCTGGCACGCAAAGAACGCAACACCTGCGGCTCCCTGTACGAGGCTGCTGGCGAAGCTCCTGAGGTACGGGACGGACGGTAATTATTCCGTGGCCTTGCCTTATGCAGATACAGGAACAAGATGGTACCATGAGACAGATAAGCTGCCTCACTAGCTTACTGTGGAACAGATAAGCTGCCTACTCGCTACCCTGAGACAACATTTTGTCAGATCTTGATGAAATGCTGTCCTTTGTGCGAACTTTGCTCATTATAATGTCATTATAATACCAAAACACACCTCCCTCCCGAAGGCTACCCGCCTCCAAGGTGCGACCACTCCTTCTTGAGTCTGCGCCCTGAATTTCTCGTAAACTATACCTTTAATTGTGAACCGAGAGAATTTTACACCAATCATGATAAAAGTATGTACGACTAAAGTCACTCAAACTCCACCTTGAAGATAAAAAAATAGTATAAAAAATAGCCCGAGAGAGGGGGGATATCAGGGAAGACACCATCGCGAACCAGTCGAGAAGAACTCCGTCACCGACTTGTGGGCCCAGCCGACGGGCTGAGCCTTTCTGCCCCCCCATAGGGACGCCTTTGGGTAAGACTTCGATTATACCGAGGGTCTCCTCGGGGAACTTCGAAATCTCTCTAGAGAACCTCTCTCCTGCATTTATAGCCAGGCTGTATCATTTACAACTTTGTCACGCATTTTGTATATTTAACGATATCTTTATTTGCACGTGCTTTGCAGACAGTGTGTTTATCACCGGCAATCCTAAGAACCTGTATATCCTTTGTTAAAATAAACTGCACTGTTTAAGTAGCCGGTCGTTTCGGTTTCTCACTGAAGGCAACCAAAGACTGGAGAGTGGCCGTGCTAGTTCAGGAGCACGACTAGACGGAAGGTGCAGCCCACTATTAGTGTATCCAAATCGTAATAGTTTCGTACATGTTAAACGCGACTGGACTGATAGTGCTGAATTGGGCATCACTCAGAATTTAAACCCAGCCGCACCTGGCCTCCCACCTCGGTGAGGAGTGTTAGAACGCAAGGGGGTTTATCTCTGCCAAAACCGCTTCGTCCCTTTTCACCCAACACTCATCTTAAACCACTACAGGTATATTCAGTAAGAGCTCCTTCGAGTAAAGCTTGTGAACTCTGTGCTACAAGATGCTCTAATGGTCCAGTGAGAGGCGAGTCACTAAATAAATGACTTGGCTGATGAAATTCAGCAGCAGGCCATTAAAGATGGCAAAAAGCTTGGACGTTTTTTCCAGCTTTTAAAGTTACCAACTCAGAACATAAGGCAACAATCATTCTAAGGCACAGTACACAAGCATTTAAACAACCTTATAAATGATACATTAAAGAAGGTGTGTTTTTATTACCCAATGATTTTATTCAATTAGACAAAGAATATTTCAAGCGTTTATGACAAGACATGCTCGTTTTACTCGCTTGCCCCTGTCAACTTTTCCTGGCTCACGTTTAGCAAAGATTCAATCAAATGCAAGCCACGAAGTTAAGAAAACGATCAAACAGATCTTCAAATGCCTGTGGAACAATCCTCAGTTCTATTACAAATGAATCCTGGCATCTCTAGACACAGAAAGAGAGAGACAAACCCAGCTGTAGGTAACCGTCATGGTCTCAGTATGCAACTGCTCCTCTAAAGGGCAAGCGTCCGGGCTATTAGTGACACGGAAATCACTGTGACTAAGACTCGTAGCTTAACTTCCACTACAAAGAAAGGTGACAGGAAGATTTCCACCTGTCTTCACATCCAGTTAGAGTCAACATAACGCTCCTGAAAGGCTCATACCACCAGGGATGCTTGGATGTCCTCTCTGGTCAAACGTATTCTCAGCTGTTGCGAAACAAGTCAGAAAGGCCCCCAAGGAGATGCTGCATATCTCTTAATTAAAGCTTTGAAATCATCTCCTCTATTCTTCAACCCCTTTTCCTTGCTCGTCAGCATTTGCATGCAACTTTCTTTTCAAAAACCCAGACTAAATCTTAGTAAGACAATTAAATATTCTCAAAATAAGGCTCACGTGTAAAGGCAGAGCCCCTCCCGCTCCCTGCCCTGTATTCCAGATTTCTGCCCCAAATACCTTTTTAAACGGCAAAGTGATGGCCCAGTTCAATGTTTACAATTCATCACTTTTGGTTGCTTAGTTCTTACGAAAACAGACAGACTGTAAGAGCCATTAGACGCTTGGTGTCTTTGCATGCCGTCCACGTTTCCCTTTGAAAGTTATTTTTCCAGTGACCATCTTTCCCCAAAAAGCAGGTGAAACTTGGCATTACTTGGAAGTAAACATACAACAGATAACTTTTTCTGGTATTTAAAACCACAGTTTGATTGTCGGGTTTGCAAAAGTTTAAAAATTGAGTTGGGATGTAAGGTAATGCCTACTAAATTCATGACTTACGAGACTTCAGTAGTGAAGCACAACGATTTCAGCCACTTAGATGTAGGTTTTTAAACAGAGATGAATCGCCGATGCCAAATGTGAGTGTGTCAGCACTAACCGTAATTTTGCAACTATGTTCACTTCCCTCAAACTACATAGAGTCAGTTTTTAAAACATCGCTCTAGATTATAGTACCAGTCTGCAATCAATTAGAAATGTTACCAAAATAATTACATCAGGAAGCTAGAGATGAGCTTAGCTGCACTACACAAAGCCGTAATAATGTAGAAGATATTAAAAACAGTGAAGTAGTAGCTGCACCATCAACATACCTTTGTGCTTTTATTACTATGCAACAGTGAATATGAACAACCAATTTAAAAAGTAACACCCGGGGAACCTTAGAGCTTTCCTCCTCTTAAGTTTAGATGTTAACAGGACAAAAGAAATTAAATGCAATCTACTACTTGCTCAGTCGGCTGACCTAGCAAAGGGCTGGAAACCATGAAGTGAAACTGAGTGAATCCTGGAATTTTATTACATGCAGCACCTAGGAAAGAAAGAAAGAAAGAAAAAAAAGAAGTATAATTTGCTAAATTTAGGATTAGTGTCTTTGTCATTGTACTTTATCATTTAAAGTCCCGGTTACTAATTCTACTACAATGGCGTAATTATTCTTTTACAATCTGTTGAACCCAAGACATCTTGAAAGTATTTAATTTTTAAGTAAAAAACACAGTGCCATTGACTGCTGTAGTGCAATTAATGCCTTTATAATACAATTCAAAACAGTAACGTTAAGTTAGGAAAATCTCTCGTTCTCTCGCAGTCCTGATTAACTTAATGAGTTCCTCCAACACTAATCTCTTAAACACAGAACTATGGGAAACAAGAGATCAAAGAACAGCAATAAGCAGTCTAACTAAATAAGCCATGTTGATTAGCAAATTGTATTTCCTACTGATCTGAGAGTTCACTAATGAGATGCCTGGCACAAAGACTGATCTCGCATTGCTTTGAAGCTACGCTTAACATTCACATTCTCCCTGCCTTATGCCGTATCTAGGGGAAGCATAAGCATTCTTTTTTAAAACCTTCAAATTAATCATACACAGTCCAGGAAAACACATGAAGGTTGTAAATATTTTTGATTTTTACTGAGACTTGCATAAATTTCGTGAAAGTCGAAGACATCAAAATGCAGAGGAAAAATTAAAATATCTCAAGTCCACACTAGGACGGAGCTGCCCTGCTAAACCAGCATTTGATATTCTGAATGGCCAGTACTGCTGTGGTATTCAAAGAATAATTAAAGACTTCTGCTTTAAAATCCACCTTTGGGTTTATACTTCTGTGACCTGGTGAGGGTCAACAAACTTTATCTGTTGAGTAAAATACGTACCATAACTTCCAGTTGTATTGGCACATATAATGGCACCAAAGAACCTTGGAGCGTACTTCTGGATCCTGGAAATAACTTTCTGACAGGCTACTGTTGGGTCTGTTCCCATCCTCATATACTCCACTGCTTGATAACTACAAAAAAAACCAACCCCGCACCCAGACAGTTAGGGTTCTATATAGGGTCAGGTTCTATATTCTAAAATACCATTGAGAAACCTAGATTCCTTTAAATAATGAAAACGCATGATAAATAACCTTTAGCCATACTTCACATTCGTAATTATTACTCAAGTTCTACATCAAAAGTAATTAGAGACAGGACTAAAAGGGACCGCAGTGTGTCATCTATGACATCTCTCATGCTAAGGCAGGACCAAGCCTGGGATAAGTAATCATTTGCAGTGAAAGAGGCTAAGCAACAGCTCAGTTCAAGAACTACAAAGCAGTTAAAAGAGTTAGTGGCTTTTATTTTTTATTGCATGATTTAAGTTTGTCATTAAAAGTTTTTACTAGTTTTCAGAAAGGCCAATGTCAAGATAATTTTTTGAAGAAAATTGACCTCTGATATTACATTACTGATAAATTACTGATTTCAGTAAGCATTAAAAAAAAAAATCTTTCAAAAAACCTCAAGTTTCTGAAAACCTCAAAATTGACGGTTTTTCTTTACTTCATGAATATGAAGGTACAATGTTTTGATCAAGACTCTGAGCCCCTTTCAAATTTTTTGCAAGCCACTTTTAAAAAAAATTCTTAGTCTAAATGAAAGAGTAATCAAAATGAACTTCCTTTGTAGCCACAGTATCATTAGACAAATGACTACGTGGGCATTGCCTGAGATGAATCAGTTGCATTTCCAAAATGTCCTCAGTGGCAAAAAATTTACTTTCGTTGTTATTTTCTTTCAGAACCTGAAGATTAAAAGATAACGCATAACTTACAAGCAAACACCACCAGATTTTGTTTTGATGAAAGGTGCATATACCAAGACCAACTCTTGTCACACTAAGACTCATCCTACAGAGAGCATTAACTATAAATGCTACCAAAGTACCACAGAAGAGAACTTTCCTTGCATTTTGAGACGTCCTGTTATCTTTGATTTATTCTAACAATCAAATACGTTCACATTATCTAAAGACAACTATCTGAATATAAAGCTATATTTCACAGGGGTCTCTTCACTAACCAAAAACTCAGTAAGATGTTACCATCTCAAAGAAGGCAGTTGGAAAATATTATCAATTTTGCAGTTTATTTGACGCTTCCTTCACTTCTGGGAGGTCAATTTTATGCTTTGTATTCATGCGGGAATATCTAAATAACATGGAATTAGGAAAGATCTGTATCTACAAGGAACCTGTGATTAACCAGCTAGTCTGAGTTGTTTTCTAAAATCCACTGGTGCCAACACAAAGTGTTTTAAGCATTACAGCCAAATCCTTCAGGCTGCTAAACTGTAATGTGAGCTTTTATTGATTAACCTCATAGCGGAGCTCAGCTCACTACTACTCTTGGTATCTGATACCTCAGGATAATTCATGAAGTTGTCAACCGCCTTGTATTTCAAGACTGGCTTGGAACAGCTTGAAACTCATTGAGGACATTTGTAAATATGCAGCAGCTAGTCGGAATTCATAAGTGCCCAGAGTTTCAAGAAAAGCACTCTAGTAATCTGAAGGCCACAGCTATATATTCCTTCAAGCATCGGTGCCCGTTACGTTCAGCACGGGCTTCCAAACTTATTCCTGCTGAGAGCGACCCACCAGGATGACTGTCAAGACTCAGCGGTAAGAACAGCCTATTTTACACAGGTGATGCAACGACAACAGCACTACACCACCTCTTCCAGTTTCAAATGAGATGCAATTACATAGGATTGTCACAGTGACACCTCTCCACCCTCCTGACTAATCCCAGACCCACCCCTCATGCTTTCTACAATTTATAACACCTATTTCCCACACAACAGAACACTTTGGAGGAGAAAAAGCTAATCAGTTCTGTTAAAAAGCATCCAGGTTGGGAATACACTCGTTACCTGCTCCCTGTTCGCTCACAGCTTGGCAGTGTTAAGGGATCTGTCACCAAGATACTGAAGAAGTCACTTCTTTTAATACAGATCATAAGGCTGACTCGATTCTGCTGCTGTTCTTTCCCCTTCCCTTCCTTCCTTTACTCCCACTTCAGCAGCCAGTAAATTAGACTGCCTTTTTAATCAATTACTTCATTTGCTGAGTTCACATTTTGCTAGGGGAAGCGAGCAAAGTCTGCCCTAAGGACAAACCTGGGTAAGAAGCGCATCATGATGTCACCGTCCCCAGTGGCCGCAGCTCCTCCGGCTGTACTATCTGCGTAGGATCCTGCTCCAGCTATCGGAGAATCTCCTACACGGCTGTAGTGAACAACAGGAAAAAAAAAAACAAACTAAAAAAGTAGAAACTGTAGAAATTTACTAATTCCAGCGTGACTGCATTAATGTAATATCTCTTGGCTTGATACTGGCACGTTCTTATGACTTGGGCCCACTTTTAACTTTGTTGACTGTACTGCATCCAGGTGGGTCAGTGTTAACCCCAGAGACCAGCACAGGTAATGAGGTCACCCCACCGCAGTCAGAAGTCTTGTCTTAAAACTACTGATTAAAGTGATCTGTGATAACCTGCCTGACCTGCGGCTTAATCCACCTCCAATGCACAAATATTTGTTATTAGACTGTTAGGGCAGTAAGGTTTAGCCAGCAGGCAACACTAAGCAGCTGGGGACATTACTACATTCAATAACTTGTTGCTAAATCCAGAAGTTGCCCAACTTGGTTGACAGACAGGATTCCTAACTGGGTAGAAAAAAAATCTTAAAGACAAAATGCAGGCCTGGGGCTCTGATTTTATGTACATTTCTTTGGAGATTGTCCGCCCCTCCAAAGTGCTTATTTGTCTCTGGTGCCTCGCCTTACAAGTTGCCTCACAACTGTGCCAGTCATTTGTGTCTCTGGAGGGCGAATAAAGCAAACTGAAAACCAAACATTTCCTCCGCCAAACACAAATCACCTTGCAGCTGAATCAGTTTCTCAGTATTAGGATTTACGGCAGTGCCCAGAAATAAGCAAGGTCATTTTGTGATCATTGCAGTCTAAAACATACAACCTTTACATAAGCTTAACATAGGAAGTGAGGTGGGAAGAACGCTTTTTTGTAAAACCAGAGATACTAACCCTGGGATTTTGTGGATTGCACCATTAGTAGATGTCCCAGAAGCAACGGTTCCGCTCACACCAATTACAACCATACCTAAAATTTTCAACAGAGATGAAACATATTCAGAAACACCCTAAGAAATTTATCAAATTGGCACTCCAGTTATCAAACAGAACCTCAATACCCAGACTGTTCAAGTTACCGATATCCTGAAATACAGAAAAGTCCTACTCTTAAAGAAAACACGTTCTTTTTAAAACACATTTGGAGAAGTTCTGCATGTATTACAAGAGCTCAAAAAGGAATCTAAACCAGTGAGTGCTACGCTGTTCAGAGCTGTACATTACTGCTGCCCAAGCAGCCACTGTCTCTGATACACACCTACGTTAACCAGTGGAGAACAAGTACCTGGTGTCACCACACCCTGCACCAGCAGAATGACAAAGTTTGGAAATTATCAATGGTGCCTGAAGGAGATTAAAAAAAAAAAAAAAAGAGTCAGTGGGATGAGCTTAAATTTGGCAGAAGGTGACACACTGCCTACCAAAGTAATAAGAATTACACAACAGGCAATCAAACATGCAGATGAGCCTACCCCTTGCTAATTCTGTGCTGGTAAGGAAGCCGCTGCCTCACATTAGAGAAGCCCAGATTGCCATTGGAACAGGATCTGCGATCAGCTGCTTCTCCATGGGGCAAGACTGCACTTCTTTAAGGGGGCAGAAATTGCTGCTGGCATCAAACTCCCGGACAAAGTGAGAGCCAAGAAGCAGAATTCAAGGAGCTGAATTGTGGTTCTCTGACCTCACTAAGCAATACCTCCTTCTCGTGGAAAAGTTTCCTGACCAGTAGAAGCTAAAAGCATAGAGGCACCGACTCTATGGCCACTATTAGCCCCTGCGAAAGGACTGGAAGGGCATCAGTTCCTACCAACTTCATAAATGATAAATTTCTAAATGAAGACTCTTCTCACAATGTGTTAGTCAAGGAGACATTTAGAATCATAGGATTGTCTACGTTGGAAGGGACCTTTCAGATCATCTAGTCCAACCATCAGCCAATTCATCTATAAAACAGTGGGATGAGAGAACTTGCAGTACAAATGTAAGCACCGTCATTTACTACCATAGAGCTTAAGACTACATAATGACACATCAATTCCTGAAGTGTATTTAGCACACTCCTTTCTCATCCTGACACTCCACAATTTCTGAGTTTTCTAGCACATACTGAAGACCGTATATCCCAGAAATGAAAGCTACCTACCAACTGAAGAATTTGGTACGTTGCCTGACTTCTGTAGAACATTAATTGGTTATTAGTAGGGTGGACTGGAAGCAAAGAAGAAAGATTCACACTTGAAACAACTTGTTAATTCTTGGTATTGCAAATACTGTCAGGCAAAAAGCTCTGAGTTGCTAAACTGAGAACAATCCAGAATAAACCAAAAAGTGCAAGTTTCAAAACTACGAAGTATAAAGCTTTGAAAGACATGAATCTGTAACCGCTTCATTCCTTTGTCTGATCTGCTCATTAATCAGCTTACAGGCTTAGCAATTAGCAGTCCTCAATCAGTAAGCTCTTAGAAGTTTTTGGGACTACTACTGCTAACCTGTTTTAAGCATAAGAGTTTCTATAAAAATATATTGATTTAGTCAAAAGCCGGAGCAGAAGAAAAACGAAAGCAAACTTTATAAGTTTAAGGACTGTTCAACAAACATTGCTTTTGGCTGGCAACAGGACTAACTGTTTACTCATTTCTTGCACCACCGCAAAGTCTTTTAAGTTGACCCAACAGCTTCAGGGGAGACTTGACCTAAGTTAATCATAATCAAGATAAAAATAATTATCTTTAACCTTGATCAGTTTTCTAAGCATCCATAGCTGCCTCAGCAATTATGGGAGGGAAAAGCAGCAGGGTAATGAACAAACAGCTAAGGGTAAAAAATGAAGCAAGTGGCTGTGCAGCCAGTGCACCGGAAAAACAAAAACAAATCCCACTTTTAGGCACTACATAAGTAACAGAATCTCGAAACCACTATAAATAGGAAGTAATGCCTATTATGAAATACTTTGCTTTAAACTCAGTATGATGTACTTTGTAGGAGAATGAGAAAAAAATAAATCAGAATCAGAGTTACCAAAAGTTGTTACCAATAGTATCATGATTATGAACACTTCTTTGTGAGATGGTCTCTTCTTCTTTACAAGTCACTTTTTCAGGCCGTTTGTATGGTCCACAGGATTTTGAAGAGTCTGGTACCACATTCTGCAATTATTTTGTCATTTGCATGAATAATATATCATTATTCATTACACATAAATTTAAAAATACTACAATCAATACCTATAATCTACTAAACACGCATCAGATGCCCAATGCTTAAATTATACAGCTGTACCGAAATCCCGCAAGTTGTTTCACTTGAAGAATAAAGACTGACTTCTGGTATTATACGTTTAGAAGTTTTTCCTACTTCGAATTAAAGATTTTCCTTTGCTCAACTGACTGGTCAAAAAAAAAAAAAAAGCTCATTCTTCAGCAAATGAGGAAAATTTGCAAGCTAAAAAAAACCTACCAGATGAACTGAGCTTGTTTTACTAATGTGGAATCAAGATATAATTGTCAAGTCAGTATCAGTGTACAAACACGTAGAAATTTGCAACACCAACCCCAAAATAAAAAACCAACTTCACCACAATAGGCAAGTTTAACAGACAGTTGCACCAATCCAATGTGTTCAGAGGTCTGCAGAAAGCCTCTCTTAACTATTTAAGAACCTTAATTGCTACTGTTAAGATTTTCTTTCAGAAATTAATACATGCATCAAAAAAATACACACACTGCTTGTTTAGTTTGAGAAGTCCTGTCCAAATTTCTGTCCTGTTTCCTGTCCTGTCCAAAGCAAGGCGTTCGACACAGTCTCCCACAGCATCCTCATAGGGAAGCTTAGGAAGAGTGGACTTGATGAATGGACAGTAAGATGGATAGATAACTGGCTGAAAGACAGAGTCTAGTTGGAGGTCAGTGATGAATGGTGCTCCCCAGGGGTCAGTACTGGGTCCAGTCCTCTTCAATATATTCATCAGTGACCTGGATGAGGGGACAGAGTGCACCCTCAGCAAGTTTGCCGATGACACAAAGCTGGGGGTGGTGGCTGACACACCGGAAGGCTGTGCCGCCATCCAGAGAGACCTGGACAGGCTGGAGAGTTGGGCAAAGAGGAACCTTATGAAATTCAACAAGGGCCAGTGTAGGGTGCTGCACCTGGGGAGGAATAACCCCCCGCACCAGGACAGGTTGTCCCTTCCAACCCTATGATTCTATGAAATTTAAAGCTAAAATAAAATGTAATTCCCACGCCAAAATGCTACTGCAGCAAGGTCAAAACCAGCAGGACCTAAGAAATAAGAGCTAGACCCGTACTATAGCCAAGTCTACCAAATGCTTGGTAATTCCAAGTTCAACTTCAAAGCAAGCTGAAAGGCAGAGGCAATGCCGCATTACAGACTTCCTAACCCTCCCCACCCCCTCCACCACCACCACAGCACCGTACCTTCCAGTAGTTTGGCTGACAGCTTTGATTAAGCCACTTGGAATACACAGAGAGAGAATTCTGGGTAGTTAAATCTTCATACGGGAACCCCATTCTTACAGCAAACAGGGAGGCTTGAAAAGCAAAACCAAAACCAAACGCATTAATTTATTCACATTTTAATATATTTTATGATAATGCCTTCATGTAATGTTATCTAGAAATCAAGAATTTCTACATTCTCTATGGAAATGAGAAATATCTCTTCAGGGAGCGGTATCAGCCATCACAGTGATGCACAACTGCAGTAACAAACTCTCCCTTCACTGGCAATATCAAATTTCCTCAATTCACTATAACTATGTTAACACGTGTAAGTTTTCCCATTGAAAGAGAAACAAATTAAACTCTGTTAATCAACTGGACACAAATAACCTGGAGCAAGAGTGTCCCGGGCTGTCTGTGTGTCAGAAATATTTAAATAAATAATAAAATATTTAAATAGATGATACAATAATAAATAAATACAAAAATGATAGTGTAATAGCTAGTTTTTTTATGAAATGTAATTAACATAGCGGCACAACATTTGCCACTAAAACACTGATACTTGCAGAAATCAATCCATCAGTCACATCATAGTACACTTATTCCTTTAAAAGTGACCGTTTCCTTGCTTTGAAAATTAATATAGTATGTATCAAGGAAGCAAAAGAAATACCAACAAGCAATGAAAGAATGCTGCACTTCTAAGAATGGCTTTTATAGTCAGGGAAAGGGAAAAGAAAAGATCAACTGTTCTTTCATCTTTTAGTTGTAGATACCTTTAACATTACCTAGTAACAGATACTGTAGCTAGATTCCGAAGCTTGAATTTATATTACCAATCCTTGATAATAATGTCACTATGACACACAGCTGAACAAGCTTCTCCAGTCCAAGCATTTAGAATGGCCTTCAATTATTTCTGGACCTCTCTTCTGTGTTTTTCTCAAAAACTGACACAATTAAAGTTTCTTTGCACTCAGAGGAAAAGACGACTGACAGCTTCAATTAAACAGATATTTATTTTCCCATTTCTAGAACAAACAGGCAGTGATTTTTTTGTAGTTTTTTTTTTTCTTTTTAAGGTAAGAATGTGCTTGTACATGTTTGTTAGTCATTCTTTCATGACTTTTGAAGCCTTGTTTCTATTCCAGGAAGCAGAGTTCATCACTTTTACTCTCTGAACTTTTTACTTGAGTTACTGGCCTATCAATTGCTAGGACAAAAAGGGAAAAGGTCAGGCACACATGAAACTTTACTATCTGTTGGAGGCAAATCTGAAAATTTCTTGGTGGATAATAACCAAAATAATTCCTTTTTTTCCTCACTTGTAATCATTCTGCACTGAAATGTCCCTCACCAGACTCACTTCTACATAGTATACATGGCCTTTAGTGCTGGTTTTCTAAGACCTGTATAAAAATATCTGAAGGGAGGGTGTAACGAAGATCAAGCCAGGCCCTTTTCGGTGGTGCCCACTGACAGGACAGGAGGCAATGGGCACAGAGTGAATCGCAGGACACACTTCTGCACTCTGAGGGTGACTGAGTTGCCCAGAGGTTGTGGAGTCTCCCTCCTTAGAGACATTCAAAAGCCATAAGACACAGCCCTGGGCAACCAGCTCTAGGTGGCCCTACTTGAACAGGGGGGTTGAACCAGAAGACATCAAGTCCCTGCCACCCTCAACCACTGCGTGATTCTGTTATACATCCTCTTCCTTAAGTTCTCTTTGTACCAAATGTTTTAAAATACCTGTACTTCAATCTTTTGAGTCAAAGTAAACAGAACTGTGAAGGCTATTCAGGAGTCATGGCACTCTAACAGATGCCGTCAGTGTTTTTAACACTGAAAACAAAAATTTCATGTTACTTTCATTAAAACTTTACTGCCAGGAACAATATACTGGTCACACATTTAAAAATGATCAACTAAACAAAATTAATGCATACCACAGCTTGCCTTCTCCTCTCTAGTGCCAACCACTCATAGAAATGAAATTTTAGGAGACAAGCAGACCTTCCTGGATTATATCACTAAATATATTCAAATAAAAGTGCAGTTTAGTTATTGGGAAAAGAATAAGGAGTAACTTCAGCAATTTTGCAGCTTGAATAAAAAAAGCCTGCAGAGATTATATATATTTATATGAAAAGGTTTTACTATTCTAGCTAGCTTTTTCTGGTGAAAATGTAAATATTTTTATTCAGAAATAAACTGTCGTTTCTCTCACATACTGATTTGAATATTCAAATGTATTCTTCTGAAGCTATAGCTCTATTTTCTCTTTATCGATCTTCACCTGGTAAAGACAACTACAGTTTCCTTTATCCAATATTTTCCTACTTGCACAGAAAATACATTCCTTCACAAGAAATATTATTCTTTCTCAATTGCTCCACTGCTTTGATTCATTCACTAACATTTATCACCATCTCCAATTTTTACTCATATATATCTTCAGCTTTCCTGTCTTGCTTTTGTCACTACTACTACGCAGTTTCTTTTGAGGAAGTTCTCACTGACAGCCAGGACTCAGCGTAACAGCCTTGTCCATGTGACTGCATTATGCAAAGAGCTATCTTCTTAGGCTGGAAAATATACTTTAAATCAGCACTTTAATCATTCTATTTCTTCATCTTCCTTATCTTTTCTGCTCATTCTACCGATCAAAAGTTAAAAATATTTTGATAACTACCAATGACGGGGAAAGGAGTACTATGAGCATTTCCTCCTCCTCTATTTAACACCTGACGAATTTCTTTTTCAGCATCATCTGTGAAATCTCTCTTACCAAACCCTCTTGTAACCCAATCACGGCCAACTGCTTGAATTAAACAGAAATCTGCAAATCCATCTCTCTCTTTTCAGACCTTCTGTCAAACACCGCCTTCACCTCTCTCTATTGCCCTACTTTACTCCATCAAAAAACTGCTGTTGGACTTATTTTTCTATCATTCTGTACACATTAATTCCTTTAAGAATCTTTTAATCTTTTCTTACCCATTTCAAAGCACTTGCCTCACCCTTAATGCTCAGAATTCAATTTCCACACTTATCTCCACATTTCTTTCTGAGCAGGCACATATGTTTTAGAAGTCCTTAACTGTGAGCCAAATAACCTTCCGCACACTATTCATATACTTCCCTGGAACATACATCTCTCTTGAAACCAGTATTATTCTAACACCAGCAGCTTGTATTTTATAAGCTCAACTATTCCTCCAGTTTGCTCTTTTGTTGTGCCTAAGAGTCGAGCCCCCAATGTAATTTTTCACATGCAAGTTCTCACTAATATTTTTAAACTATGAAAGACAGTAATCGTGTTCAATATATACTAAAATAGAAAAATTTAATTGTGTCTATTAATTCTGTCACTCCTTAGAAAAAGTTACTCCATGGTTTTAGACGAAATGTTTACATCTAACAGCTTCTATAGTGTCTTGTATCAAATCATTCCTTTGACATTAGTGGTACCAGCAAAGCCTTGGGATTACAAATTAATATTTGCTGTTAAATTGGGGGAAAGACCATAAAACTGTATTTTCCCTTTCATGTGCAAATAACAGACTAAAACCTAATTCATATACAGGTAATAAGACAGTAAACACTTCTGAATGATTTGACTAGATTCATTTGATTGTCAGGGAATCCTTCCACCTATATTACCAGGATTAATATATAGCAATTTTTACAGGAAGCATTTTAAGAAGAAGATATGACTTGGAAACAGTTAAAGGAATAATTACCTGACTCTCCCACTAGTAATGTATGCTTAGTGTATTCAATGACCTTTCGTGCTACACCAATTGCGTTTTTTACCCGTCTGAGATCCGCAACTGCCCCAACTTCCATACTGTTGCTGAAAACAAGAAATATTTAAAACTTATTAAAAATGCAAGAATAACTGTACACTTTTTATTACACAAAATCTCTTCTCATTTAAATTAGAAAGTTTGCTCCTTTAACATATTGCTTTAATTGTTCTATGCCATAGACAGATGGTATCACACTAGTAGGGAAAAGCTTCAAATATATACTGTTTCCTTTCACAGGCATGGGGATCTTGCTCAAGCAACAGTAACTCCATGCACACTAATATTTTCAGTAGAGTAACTATTTTGTTTGATAAACTCATAACATGAGCCACGCACTTGCAATTACCTTTTTATCAGGACAGATCTAAATGGTAAATAAAGTACAGAAGACAATTGCCCCAGAAGTGAAATATTTATGAAATTAATGTAAAGGGAAAGCTTATAATGCTGCAAAGCATCTGCTTTGCAACTGTTACATCTAGAGCTTGATCACTGCACTACATGTAAAGATTCAATAAGAAACATGCTTAGCTACTCTGCCACCAATTAGATAAGCATTTTTCCTAGTTGCACAAGTTAACGTATAACTTGTCCCATAGTCAGCCCTAAACCAACAAGATCTCTGTAACAATCCTTCATTAAAGTGTGCTAAAAATCACAGGGATCATTCTTTTCTCCATGTGGTTTTCTTACCCATCCATAATCATTGCGTCCAGTGTTGTTTCTCCACTTTCATCTGGGCTTCCTCCGTACCCCACGCTCCCATCGCATTGGTCAATCTCACACTGGCCACAGCCTCTCTCAACCGCATCCAGCTCAGAACCTCCCAACTGCAACACTCTCCAGGCTGGAATCAACACAAATAATTAAATGTCACCAGTGAAAAAAGTCTCTGCGACTGCTTTAAAGAATGTTTTAAAGATAGACACGACGAAAATGCACTATATAAGTGGATAAAAAAAGTAAACCATAACTTATAGGTAAAATAAAGTCTAAATATAAATATATTCAAAAGAAGGTAAATCATTACTTTTCTAAATACTGGTCTGCTTGGTGTTTCTGATTGAGAAATTAAGCTTTTTTCTGACTGGGAAGATGTTATTTACTAACAATCATCACAATTTCTATATATTAAATAAACTCCTCTGCTCAGAACCAACCATTACTTTACCACTGCTTATTTAAAGCCTTTTACAGGGAGGGAGAAGGAGAAGCAAAACTTTTTTTTTCAAAAAAAAAAAAAAAAGTTATAACAAGGAGCCCTCAAAAGCCTGAGCTCGCTGCCACTGAGGGCTGTGGTCCTGCTCCCTCCTCCCTGCGCTGGCTCTGGTGCTCCATCCCCTGACAGACCCAGACCAGGGCAGCAGCGGCTGCAGCCTACAGCCCAGCGCTTTTTGGCAGAATTAAACCATTACATCGTCCCAACCATCTCAAGAAGCTTCATCTTCACAAATGCTGCATGCAACTGCATGAGACCGCCCGCACCAAGGCAAAAAGCAAGACTTAATACCAGCATCCACTCCACATACGTTTGTCTTTATTATAAGCTTCGGTGAGGAGTACTGCTCCAACTCCTATTACCTTTACTGCTGCGAGCAGCCTTAACACAAGCCTTCAAAATCTGCAAAGCAAGGGCCTTGCCGTTTTCATGGCTGTATTTCACTTCTTACCTACGCAAAGTTTTACAGGTAACCCATTTCACTAATAAGGCTTCTGTCATATGGCGTTATTTCGAACACAACAGTGGTAAAATAGCCAAGAGTCTTTTAAAAATCATAGAATGGTTTAGGTTGGAAGGGACCTTAAAGATGACTTAGTTCCACCCCCTGCCCTGGGCAGGGACACCTCCCACCAGCCCAGGTTGCTCCAAGCCCCGTCCAACCTGGCCTTGAACCCCTCCAGGGATGGGGCAGCCACAGCTTCTCTGGGCACCCTGGGCCAGGGGCTAACCACCCTCACAGCAAAGAATTTCTTCCCAATATCTCATCTAAATCTCCCCTCTTTCATTTTAAAACCACTCCCCCTCGTCCCATGGCTCCCCTCCCTGCTCCAGAGTCCCTCCCCAGCCTTCCTGGAGCCCCTTCAGGGACTGGAAGGGGGACCGCTACAACCCAGTCACCAGCGTGAATGCCCACAGGAGACCGTACACCACATAATTAGCAGAAGAACGTTTCTGAGGTGAACCGGGCGGCGGGGGGGAGCCGTGTGACGGCAGCAGGCTCACAGCCCGCTGCTTCTTACCACACGGCCAGCCCCAAGAGCCGTGTTTTGCCTTGAAGCCACCGGCCCGGGCCCCGCCGGCCCCTCAGCCGTTGGAGCACCCAGCGGCCCTGCCCCACCCGCTTCCCCGCCGCGGCACCTGTCTCCGCCGCCTTCCTAAACGCCCAGGTGTTGATGACCACGGGCAGGCCGGCGGCCGAAGCGGCTCCCGCCAGCTGCAACGCGACCAGCAGGAGGGGAGCGACCACAACACTCAACCGCCGACCCTCGCCAACCCTCTCGGCCGCCGCCATCGCCACCCCGGCGCATGCGCGGAGGGCCCGGCGCGGCGGAGGGATACGGCCGGCGGCGGTGGTGGGGTGCGGCGGAGGGCGCTGCCCGCGGCGGGGGGTGGTGGTGAGGCTCTGTGAGGGAACTGCGCGTGGTGAGGAGGAGTCCGGATGCCTTCCAGCAGTGGCCGAGGCCCAGAGCAGGTTAAAATACGCTTCATATTTATTATATGTCTGGGTGTATGCGGCAGCAGGGCCGTGGCATGGGAGTACCCCTGGTAAAGCGTGTTCGGAAGCAATCTCCACATACGTTCATGAAAGTCACACACATCTTTGTCAACATGTATGTTTCTGTCAAAAGTGCCTTCACAGCGCTTCTGCGAAGGGTGCATTTTGTGCTTTACTATAACGAATAGCTTACAGGACATAAAATCATAAAATGTATAATGAGTAATTTCTTAATTGTGACCCCTATTCAAGCAGCCGCTGATCATCAACCAGTTTCTAAGCAATGTGAAAAAAGGTGGCTTCTACTACCTGAAAAAGTGAATATAAAACATATTTTTTTTTCCGCTCTTTTAGCTCATTCTCATTACTCCGTTTCAATATACGATGGGCCAAACTCAGTTACACTTTCCCAGCAATGTCGCTGGTCTTGTAGTAAGAGGAGATAGTTGGGCCTCCCATGTGACAGGCTCAAGCGTGTAGGTGTTGCATAAATTCTAAGTGTAGCATAAATTGTTAAGTGTGCCCAAGCGGGTTTAAAAAGTCTGAAGCAGTATCATTTTTATTATAACAAAATGATCCACGGACTTTGGAATTAAATGGTTGTCACAAGAGAAACGTATTACCCTTTATTGCAGAAGTCACAAAATAATAAAACACAGTATTGGGTTTGACTTTAGTAATAGCGTGGCCTTGGTTTCAGCCAGTTCCCAAAAGCAAAGCTACAAGTTTTCTGGAAAAACCTATCCTCGGGTAAATATTGTTATCTGATTTATTTCTGACATTACTGGTCTTATTTCTGGCAGGTATATCTGTGTAAAACTGTTAGGGAAAGGAAAAGGGCCAAAATACAGATTCGAATTAATGTTAACTGAAGGAAAACAGAGGAAAATATTTTCAGGAAAGCAATTTAGTAATGAGTGAAAAGGCAAACACAGTCAAGCATGTGCCTAAAATTGATACATTAATGATATTTTTCAAATATTGTTTTCTTTTAGCCAGATAAAATGGACGATTGTGAAAGAAAAACACTTTGATATGGGTGTCATTCAAATAAAAGTATTGACCGTGGTGGTTGCATCTGCAGGCTGAGTCTGCGCAGCTGTGGAGAGAATATTTTGTAGGACTTGAAACAGCGTAACATTATGCTTTGAGGCCCATGTAGAAGCTCAGTTGGTTTGGTTTTTGTGGTGTGCTTTCTAACTGGCATTCAAATGTGAACGAGTTCCTGCTAGAAATAAATGCCATCATGAATCCATGCTTTACTGTATACAGTGCTGTTTAATATCATATATTTTTATGCTAAGTGGGAAAAAGCTCACAAAGCAAACCCTGCTCTCAGATACAGTGTGTAAAATCAACAGCAAGGTCAATCAAATTCTGGTTTTCTATGCTGAAAGCTGAGGAGAATTTGACCAGTATCTATCCAAGTCAACTCTGCAAGTCAGTTCTGCTACACTCATCTGGCTCTCAATTTGCTTTCTGCCTCTGATATAAAGCATTTTAAAATTGGTCTTTGAATTTAAAAAATGTTAGTGTTTTCATAAAAATCAGCTGGTTTTTTATATCACTTCTTCCTATATCAGCAGTGAAAATGCACCTTAAATCTGTTAGTCCCCCAATACTTACTGTTATCCTACAAACTGTAGCTAAGATTAATGGTGAATACTGGTAGAGTTTTGTCTCTGCAGCTAAAAAGCAAATCAGTGTTTCCACAAACAGAATTTTTCTTCACATGCATAATATTGAAAGAATATTCTAGAGAAGGGCTTATATGGACAAGGGATTACTGAGAGGATCTACAACAGACAACACTGTGACTGAATGGCACTGAGTAATTAATGAAAAGCACAGGAGGAAATTCACCTCTTTCACTGAGAGTGTCTGTTCCTACAATGGCCAAATTCTGACCTCAATTATATCTGTGTGACCTTATTTAGCACCATCTGTTCAAAAATGCATGCCTAGCTCCTTTTTGCTGTCTCAAATTTTCCGTAAGTGCACTTTGAAATCTAAGTATTGCAGCTATATCTGTAATTTGTTTACATTTTTATCTTGATTTTACTTACACTTTCTAATATTAACATACACAAACATACAAAGCAAATCTGAGAATAATTTTCTTAATAAAAATAATCAACTGTTTGATTAGCATTTGCTATGGAAACTTACTTAAGTGTGATTTTTTTTTTTGCACCTAGGATTTTGAATCCATCATGCTTCTAATTAAAATATATTTGTAAATGACCATGTGTTATCATTTTGCGTTTTGAGTAGATTTGTGGAAGCACTGTACTCTCAGTTTTTAAAATTCTTTTTTTTTTTTTCCCTCTTTCCATCCCTTTCATGGCGTCTTACAATACATATGTTCTCCCATTCACTGAATGACACTGGAAAGGATGAAAAGATTTACTCATGGTGAATGTCTCCATTGTCTGCCTCTTAAATCTGCTAGGAAAGACCCTTATGCCCTCTCTCGTGCTTGAGAAGAGCTATCTATAAACATTTTCAAAGCTACTTAGTTATCCTCACCGGAATCCTCCATAAAACTCGGCATCAGTGTGAGGCCTGTCAAAACGTGTAATGTTTAAATCAGATGATTATCCAGACCTCTGCTTCCCATACTGTTTTCACGTCTTCCCCAACAATCTTTTTCCGTGTGTTACCTGTTCTCTTTTACTCGTACTTTTGGGTATGGGTTGTCGTTTCATTTTAAGTCTGTACAGCGTATAGCACCAGTGTGTCCTAGATTAGCACTCTTTGATCCTTGACAATATGTTAATAAGCATTAATATCAATAATGAGAAAAAATACCGATGCTAATTATAACAACCAAGCAGCTATCAATAATAACTAAACAATAATGGTCATTTTTCCATTGCTAAATCTGGTTTTGTTACCACTTTTTAAATCAGATTGCTAAGTTACAGTAACTTCCCTTCTTACTGTGTAACTTCAAAATAATTATTACATGTCACAGAATAATGTGTTCTTACAGTATTATTTTGGCCTATTGTAGCATTCTGTCTCAAAACAAGTTATGTGTAATATATTTCTTGTTTGTAATTGCTATACTGGTCCACTGCAGTAATAAAGTTGTCTCATATGGAACATGTAATGGACCACTTTACATTGTTGGAACTGCTTTTTTTATTACAACTCCTTGTAAGTTTATGGAGTCTTCATAAATGTGATCCATGGCAATAATAAAGTAGTTGGACAAATATGGCAAGTTACTGTTTCCTTCCCCCAAGTCTGAAAGTTATCTTGACATTGTTAAATGAGCACACTTAAAGTTTTCAGTGTTGAAAGGAAGGTAACCAGAAGCTTGTATTATACAAATATTATCTTAGAAATATAGCAAATTACAATGTCTACATCTATTTCATGTGGTTTGGGTATGCCGACCAAAATTTTTAAATGGGATCCTTGCTGAGTTTGGATTATTTAAGACTAGAGGGTGTGTTAACACATGCAGCACTGTGGAGTTTTCATGGTTAGAACACCCCAAAGCAATAAGTAATTGCTTTGGGAGGTAATTTATAATGTGTAAGCACCAACTGTGAAAAGAAAATTGTGTGATGCCTGTGCATAGTGCTCTGCCCAAGGTGTTTTCTCGGTAGTCTTTGTTAGGACACTTAATGCCATTCTGTGTGTTTCCGTGTGTAGTTGGTCTGAACAAACCAGGCCCCTTGTTTTACACTGGCCTCTGTGTCTCGTGCTCAAATTCATTCACATAAAGCTTGCTGAGTTGTCACAGCCCCTCTGTGTTCAGTGTAAAGATGGTTGAAAAACTTTGAAGACAGATTTTAAGAGTGGGGCTGAGAAGTGGTAAAGAGCTAGTTCCTACTCAGTGATGTCTGAACTGGTTGTATCCCCAGCTCTGCAGCGTTTCTAAACCAGTGAAGAAGTGTGGAAATAAGGTCAAAGTCGTTAGAGAATCTGCTTCTGCAATGTACCAACCATTCAATTACTGTCCTTTGCAAGTTCCTCTGGACTCTGATGTTAACCACAGGGGTTATTAAGTGGGAAACACGTCTTTTTGGGCTTCAGACTGACAAACTAGAATCTCAAACAAAAACCCTCTTGATAGCATTTTACCAACTATATTTTAAGATGAAATGCCTGAGATACAAAGCACAGAAATACAGTTATGAGCTACCACTGCATTTTTAAGTTCATTTTTGTGACAGAAATTGACCTTCTGTACTGATTAAATCATAGGATATGATGCCTAGAGACAAGGGGGCAAGCCAATGGTTAAGCAGCAGGTGTGAATCTGAATCTACTTACTTTGCAAGGATTTAGTCTAATAATGTCAACCTTTCCTGGTCACACAAGTGCAACACCCCAGAATGCTAAGGAGACTGTGTAGATTGAAACAACAGCAGAATTTTGCTTCAGATTTTCTGTGTTTTCATTCTATGTAAATGTTTTGCAAATTCTAGAAGCTTTTACGTGAGAGAAAGAAAAACATTTTCTAAAATATTAAACAAAAACATCACTAAGCTCAAATTGCTAAAATAGGTGAAGTCCTGTGTTGTTATTGCCTGTTCATTTTCCCAATTGCTTCTGGCTACTCTTCATTTAGAAGCAAATCTAGTTTTGCTCCAAAATTTGAGATTTTACAACCTTGTCAATCGCTGTAGAAATAACATCACTTAGACATTATTTAAAGGAGCTGTAAGACTTGATGAAAAGCTGGATAATGTCGTGCTGAAACTGTACTGTTACTGTATAGACTTCCAGGTCTTAATTTTGAGTTGCTCTGGTACCAGTTGCCTTTATTGTGACTCGATAAAAATGATCAAGTTTCTAAATAGAAATAATGCTTTTCGGGTTTGGGAGTAAAGAGAATCTGCCAGAATTTTCACTGAAAATATATACGTGCATAAACACTACACATTTCTTATTGAGAGGAGCTATGTTAACAGCTTTCCCCCTATTTATCCTAACATATTCGTTGTATTATATATACTACCGTGTGTTCTTTGTGTTCATATGTATGAAGGACAACTGTGTAGCTATTGTAGTATGGATTATAGATGGACTATATTTCAGCTGGAGAGCCAAACTAATAATCACAAGCAATACAAATATAAGGGTGTCTCTTCTTCTACTGGAATGACTCTGTTAGCTTGTTTTCATGAATTGACATGGCGCTTCGGGACATGGTTTAGTGGTGGACTTGGTAGTTAGTGTTTGGCCTTGATGATTTTAAAGGTCTTTTCCAATCTAAATGATTCTGTGAGTCTAAACTGAACAGCCTGGACTTAAATCTAGAGCTATTGAAATATTAATATTATTATTAATAATAATAATGATAAAAGGCCATAATTAACTGATAAAGCAGAGTTTCTTCATAACCCCTCCCCTACATGACAACTGAAATGTTTTTGAAAACGTACCCATTTAATGTATTTTTGTCAAACCACAAGTTACTGGGAATATGGCAGCAGGGAGGAGGAGCAGGGAATCCTGAGGAGATGCCCTCTCCCTGTGTTATAACAAATTAAACAAAATGTGGCTGGTTTTTCCATAAACAAATTATTTCAATTTCTTTCTCAGAATGTAAGAATTCCCTATAAGCACTGAATTTGTTTTGACTTAATCCATAAGTGACACATTACTTAATGAAATTTTCTCCAAAAGGCCTATCCCAGCAAATATTACTTAAGGTGAAACTACTTACAGACTTCGAGAGAAAATATATCTTATTATTTGTTTAGAAGTCTTTTCTAACATTTGTTAATTTCATTAATCCTTGAATTGGAAATGCGATTATGGCTCAGTAATGTACTGCCTGGGATCTACTTTAATCAGTAGAACCATTTTGGGAACGAAGCTGGTTGCTGTCCTCTGAAGCAGTGCCATCACTTTTCTCTAACTCCATGTCTGAAATTGTGTATTATGTTTTATTCATTGTCCTTATCAGAGTTTGCTCCGATCAAACATGTATTATGATAGTGTATAATTTCCTATCAGACGGATGAATAGTGTACAGATTCAGAGACTGCGTTATTTTCTAATACCCAAAACCCCATCCAGTGCTTTGTTAAAAATGGCTCCATCAGTGTGCAATTGTGATGTGTCATTCTTTCAGGTGCTCACTCTGGCAAAGGATTCACCTCCTTTAAACAACGGCTGGTGTCAGTTCACTTTATGATGTTTGTCACCTCAGCAGTTTCAGTTTTCTTTCTTTTAATTTATATATTCAAAGTTAAAACTGTTACTATTTTTATCACTCCATTTTTTTCCCTATAATTTCCCCATAGTGATGTATGTGCTGTTATACTGTTGTATGGTCTGTGACATGTCTATTTCTACATAAGTGTGTAAAAAGTCAGAGACTAATTCTGCTCAGCAATTTGATATATAATCTGAAATATTAATCAGGTAATAAATAGATCAGATAATGTGTAATAAATCTGTAGTTTTAAAAGTTTGTCGTGGTTTTTTTCTTCAATTTATTTTTTTTCTCATTAAAAGATATTCCAACAAAAGTGTCTTCTTTGACTAGTATTTACTTCTGGAACTATACAAGCGTTAGTTATAAGCAATGCCTCTGCTTGTGTTTGAAGAACTTACATTCATTAACTTTGCACATATTTGGCTTTGAAGTAGCAAATACATCTACAGACATACGAAATTATGATTCTCTCTACAGTCTGTAAGAAGTAGCAGATGAAAAAGCATGTTATTTCAGTGTCTCACTCATAAAAACAGGTTTCAGTCAAGGAGAAAAACAGATTACAAATCTATCCAGGTAATAAACATAATACCCAGAAGCTGAAAAATGTATCTAAAAGATAAAAGAAAATTCCTTTGAAAACCAGATGGGACGTGAAGCTTCCTCTCCATTCAACATTGGAAGATACGAGTGTGGACTTTCAAGCAGCATTTTTAATCGTTTAACTTTTGAAAGAGAGGCAGCATCTGATTCCATGCACAGTGTGTGTATTCATCTGCATTCTGGTTGTTTTCTACTAAGGAGAATGAGCCCAGCTGAGGAGGTATGCTGCTGAAAATGACCCTTGATCAACAAATGAGTTAGTAATTAGGTACACAGCTGGATCAGCTGCATTTGGCTCTGTTGTCCACTACTCTTCTAGAGGGCGATAGAGATTGTAAATATATACATGTATGCAAGAAAACAGACTTTGAAGCCAAAAAATTATAGATTATAGGTTACCACTTAATTGCACCCTAATGCCTGTATGTATCCACTTAAAATGAAGGACATCATTGCAAGGAACTTCCTCCATTTCCAGCTGCTAGTGAAGTGTACTTTGCTTTTTAGTACACCAGTAATGTGAAATCCTAATTGGAAACTCTGCAATACTAGAAAAAAAAATCTGGGCTGATATATATGTCATTAATAATTTACACTTGTTTCATGTTTATTAGGAATTGTATTTTTGTATGGATGGATCCTTCTTTATGGACACACTCACAAAACACGCCAACAGCTATAGCGTTAAATTAGTCTCTGTGTAATGATCCCAAGTTTTCCAACCAGGCAACCCCTATCGTGTAATTCATTTTGTCATCTTTTGCTTAGGAACCGGATGCTGGAAAAAATAATGACGAACTGGTCCTTAAACTTCTGAGGTCTTGACCTTGCCTGCTTGGTGGAGAGCAGTGGTGAGGAAGATGTCACCTGAAACAGCTCTGTTGCCAGTCAGGGTGATTGAGTACATTCAGAAGTTTTCAGCACAGCACTGCCTCACGCCTTCACAATCTCTGATCAGCACATTTTCATCTTGTCTGCTCTTGTCTGGCATCGCCGTCGCCCATGTCAGTCCTTAACTGCCTTCAGCATGACATGAAAGCTCATATGGTGGTTGTCAAGATATCACTTGCAATTTGTCAGTCCAGGAGCTCTGCCACAGATCTGTTATCCCTGTTTCTATCTTAGAAACCATGGCAAATCTTCTGGTAGGCCAGCTTGTTGGTAGCAGAGTCCAAGTGAACCAGCACAGTCTGGTGAGTGCTGCATTTTTATATGAGCAGAATGTGGACTACCTCGTCACTCTCAACAAATCAGCTTTAATGTCACCTAGGCATAGGTGGTTTGATGACAAGCATGACAGACAGCATCACATAAGGTTTCTATTCTTCCTTGGCATTGGTGGCAGCATATATGTATTTTCCAGGGTAAAACTCATGCCCATCAAAGCAGATACATTGCAAAGAGACTCGTAATTACGCATATGTGCATTGTGATTAGGCAGGGCAATGTACAGAGGTACAAACACACACACAAGGGCTGAGGTGGTCAGTGAGCACCTTACACGCCATGCAACTGTCACAAGGGAGCCAGAGATGTGAATTTTTAAGGATATCATGAAAATAACTGCTGTACACGCCATTTTATTTCAGTTGAATTTCCGAATTTATTCACTAGGTGGCAATGTAGTACGTAATTTGTTGCAAATTTACAGCAGAGCTGTACTGATCAGAAATAACTGCGCTAGATAAATGTTTTATGCAGGACTGCAATATAGAAATGTCGATTAATTCATAGACTTACTTTTTTATTTTATGCTCGTAAGAACTCATACCATATCTACAACCATAAGTAGGCAAATACATGAGGTTGCAGTAGATTGCAAAGGTGCCCAGGAGGTCTTTAGCGGTGTCTCAGGAGAGCCAGCAGACCCCATCACCTCTAGTTCTTATGGCGGGGATGGAGTGTGGTGCAAAGAGGAGCATGCAGCTCGGTCAGCTCAGTGGGAAGAGTTCATTTCGGTCAGTGGGAGAAGCCTGTGAGATTACAGTCAGGAATTAGAAATATTTTATTAGGCTGAGTTCCTGAAGTACATCTGCTGTGGTTGTTATCAGAGCTCAAAGCATGGATATGAAGACTGGTTGAGAAAAGTGTGGACAGCTTCATCTAGGAGTTCCTTAGTTTTTCTCTCTTCTCTCATCACACTGATGCTTTAGGAAATGCCCAGAGGAGTCCTGGAGACATGGGCTAGAGGTGGTAGATGCACCAGCCCAGAGGAGCTGGGGAGAGCTGGGAGCTGTCTCCCGCAGACCTGCGGCAGAATGGGTCTGCACTGCAGGGCCAGGAGAAGACCCTGCAGAGGTGGAGACCACCAGCAGGATCAGCTGCAATTCCGCTTTTGAGATTCACTGTGCATGCAATGGAGAGGCTGCCTGTGTGATTTGATACTTCAATATTAAATCTTCCTTTTATAGACATAAAATGTGACGTGTTAAAACACAGATACTATGTTATATAGAGCCAAGAGGTTCTTCTTCTCGTTTGCCTTGTGAATTAATGAAATACTTTATGTCAGGCAGATTCAATCTTTGCTGTTTTTCAGCATGACCTCATGTCAGGCTACCTGTCTGCACAGTTTTCTGTAGACAGCCTTTTGCTTTCTCAGATTTCATTATGTGAGTTGACTGGTTAATTTGTTGTCTTTTAAGCTGCCCGTAGATTTTCCTCAGCGGCGACGGGCAATGTCTATATGTAGAAGTTTTTGCTGCTGTGGTGCTTTGTAATGCTGATGGTTTACTCTGTCTGACCCAGCACTCTCTTGTCCTGAGTGCTTTCTGTCAAATTGTCTCAATTATCCCACCATTCCTTTGCTAGATTGTACCCCTGCTGTAATTGTCAAGTGGACAATAATTACTTGGGACATTTAATTATTTTTGGACTAGACCTGTTATATATCTGAGTTTCCAATGCTTATGATATGTTTTTTTAGGGGACCAGCTAAGAAATAGCCGTTAGCAATTATTATCTATGCTGCAATTGAGGAGAATTTGTACTAGATTTTATGTTTCTTTTTGCTATCCATATTAAAAGTAAACAAATCCCCAAAATATCAGAAGTCTTCTGCAACCAGAGGTGGCTCTCTCCTTGGGGATGGTGGGTTCAACCCCACCAGAATATTATTAACCGTGCTAGAACCTTTCTTTGACATTCTGTTTTAATAGGGATGTCCGACTGCAACATAATGTAACAGAAGTTTAAGAACAACTGAGGTTCTTCATTAATAAAACAAGAATATTTATTTATTAAGTACTAGAGGTTTTTCTGTTGAGATTCCCACCAGCCCACCAGCACAAGTCTTGTGAGGAGCGGCTGAGGGAGCTGGGGGTGTTCAGCCTGGAGAAAAGGACGTTGAGGGGAGGCCTTCTCACTCTCTGCAACTGCCTGAAAGGAGGGGGTAGCCAGGGGGGGTCGGTCTTTTCTCCCAAGGAACAGGCGATAGGACAAGAGAAAATGGCCTCAAGTTGTGCCAGGGGAGGTTTAGGATGGATATTAGGAAAAATGTTTACACTGAAAGTTGGAGGTTGGAGGTCGTCTTGGGCAGAGTGACCATGAAATGATAGAGTTTTCAATTCTTGGTGAAGCGAGGCGGGGAGCCAGCAGAACTGCCACCTTGGATTTCCGAAGGGCAGACCTTAACCTGTTTAGGAGCATGGTTGAGAGTGTCCCTTGGGAGGCAGTTTTGAAGAGCAAAGGTGTCCAGGAAGGCTGGTCATACTTCAAGCAGGTGCTCTTAAAAGCACAGGAGAAGGCCATCCCCATGTCCCGAAAAACAAGCCGACGGGGAAGAAGGCCAGCCTGGCTAAATAGAGAGCTTTGGCTGGACCTCAGGAAAAAAAGGAAGGCTTACATTCTCTGGAAAAGGGGCTTAGCAACTTATGAGGATTATCAAGATAGAACAAAGCTATGCAGGCGGAAGATTAGAAGGGCCAAAGCTCAATCAGAACTCAGCTTGGCCACTGCAGTTAAAGACAACAAGAAGAGATTTTTCCAGTATATCAACAAAAAAAGGAAGACTAGGGAAAATATAGGTCCACTGATGAATGAGACGGGTGCCCTAGTGGTGGAAGACACAGAGAAGGCAGAGTTACTGAATGCCTTCTTTTCTTCGGTCTTCACTGATAAAGCCGTCCCTCACGAATCCCTTACCCTGGAGGCAAGGGGGAAGGTTGGGAGAGAGGAAGACTTTCCCTTAGTTGAGGAGGACCAGGTCAGAGACCACTTGGCCAAGCTGGACATTCATAAATCCATGGGCCCTGACGGGATGCACCCATGAGTGCTGAGAGAGCTGGCAGATGTTATCGCTAGACCGCTCTCCATTGTCTTTGCAAGGTCATGGGGAACAGGAGAGGTGCCTGAGGACTGGAGGAAGGCTGACATCACTCCAATCTTCAAAAAAGGCAAGAAGGAGGACCCAGGGAACTACAGGCCGGTTAGTCTCACCTCTGTCCCTGGGAAGGTAATGGAGCGACTCATTCTGGATGTCGTCTCCAAACACATAGAGGAACAGGAAGTTATTGGAAGTGGTCAGCATGGATTTACCAAGGGCAAATCATGCCTGACCAATCTGATAGCTTTCTATGATGTTATAACGGGTTGGCTGGATGAGGGGAGAGCCGTAGATGTCATCTACCTTGACCTTAGCAAGGCATTTGACACCGTCTCCCATAACATCCTCATTAGGAAGCTGAGGAAGTATGGGCTAGACTAGGTGACGGTGAGGTGGATCGAGAGCTGGCTGAGTGACAGAACTCAGAGGGTTGTGATCAGCGGCACAGAGTCCAGTTGGAGGCCTGTAACGAGTGGTGTCCCTCAGGGGTCAATACTTGGACCAATTTTGTTCAATATATTCATTAATGACCTAGATGAGGGGACAGAGTGTATCCTCAGCAAGTTCGCTGATGATACCAAGCTGGGAGGGGTGGCCGACACTCCAGAGGGCCGTGCTGCCATCCAGCGTGACCTGGACAGGCTGGAGAGCTGGGCAGAGAAGAACCAAATGAGGTTCAACAAAAGCAAGTGTAGGGTCCTGCACCTGGGAAGGAAGAATGCCAAACACCAGTATAGGTTAGGGGCGGACATGCTGGGAAGCAGCTCTGAGGAGAAGGACCTGGGGTTCCTGGTAGACAGCAAATTATCCATGAGCCAGCTGTGTGCCCTTGTCGCCAAGAAGGCCAATGGCATCCTGGGCTGCATAGGGAAGACTGTGGCCAGTAGGTCGAGGGAGGTCATTCTCCCCCTCTACTCTGCACTGGTGAGGCCACAACTGGAGTACTGTGTCCAGTTTTGGGCTCCCCAGTCCAAGAGGGACAGGGAACTACTGGAGCGAGTCCAGCGTAGGGCAACCAAGATGATTATGGGACTGGAGCACCTCCCTTATGAGGAAAGGCTGAAAGAGCTGGGACTCTTTAGCCTGGAGAAGAGAAGGTTGAGGGGGGACCTGATTAATGTTTACAAGTATCTAAAGGGTGGGTTTAAGGAGGACGGAGCCAGGCTCTTTTCAGTGGTTCCCAGCGACCGGACAAGGGGCAATGGGCACAAGCTGGAACATAGGAAGTTCTGTTCAAATACACGGAAAAACTTCTTTACGGCGAGGGTGACAGAGCACTGGAACAGGCTGCCCAGGGAGGGTGTGGAGTCCCCTTCTCTGGAGATTTTCAAGACCTGCCTGGATGCAGCCCTGAGGGATGTGCTTTAGGCAATCCTGCTCTAGCAGGGGAGTTGGACTAGATGATCTCTAGAGGTCCCTTCCAACTCTGAAGATTCCGTGATTCCGTGAAAGGGTTGTTAAGCATTGGAAGAGGCTGCCCAGGGAAGTGGTGGAGTCGCCATCCCTGGAGGTATTTAAAAGATGGGTAGAAGTGGTGCTGAGGGACAAGGTTTAGCGATGGTTTTTGTCAGAGTTAGGTTGATGGTTGGATTTGATGATCTGAAAGGTCCCTTCTGGCCTAGACAATTCTATGATTCTATGAAGTAGAAACTTGGATTATTTACCCGAGTTAAGTCTAAATCCCTAAAATGTGTTTGTTTTGAAGTCATAGAATCATAGGGTTGGAAGGGACATCTGGAGATCATCTAGTCCAACCCCCCTGCCAGAGCAGGGTCACCTAGAGCAGGTTGCACAGGAACGCGTACAGTTGGGTTTGGAATGTCTCCAGAGTTGGAGACTCCACCACCTCTCTGGGCAGCCTGTGCCAGGGCTCTGCCACCCTCACAGCAAAGAAGTTCCTCCTCATGTTTAGGTGGAACTTCCCACGCTCAAGTTTGTGCCTGTTACGCCTTGTCCTGTCATGGGGCACCACTGAAAAGAGCCTGGCCCCATCCTCCGGTCACCCACCCTTTAAGTGTTGATAAGCATTGATAAGATCCCCCCTCAGTCGTCTTTTTTCCAGACTGAAGAGACCCAAATCCCTCAGCCTTTCTTCATAAGAGAGGTGTTCCAGTCCCCTCATCATCTTGGTAGCTCTCTGCTGCACCCTCTCCAGCAGTTCCCTGTCCTTCTTGAACCGAGGAGCCCTGAACTGGACACAGTGCTCCAGATGCGGCCTCACCAAGGCAGAGTAGAGGGGGAAGATGAGCAGAGTAGAGGGGGGGGATGAATACCTTGTACCTACTTTGACCACAAAATGCGTAATTAGAAGTAATTTAATTACACAGGAATTGAATGGACTGGGCAGGACCCGGACAACCTGTATGAAAGAATGTCCCTAAGAACAAGTAGCATTCCTAGAGTATAGCAGCAACAGTATTTACATTACGCATCCTGGGGAATGAAACTGGTCAGAGCCTACTGCCAGGGTTCTCAGGGCTTTTGAGCATTGGTAACAGAAGTTCTTGAAGCGTGTAACTGGTAATAACAAACAATAACTACTGCTTGGTTTTTTATACGTTAGGATCCATATTTATTGAGCTGTTGTTACGTTTTGCCAGCTTTATGACAAAAAAACCTGGCTTGAGTCAAAGACACAGAAGGTAAAGGGAAGCTATGAAATTAACAGTTTTGAATTTATCTTAACTGGTTCTGTTAGAGAAAAATACATCATGTATACATGTATACATACTGCAGTGCCCCCAGGGCCCAACCAGCAGTGAGCCTGAGGATGTCTCCCCAGCGTGGCCAAGCGTGCAGAGCACCTGGGTCCACCACCCTCCTGTGGGTGTACGTGGCCAGCTGCTCAGAGCACTGACACACAGAGCACTCACATGAACACAGCACCAGTGGCCTCATCCTGCACCCCTCTCTGGCTGAGGAGAGTAGAGGTCCATTTTATATATATAAAATATATAAAATAAAAATATGTATCAGCAGTGTGGATCCCTCTAGTAGTGAGGCTCAGATGCTCATTCTGCCCAGGAGCTGCTCCTAGATCCCAGTCTCTCCAGTTGCGAGGACCTGGACTAGAAACACCCAAGGCTGCCGCCTTGAACTGCCCCCTCCAGTTCACAGGACGCTTGAGGTTGGAAGGAACCTCTGAAGGTCCAACACCCATGCTCCAGCCACCTAGAGCCGGTTGCTCAGGACCACGTCCATACAGCTTTTGAATGTCTCCAGAGAAGGAGACTCCACAGCCTCTCTGGACAACCTGTGCCAGTGCTTGATCACCATCAGAGTGTAGAAGTGTTTCAGTCTGTACCAATTGCCCCTTGTCCTGTCACTGGGCACCACTGAAAAGGGCCTGGCTCTGTCCTCTTTGCACCTTCCGTTCAGATATTCGTACACATTGATGAGATCCTCCCTGAGCCTTCTCTTCTCCAGGCTGGACAGTCCCAGCTCTCTCAGCCTTTCCTCATAGGAGAGATGCTCCAGTCCCTTCGTCATCTTTGTGGCCCTTCACTGGACTCCAGTATGTCCATGTCTCTCTTGCACTGGGAGGCCCCAAACTGGACACAGCACTCCAGGTGTGACCTCGCCAGTGCTGAGTAGAGGTGAAGGATCATCTCCCTTGACCTGTTGGCCTCACTCCTTCCTAATGCTGGAGACCAGACTGTGCTGTTAGCCACCTTTGCTGTGAGGGCACATTGCTGGCTCATGTTCAGCTGGAGCTAAGTCTTTTCCTGCAAAGCTGCTTTCCAAAATGTTCTTCCCTGCATCCTACAGTGTCTCCCACACCCCCAGACAGCAACCCCCCCTAGTCTGAAAGGTGATTCGGAGACCTGCTCCCAACGACGGGCTTTGATGGGTGTCACACCTGGACACTGGGGCTGAGGCTGTCCTGGGAGAGAGCACCCACAGCCCTTTTTCCTGGAGTATTCTGATGAAGAGAAATAAAAATGGTGTGCTCATTTTTAGCTTTGTCGGTGAAGCCTGTTGACTGGTGACTGTAGCTCTGAATATGTGGGGGTTTTTTTGATGCTGTAAGCTCCACCAAGCTTATTTGCAAAGCATAGCCCTTATAAAATGAGAAGATGCATTAAGGGTGTTAACCCTGTCCCTTCTAACCAAAGTAATTCGTGAAGCTAAAGGTTTTGATTATTTCATTGGCAAACTTGAAGTGTTGTTTATGTAGCATATTGGATTTATTCGGAAATTTATTTGAAAATACGCCATTCATGTAGGTACAGAACTGTAGTGTTTTATAATATAACATAGAGAGGACTTTCATTCTTCTGAATGCTTTTGAAAACACTTATTGCAAGAAATTCTAAGTAAAAGGTCAAAAAGGGCCAAATCTTGAGCCCCCTTCTCTGCTTTCTTTCAGGCTTGTCTGTGATAAAGTTCTTACTCGCTCCTGTGTGGGTTTTGCCTGACCAAGCAAGACTTACAATGCCAGGACTTAGCCCACAAAAATTATTAGCTCAGGTCACAGTCTAGGCTTTCTTTTATAATTTATCTGTCGCTTACTTATGTTATAAAAGTGCAGAGGTGATAAAGAAGTCATCTCTCAGGTCATATAGCAGTTTAAACTGCTGTGTCTCTGATTAAGCATCGTAGACAAAAGGGGATAATAAGATCCAGGGGAAGATATGAAGAGTAGTGGGAAAAAGCTTGCACAGCTGTTGGAAAGACGACTTACATTATTTTGCTACAGACTCAATAGGAGCATCTGATCCCCATTTCTTATGAAGTGTCATTCTGACTGCCCCAAAATTGCTTTAAACATGAAAAAGATGAGACCACTGTGCTTAATAATGCTGTTAACACTGTGTCTGAAGATTTGTTCCTTGACTGTACCGCACATAAATACTGCTTGGTCGTCATCTGTGCAGAATGTGGAGGTAAACTTTAATTGAGGGCTTTTCTTTGGGGATCATGTGCATTCAGGGGGAACAAAACTCCTATTATCAACCTAGAAATATAACAAGTTTGAGAGCATTGTTGCATGGAGATACTGAAACGTTAATTCATGCTTCTGTGACATCTTGTCTGGATTACTGTAATTCCCTGCTTGCGGGTCTCACTCAGCCCTCCTTTCACAAAACATGAACTCCTACAATAACACAACCACTGAGATTTTAAGCGTGCACAATAGCTGGTCATCATAAGTCTCTGTTCCGAGGTCTCGGTGCTGCCCGCCGTTAGGTACTGGATCGATTTGAAGATCCTGGTGATGTGTTTTAAAACACCACATGTATCCAAATGAGTTTTTGGTTCCCCATCGGCCAGGCCCAATTTTACTCAAGTATAAAAATGTTGGGCTTTCATTTGTTCAGAGCAAGAATTATAAATTGCTGCGTCCCATCGGCTTCTTCATGACGCTGTGGAATGCACTTTGCCAGAACAGATTTGGAGTGTCAGCCTTGTCATTGACTTGAGGTCAGGGCTGTGGTGTGTTGCTTAACTTTTCTTTCTGTCACCGGCATCTCTGTTTGTGTCAGGATATATTTAATAGAACATTCTAAGGCTTCCTTTTTTTTTTTTTTTAACCGTTTCGGAGTCAAAGCATCCCTGTACTTTACCAGAGGGCTTTTCAAATGCCAGCAATGGCGTTGGCATTTCTGATTTTTTAAGAGTCATGAGAAGATTTTTATACAAAGAAATTTAACGGGATAACAGAAGCGTTTCTAATACAGATGTTGCTCTCTGTCGAAAGGATGCGCCCACCTTACCTACACTTTTTGTCCATCACAGGTAGGATAGGAAAGACATCTTTAGTGCTACAGTTGTGCTCTTCCTTCCCTCTATATTTTGGAATGGGGTACAAACCAATTTGTTTATACTGATTGTGCACGTCACACAGACGCCTACAGAATTTGCTGTGCCAGCAAGACCTTTTTATCTAAAAGAGCTTGTAAAAATAGGTTGCTTTAAAAAACATGGCACAGGTTTATTGGCTGCTATAGTTTGATCTTTTTTCTGTCCCTGTCCTTCCCTCTTTTGACCATTATATGCTGCTCATGCTATGTATATATTTGCATCTTTACTACTGAGCCTGCAGTTTGAAATATAATGTTTGTAACGCTAAGCGTGATTAGTGGAAAACATCATCTGCACATTTAGGTTCCATTAAAAAAGGCATGATCAAAAAAAGAAAAAAAGTCCTGTATCCACACTGGTTTCTAGTTTCTTAAATCCTATTTAGTATCTTATTTTCCACTGAAATTAATGAACGTAGGCACCTTGGCTCCTAAATAACCTTATGGGTTCGTCCCTAAAGTGCTTTATCATTTTGTCACCCTTGCTCACAGTCAGGATACTGTATATTACTTCTCTGTTATTTTCTAGCATTTAACTTCTAATATAGGTGTCCTATTGCACGCATATGTAATATTCCTTTCAAAGCCAGGGTGATACGTGCCCTTTTTCTTTAGCCCACCCTCTAGTCTCTTCTTGTCAGTCACAGTTGTGATGGTTGTGACAATATAGCAAATGTTATTCTCCACCACAGTGAATGTCATCTGCAGTAGGTGAAGAAAGGCCAGAGTATTCAACATCCTGTTGTTAACAGACCCGCTGAAGTTTGCAGCTCCCAATTCTAAAGCGTTCGGTTTCTCATTTAAGAAACAAGGATGTCTTAAAAGGCTGGGCCGTACATTGTCCCCCCAAAGACTAACAAGCTTATACTTCTATGGAAGTTTTTATGATAAAAAAAATCCTTATCACTGTTACAGACTTAAAGGTTTCCTGTGTCATGTCGCCTCCATGGATTCTCGTGCTTTACATCTCCAGTGGTGCTAAGCAGGTCTGGATTTCGCAAGGTGTCAGGTCTTGCTGTCATTTGGAGACGTTTTGCTGCTAACAGTCCTGTTGGATCTTAAGCAGTTTGGTGAAACTTTCTTTTCCACAGAAAGTGTAATGTCTGTCTTTACTGATATTCTTGTTTGACCCTGAGTGTGAGGGAGGATGTATCATCTTCCTCGCTGTGCCTGTTCATTTCTGCACATTCAAAGTTTCTCCAGCAGTTAAATTTCCCTTTCTGTGTTTGCCTCTGTGTCTGTATTCAAGGCCAGATTCAGACGTGGTGCGTGTTACTTAGAACAATTCAAAAGGTCCCCTTAGGTTCTGCCAGATCTATTTATACCTATCGATCAGTGTATAACATAATCTGTAATTTACATACCAAGGAATTGCAAGAGGATTTTAATTTAAATAACAGAGACTCTTCTTTCATTTACACCTACTCATGAGTCCTTATTATGAAAGCTGTAGCGAGTTAGATTGACATTTGATGAACAAAGGGCAATTGTCTTCAACGGAAAAGAACAATAGTGCTTCAGTAGTTTTTTGAAGCATATTTTCACTCTTATCATTGTCATTTTCATCTTCCTGGGTTTAGCGAATCCAACGTTTCATCCAGCGAATTGATATTGATCCTTGCCAGTCAGTATTTTGCAGCTGTGTGGAGGAGAAGAAAAAAACCCTCTTATTTCTTTTACTCTTGCGGCGTTGCCTGAATATATTTCTGTCTGGTTGGTGTGTGGATTTTGAACAGGTTTTAGACTCTCTAGTTTCATCAGTTCCAGCTTTTCCTCTTGCAAGTTTGCTTTGCGTAGTGTAATGCCACAGTGAATAGAGAAACGCTGTGGTCAGGGAGGCTGTGGGAGTCCCGAGGTGAAGGTGTGCCGGCATCCCAGGATCATGGGTCAGAATCATGATCTGGATTTTTACGTTTTAGTTTAAAGGGATGGTAAAACCTAGCTAACTTCCTAAGTCTTTGTGTGCTAAACATCTTTCACACTTCTTTCCCTTACAGTTAAGACATAATTACAAGGCGAGACAGTAGTTAGAATAGCTGTTTGGGGAAATAGCCATGGGGAAAGTCATGGGAAAAGGAAAGGGAAACTCAGATGATCTTATTTCCCCTCATCAGCAAAGGTTCAACAAGGCCAAGTGTTGCGTCCTGCACTTGGGTCACACCAACCCCATGCAGCGCTACAGGCTTGGGGAAGAGTAGCTGGAAAGCTGCCTGGTGGAAAAGGACCTGGGGGTGCTGGTAGACAGCTGGCTGAGTATGAGCCAGCAGTGTGCCCAGGTGGCCAAGAAGGCCAACAGCATCCTGGCCTGTGTCAGGAACAGTGTGGCCAGCAGGACTGGGGCAGTCATGGTCCCCCTGCACTCGGCACTGGTGAGGCCCCACCTCGAGGGCTGTGGCCAGTTTTGGGCCCCTCACCACAAAAAAGACATTGAGGGGCTGGAGTGTGCCCAGAAAAGGGCAACGGAGCTGGTGAGGGGTCTGGAGCACAAGTCTGGTGAGGAGCGGCTGAGGGAGCTGGGAGTGTTCAGCCTGGAGAAGAGGAGGCTGAGGGGAGACCTTCTCACTCTCTGCAACTGCCTGAAAGGAGGGGGTAGCCAGGGGGGGTCGGTCTCTTCTCCCAAGGAACAGGCGATGGGACAAGAGAAAATGGCCTCAAATTGTGCCAGGGGAGGTTTAGGATGGATATTAGGAAAAATGTTTACACTGAAAGGGTTATTAAGCATTGGAAGAGGCTGCCCAGGGAAGTGATGGAGTCACTATCCCTGGAGGTATTTAAAAGATGGGTAGACGTGGTGCTGAGGGGCAAAGTTTAGTGATGGTTTTTGTCAGTGTTAGGTTGATGGTTGGACTTGATGATCTGAAAGGTCCCTTCCAGCCTATGCAGTTCTATGATTCAACAGCTCTGGAAGTCAGTAGGGATGCTACACTCTGTCCGTGCCTCACCTCCCAGACCGTGCATGTGTGCTTGAAGAGCTGACTAAAGGGCAAGGGCATCTGGCATTAGGTCTGTCAGTTAGGGAGGAGAGGTTTTCCACTCATTTCCCTCTGCGTTGTGGACTTCTGTCCTCCTTGGTCTATGTTATACACTGTCTCTGTAGGTTAGGTGAGTTAGAAAAGTATTAGAGATTACAAATGTTGTCTTACTCAAATTGGATGTTAACTGGAGGTGTTCTGATGTTTGACAGCAGTTTTCAGCTCTGCTCTGCTGACTCCGTTAGTGACCTGAGAACAGATTTGTATTATGACTGCTGAGAGCCTTCTCAGTAATGCAGGTGGGCTCCGACTAACCAAAATCTTTCTTTCACATTTGCGGACTTCAGAGTGTCTGTAAAGAAAATAATTCTCAATAACCTTTTTTTTTTCTTCCCTTTTTCCCCCTAGAATCCTTTGTGCAGCTTCAAACTGTCAGTTTGTCTCAGAAAAGTTAGAGCCCATTTTTGGTGGTTTATCTTTTTAAAACAAGTGTCTTGTAAGTTATTTATTTATTTTTTTCTGAGACAACTCTATCTTTATATTATGTTGATGTTTCATGGCAAAAAGTTGCATTCTGGATTTGAATGATATACTTTGGCTTGTCTGCTAGCTGTCTGAGATTGTAGATAAGCTGCTTGCAACCTATGTGCCCTCTACTATGCAAACCTGATGATTAAAGATTCCTACGATGTACTGTATGAAAAGCCCTAATCATAACAACAAAATCCAGAAAAGGTACATATTCCTTACAAACTTTGTATTGGATGCTGAAACAAAGGAGAAATCTCAAACATCTGTATTTCAGATGTTAGAAATAATTGCGTTCCTTATAGAATTATAGAATCCTAGAATTGCCGTGGTTGGAAGGGACCTTTCAGATCATGGAGTCCAACCATCAACCTAATCCTGACAAAAAACATCACTAAACCATATCTCTAAGCACAATGTCTACCTGTCTTTTAAATACCTCCAGGGATGGTGTACTGTGTCTAGCTCTGGCGCCCCCAACAGAAGAAGGACAGGGACCTGTTGCATCGAATCCAGAGGAGGCCATGAAGATGGTCCGAGGACTGGAGCCCCTCTGCTGTGAGGACAGGCTGAGAGGGTTGGGGATGTTCAGCCTGGAGAAGGCTCCGGGGAGACCTTAGAGCAGCTTTTCAGTATCTGAAGGGCACCTACAGGAAATCTAGGGAGGGACTTTTTACAGGGGCACGTAGCGATAGGACGAAGTGTAATGGCTTCAAACTGGAAGAGGGTAGATTTAGATTGGATATCAGGAAGAAATTCTTGGCTGTGAGGGTGGTGAGCCCCTGGCCCAGGGTGCCCAGAGAAGCTGTGGCTGCCCCATCCCTGGAGGGGTTCAAGGCCAGGTTGGACGGGGCTTGGAGCAACCTGGGCTGGTGGGAGGTGTCCCTGCCCAGGGCAGGGGGTGGCACTGGGTGGCCTTTAAGGTCCCTTCCCGCTCTAACCATTCTATGATTCTATGATTCTGAGTTCAGGCAAGCTGGTGGTAGCACTGCGGTTTATTCCCCCACATCTCATTACTGTAATTAATGGTTTCTAACTCACTAGATTGAAGGGACTAGCAGTGTGGTGGACATCTTGCTGCAATCAACAATGTGTCTTCTGAGTTTATTAAGTCTATGGTTTTGTATGCCACAGGACAGAAGGCGAATGCCTGGTTTGTCTTTCAGTCATGTCGAAATAAATTTCTTGTGCAGAAATATGGTTTGAGTGGGGCTCAAAGCACATACCATCTTTTTAAATCACTCTGAGTCCAGATTTGCATCCTGCTGAGTATCTTCTGCCGCACACTGAACAGACTTGCTGCCCGTTAGCTTCGAAGGGAGCTAAAAGCACTCATTACCATGCAGGATCAGGCCCTTCATGTTTAGAAATAAAAAATTATATATCTTACCATTACGGAATGCCTTACACAATGAAAAGGATAAACTCACTGTGAAGCTACTTTTGTGCTCCTAATGACTGTGTGAAAAAATCTACAGGGATAAAAAGAAAATGAAGCAATGAAGTAAATACAGCAGTGCCCCACCACCTTTCAAAGGCAATATCAAATCATCCATAAAATTCTGTGAAAACAAATGTCCAACTAATCCACAAATGAAAGAGCTCAGATTATCTGCTTAAAAAAAAATAATGAATAGACGTGTTCCTATTTGGATGATAAGCATTAAAGATTGTCTCCAATAATTAAGGGTTCGGGGCGTTGCTGTACTCTTGGAACTAAACCTTTCAAATAACTTCCCAGTTTCCAGACCACTGAATCTTTGAAAAGTTAATTTTTGTTATCTCCAAATACAGGAAGCTTAGCACAACAATGGCAGTTCAAAGCCTCCCAGGTAAAGAGCCTTCAAAGAGTAATTCGCAATACAAATTCATAAAAGTCAACAGTTTAGACTACTCAATTGCTTTTAAGATTTTCATCAAATGCATCTCAGTGGTTGAAACTTACCACTGATGCCTCCCAACTGAGTTAAAGTCAGAAAACACTGACAATGTTACCTTTCTTTTTCTGTGGTTTTTAGGCAGTGAGAGATAGCAGCTGAACTTTGCCTCAATTTACTTCCTATCTTATCTTTACAGATCTGAGTATAAGTAAGTGCACAAGTCAAATACTGTGTTTGGTACAAAAATTATTACATTTCATGCTATTACTGCGGTTTTAAAATACTAATTAATAGCAAGAGAATTGCTCAAATCAGAGTATGTAACTGTTGGCTGCTCTGTGTAATCAAAATTCTTTTAAATACAGATAGGTGCTGCCAAGGTTCTTTCTGATGTAAAAAAGATACCTATTCTAAAATCAAGATTACTTTAGAAGACATTCAGCCTTTTGGTGACATTCTAGGCTTTCGTAAAAAGATGAACAAGTTCCTAATCAATGTGACAATAGTGTGATTTCTCCATAAACCGTAGTAGAAATTTTCCTTTAAATGCTACAGAATTGTCGCACAGTTTCACGGCTTCGTTGTGCGTTATCCTGGCAGAATCAGAAATTAACTGTATTACCAGAAAAGTGAAATCAACTGCTCTGTGTCTGGGCTCCCTTCTCTATCTCTTGGGCAAGGTTTTCAAAACAGCAGCTGGTGAATCGAGACACACTTTTAAAGACTTCTTTTTTTTCTTATTTTGAAAAGTTAAAAATATTATGATTTATGTCTGATGCCATGTGGTTGTCTCATGTGAAGAATTCTGTGCTCCATTTAAAGCTTCTGTATCCAAATACATTCATGTGGGTGTCTGTTTATATGCATGTGCAGATATGACTGAAGAAACAAGTAGATGTGATAGTCTGGAATAAAATGGTTCTGTATTAATTTAAGGCCTTCATTATTATTGTTTCAACATTCTCCAGTAGTGCTGTTTCAAACAGATCCGAGTAACTCAATAACTCATACAGCAGCATAACCTGTTCCTCTGAGATACTTAGATTTGCTTAATAACTGGTAGGTCTGTGCCTTAGAATATCAGTATAATAATATGTATTAATTATAATAGCAGCAGGGCGGTCATGAAATGAAAATAAGATAGCTTTTTAGTTTCTGATTACGAAAGAGTAAAAATGTCAGTCTTTATACAAACCTTAGAAGTTACAGAAGACTGCAGTATGAGAAGAGGCTTTCTCATGAGTTCTTATTTTCTCTCTCTCTTTCTATCAGAAAAAAAAACCCACCACAAACCTTTAAAATACCGCTTTTTCTTTTAATTATTGTTTTGTAACTCCTGGGCAAGTCACAAGTATAACGATATAACTAAAGAACATTTTCTTCCTTTTGCTTGACAATCAATCATGAGGTTCAACTTTGGTTCAAACCCTCTTCTGTTTGGCCTAGAGGAGACAGGATTTTCTGTGTGACTCCATAATCCATGGCAAAAATTCCCAAACATTTTCCCTCCGATGATGCAGAGGAGATTGTTTACGTCTGGAGCTTCCTTCCACTTGTAGAAAGGGCAACGCAGGTGTCTTTTCAGGTGTGGTTCGTCCTAACGCATTTCTAAATGGTTGGCTCTCCAGGCATGCCTTGGTGGATTGGCTGGAAAAAGCCAGTTTCCCCATTTTGTAAAAATAGAGAGTGTAATTACTGTTTTCTTGTTATTATTGGTTTGTTTGGCTTTTTTGGGGGGGAAGGGATTGGTAGAAAGGTACAGCCGAACCTTTCTCTTGCTGGCTCACAGCAATTCCTTGGTCAAGTGAACTCAGTGGCTGTTGATTCACCTCCAACGATAAACCAGCCACATCCTGATGACTTTCATTCCTCAGAAATACACATGGCTCCTTGCAGTTGTGTTATTCAACCAATCTGACAATTAAAAAATGTTATATTTAATATTTGAACCTGAATAATTTACAACCAAAAGTCCCCTCCTCACAGCAAAGTGAGTCTTTGCTGCTTGTATAGTTGGGCCCATAAAACTCATCAAAGTATTTGCATTAGCGTGGACAAGGTGTGACCCAGGGCTGGTCAAGTACTCATTAAAAGATAGAAATCATAATGAAATCACTTGAAGTTTGAGTGAGGGAAAGAAAGATTTAGAAAATAAATAAATAAACATAAGATTTCAATTAGGATTTCAGCCATCAGGAGCGAAAAGAACAATGTGCTGGGATATGCTAGGGATTTGCTCTCGGGGATTCATGCTGAACCTATATAACACCGTAGTAATGAAAAGCCGTATATCAGAACATGAACTGCCTTCCTGCCAGTCAAAACATTTCCTCTAGCTATCAGTGCAAATAAGAGAGGAATTTGGTCTTCATATATGTTGTATTAAAATTCTTATCAGGAGGTGTCTATGCAAAGTCAAAACCAATATTGTTTCGGGTTTTTTCTTCTGTTTTTTTGGTGTTGTTTTTTCCCCCCCGGCCTTCTTTCTCCTCCTTTTACTTGCAGTATACAGCCAGCATATGCTCGGTTTGACTTGGCCTCTGGCTCTATCATAGAATCATAGAATGGTTTGTGTTGGAAGGGACCTTAAAGATGATCTTGTTCGAACCCCCTGCCATGGGGACAAGCCTGGGTTATAAGCCTGGCTAAGACTCTAAACTCTAAATTCTAAAACTCTAAACCAGAAAGGGTACGTAGCAGAAATTTTTCAGAATCACCCGATTCTTCTGGTGCTTGGGATTTTCTTGGAAAAAGGGTGAAACTCCACTGAGCCCTCCTCCAAATCATCGGGCACACGTGTGCTTTCATGGATATGCCCCTTTCTGAAGCTGATGTTCAAAACTGACTGGGGAACAAATGTACCACTGAAAGGTGATGGAAAAACAACCCCATCGTACTGTAAGTGGGGAACGCAGTGAGGCATAGTGAGCTACTGCAGATTCAGATAGAAACTGAGAAAACTTTGGATTAAGCACAAGAGGAAAAGAAAAACCCAAACCCCTTCGTCATGTCATTTCTCTGCAGCCTGCCTCGCTTTTGCTATCAATGGTAAAAGCGTTCTCTTCCCTAAGGTGATTACTTAGGAGAAACCTATCTCTATTATTCCACGCAATTACCTCTGAACGTACCTGGGCTCTTTTACTCCGTTTCTGAGACTCGCATCTCGGAGACGATTGCTCCATTTATCCTGAGTACTTCTTCCCTCCCAATTCCCTCAAAGCCCGGTCCCACGCTACCTCTGCCTCCGCTCCCACTACCTGCCTTGCTGTCCTCTGGAGCCGGGGAAAAGGAGACAATTATACCCCCTTTAGCCACAACTACAAGAAAAGCTCCACCTACATAAAATGGTGCTTTCAGGAGGCTGTATGAGTATTTCAAATATGATGGCATATAAATTCTCTGTGCTCCTTGGTTTACCTCTTCCTGGCTTCATCCAGCGAAGCTGGATTCAAATTCTGCTCTCAAATTGTAAATTGCTCTGATGGAAAGTTTGAAACTTACATTGCAACTTAGAATAATTAATTTAAAGAAAATATTGGGAAGTGACCGTGCAATCAATTCAGACACTCCAGTTCATCCATTACAATACTGCTTATTTTGTGTATTTAATATTATCCTGCCTTTCTTGTTCTTTCTGTTTATCACTTATTGTTATCTTGATATTTCCGTCAACAGATCCTTCATAAATACAAATGATAATGTTTCATCTTACAAGGGCACTTATACAGACATCGTTTGTATCACTTGTTGCCCAATTCGTGTCTTCAAGCTTTCTTTTATAGCAATAAGGCCTAGAAACACTCAAGGCAATTTCACTGAGAGTTGTTTCAGTGCCTTTCACCACAGAATCAACTGCACAGGAGCGTATCCACGTGTGCAAGCCCACTTGTTTTAAAGGAAAATTGTGGATCAGGATGTGTTGGGTGAAAATGAAGCAGACAGGGGAAAAGAGGACTATGGTTTCTTGGTAGCAGACAAGTATCTTGGAAAATGGCAGAAGACTTGAAAATAACTTTCTTCATGTAAAATTATCAGAAGGTAAGAAATACATAATGAAAAAAGACTTTGTCAGTGAGCTTAGATGAATGAAATAGGATTTCAGAATCACTCTAAATGAAAAGACAGAAAATAAAATGTGTCAAAGATGCAGAATTCAGAATGCTGTTTCGCTATCCCACGTACTTGAAAAAACATTTTGAGCCGGGTCCATGGCATTAATTTTAACTCCACATTTCATAACTATCAATGATGTGTTTTCACTGCTAGGCTTAGATTTCCAAACTTTCTTTGGAAGACCCCGGGTACAGCTTGTATGTTTAATGCACACTATTTTATATTTTTATGTATGCATCTATATGAATACATGCATATGTAAGTGTACACCTATATATATGTATGCGCTGTTTTATTGGAGAATATTCATGTTTTCCACGTACCACAGCTTTGCTGCTATTCTAGGTAGTCTCACTAAACAGTGCTTTGGGAGGTACTCAGCGTTCTTGTCCTTGAGAGCCAAATGTTTTGCATGTTCTAGTCAAGTGCACCCTTCTATGCCTGACAAGGTCATGGACATTGTCAGAAGCAGAGACCCAAAACCAGGAATACAAGATTAACAATAGACAGTCTTAAATGATAGGAGATTAATTTCTTTAGCCTGAATAACATTGTCACTTGCAATTAATTTTAACTCAGAGCTCAGAAGAGCATGTAACAGATACTTTGAAAATCAAAAACTGAATCCAGCAGCGAGTAGGGCTTATTTCTACTTTTACATTCTATTACTTTGTTACATTTATATTAGATTCCGAGTTTTCTAAGTACTGTACATGTCATGGAAGCTAGATAGATTAGAATGCTAGAGGGATCTTTTGCAAATGTACTTTAATATCATTGCTCCTTATTGCTTTTCTTTCACCATTCTAAGTATTTTACTTTGGTACCTTTTATGTTAATAATTGTAGAAAAATTACTATGTGTGGTTCTTCAGCATTCAGTTTTTTCTTAGCTTTCTTTTCTGAGTCTTCTGATTGGGAGGGATTTTCCTCACTATATACTACAAATATAAGGGGCATGCTATCTTTTTCCTAAATTCCTCCTTGTAGACATTTCTGCCTTCCTCAACGGTTGTTCTCATTGAAGAATCTTCTCAATTGCCAATCTCTTGAAGGCCAAAAACTATTAAAACAGCCATTTTTATGTTTTCAGATGAACTGAAATCCTTAGGCGGAGCTGGCTCTTGTATAGTCACGTATATCCTTCAGAATAGTCTCCGTCTATTGCATTAAGAGCAGGTGGACACATTTTTCTCTTTTGCCACCTGGTAAGCAAAGGTTAGAGTTCAACTTGTCCCAAATCAGCTTATCCTTCTACGGGGTAGTCAAAGCCCACTTACAAACACTCTGCTGCAGTTTTACATTTTTGCCTCCCACCAGCATTCGAACCTGGGTGAATGTCTTTCTCTGTCAAAGCAGCAGTGGGAGGTGAAAATGAAAGTCCTTTTTTTCTTTCCCTGAGAAATTGGACTGTAAAAAGCTGTCAGTTTAAAAATGACATAGTGGCACAGCATTTCTATAAGGTGGCTCCTTTCATTTTTGACTCCTGCTGTCTCTCTGACAGTTGAAGTTGCAGCAGGAGGTAAAAACTAAAATGAGCACTGCTGGCATTTGCCCTGGAGCACAAAATTAATAATGGAAGAAACAGGACGACATCCAAAACCACCTCGTATCAGATGTCAGCCAATGAGGTTTCAACACTTCGTAATAAGGTGACCAGAACGATGCCCATTATTCCAAATATGATCGTATTCTCTATTACTTGCCTAGTGCTGGATCTATTTTACCCATTTCATATGTGAATCACTGCTTTGTGGGTTATAGAATATTTTAAATTCTATTAAGCTGTACGCTATGACTTTATAAGTTTTCCCCCTCTGCACCCTAGATCTGGTCAAAATTTTATGGATGTTGTCTTTTCTCAAGCTTTATATCTCTCAACCTTTCTACATAAAGGTTTCGCTCCTGCATCACTGTTTGAAATATCCTATCCGTATATATGAGCAAAACTCAGAACCGATTAAAGTGATAGCTTTTAGAGTAAACAGCCACAGGATCAAAAAGCTGAGATGGTTTTTATTCTTGAAAACTCAAGAGCTCCACATTTCCTGCCATCATTAAGAAAAAATCGAGTCCTTATTAGGTGGCTGAGAGAAGGAATAGGACTCAAAATCCTTCAAGCAGGATATGGGTCTTTTTTCTTTCTTAAAAGACTCAGTGGTGTGTGCAAATCTTATCAAAATTAACATAAGTAGGCACAAACTGTCTGTTAGAAACGGAGTACAAGTGTAGTTCCTTCTGAGAGAATTCAGTCATTTTCTGATTTTATCAGCATTTTGGTGATATTTACTGTCTTACTTTTGACTCGTCAGGAGAGCAAATATTTCAGGGTTGTGACTGTGGACTTACTGGGATGCACCATTCCTGCACCACACGAAGTCACGCCGTGTCATTCGGCTCTTCTTCAGAGCTTAGCTTTGAGGGTAACCTGTGTTTGCAGCATAGCTAACTTTCATTAACAGGAATTATTTACACTTTTCTCTATTACATACCTTTCCTGCTACCTTTTCACTTCCAGCTTTGCTACTGCTTTTATTGGCATATGCTTTTGTTTTGCAGAGATGAAGAAAGGGGGCAAACTTTTAGCAAACCAGCGACGTGGATAGTTCTCAAGTGCTGACAAATACACAAAATAAACACCTTGTAAAGAAAGCATTTTATTTCTTCATGTGCTGTTGCTTTGAGGAATTACATCAGTCATCTAACCCACTGCTTAAAACAGCTTTCATCTATTATTAGAGAATAAGAATGACTCAAATGCTTCAGCTGAACCCATTGATCTCATTGATTTCAGCATCCGTTAATGACAAAGAGAAGCTGGACTGGATAAACACTTCTAGTTTGTTACAATTACCTTTAGAGGTTTCTTCTTCAATTTCTAAAAATCTTTTATTGTATGTTTTAACCTCTTGTGCAATTTAACTTTCATTCTTCTCTTCTGATTTTTTCTTCGAGTCTTGTTTGCAAACTCAATTCTATAATTGTTCTTTAATCTTTTTTTTTTATTCTCAGCTACTTTTTGTGCTTGCTTGCTCATCAGTTTAGTTTTCTCTAAAAGTTCATTCATTGTGGGAAGAGACACAGAACAGTTGGTCATATATTAATTATTTTGCACTCTCCATTTCCCCTCTGTACCCTTTTACTCTATTGCTTTATCCCATCCACTTCCCCCGGGGTTTTCCATGTCCCTCCAAGATTAATTCTGATTAGTTGTAGTCTCCTTATGTCTGCCTGTGTACGTCCACCATCCTACTTGCAAACATAAATTGCTTATGATTGCTATTGTCTAGCTACTCCTACACCTTCACTCTGCATCCCTAGGCATGTCTTTGCTTCTCAAAATATAACCATGCATTACTCCCTTGCCAGTTTCCTCTTTCACGTTTTGTGTGTGTTGTATTACTCTTTCAGTATTTTGTCCCAGCTTGGTTTCCCTGTTTTTTCCTTCTGCTTAATGTTCTTCACCATTTGGGTACCTACTCGAAATCTACGTTTCCTGTAGGCGGTTTTCCCTTTTAACAAGCCTTTTACATCTATTTTATATTGTCATATCTTGTTACTTGTCTATTAATATTTGTCTTCCTTTTGTAAAACTGAATTTCAGGCCATGATTTTGCACATAGATGTACTCTTTTTCTCTCTTGTAGCATCGCTCACTTGAATTACTCATGTCAGATCCTGACTTGCTTCCATCAGTGGGAGGACAACAGGACTACCATCTTAGACCAAATTATTCTGGTGTTGTTCATACAGAGTTTCCTTCATCTTGATATTGAACTTGAGTAAAGTAAGTAGGATTTGGTTCTCTGTCATGATGTACAATTGCTATTTCCTTTCATCTAAACTATTTATTAACCTCACACCACTTCTGTCTTTTGTCAATTTTTGAACTTTAACATCCCTTCCAACCTAAACCATTCTGTGAAATCCAATGAGTTATGCTTGCGAGTCTGATACCCCAATACCTAGTTTACAGGAGAGGAAACAGAACCAATGTCCATCAACAGTGAAATATACTGATTTGATTTGATTTAATTGGATTTTAATGCCTGCCCTGCATTACTTTTCCCTATTGTACCTCGTTTGCTTGCCTGTAACTCATGTACACACTTCAAAAGTCCCTTACGTACAGTTAGTCCTGCTCCCCTCAACAGGCATGAAACACACAAACAGCAGGGCACCAACTCCATTTATAGCATACGACCGATTACCTGGGGTTTTCCTCAAGTGATTAATAACACTGGAGTCTGAAGTGCCTGTCCAGCAAGACTTTTTAAAAATAAATTAAAAAATGTTCTTCTGCCTCCCATGAATATCTGAAAAACTGAATTACCTACAATCATTAGGTATTTCTGAAAAATCCTGCCCAATTGCCATGTTAGGTGCACAAAATACTCTGTAAATCCCAACTCTGTTTTTAATGAGGAACAGTAACATGGTTAGAATAAACACCTGTCAGTTGAGTAGACAGTTGACAGTAATTTCTCTTAAACAATCTTATTCACAATAAGGTTAAATGACTTGTAAATTTTAATTTTTTGTGTGTATATACATGTATTTTTGGATATCATTGTATTCTAAAAAAAAAAAAAAGCATGTAAGCAGTCTTCTGTGGGAAGAATACTGCACTGTGGTACATAATAAAAACTGATGCTCTGGCAGTTCCCCCTTAAGTGAACAGACCGCCCTGCTTCTTGAACTATCTTGTTGAACTAATGAGCCTGAGTACGTTAAAAGTTAGGCGTTAGTCTCATAATTCTGGTTAAATGTCTCTGTTGCCAGTCTCTTTCAAAGTTACCATCACAAAACTCCAAAGACATTAACGTTCCATAACCAACCCTCTGGTTTGAGATTATTGTTATTCCTGTTTTTTTCCCCGAGGGTTATACTGAGATTAACACAGTTGAGCATAATTAGTAACTGAGAAGCTTTAATAAGTTAGTGTGCTTTAACAGGGTACTGTATAGCGTTAATTGTGTTTACAAGTGCAGGATTTTATTGCATGTGTCAAACAAATATGGATGAATTTTCTGTAGTGGGAAATTATGGGAGGATAGCAACATCTAAACTGCTGGGTTTTTCTAACTAGTAGATTTCTTTTTATTTAGGAAAGGGTGAAAGTGGAGATAAGAGATAAAAAATGTACTAAGATGTTTCTGAATTTGAAAAAATTAGTATTGCATTTTTACTTAACTGCATCAGTCACTGTGCGGACACAAGGCATCAATGTGTTCCCACCGCAGGAAGCGTACCTTGTGAAGTGGCTGTTGCACTTCACTGTAAGAGAGATATGTTTTCCTTTTGGTAATTATAATACAGGTATTCAGATGGGAACTCTTGTCCTTCCTAATGCTGCTAAAAGAGTCTTTCAAAATAAACCTTGCATTGAACGAAACAGAAGGAGTAACCCTATTCTTGAGGATTTTGTAAATATACTTCTTTTTCCCATCCTGTAATGGATTGCACTTTTTTTCAGCTGTGGCAAATGGAAGACAAAGAGTCTCGTTTCTTTGTATAGTGTATATAATTTCACCTCATAGACATTTTTTTCTTCTTTTCATTCTTTCTGTTTGAAGTCTGGAAATCTGGGGATAATTTAAGCACTCTGCCACTAGTTACAATTTTAGCACCTTGTCACAAAACCCCACAGGTTCTGTAGGCAAGACGGAGCTCACAAGAAGTACTTACCCGGTGAAACCAAAAGCCTGACCCATGGCAAAGCCAAAGCTCTTCCAGGCAGCCCAGCGCTCTGGCTCTTCCTGTGCTGGATGGGCTACTGGCCTCCATCCAGAGACCAAAGTATGTTTCAGGAAAGACAGCCATGGGAAGGAAAGGCACCATGAAGGACCTTCATTTGACAGATTCTCTGCTCTGTGTTAAAGCAGTCTTATTTTAGCTGCTGGTCCTAGTTACGGAGAAGAGACTGCCCAGAGAGGGTGTGGAGTCTCCTTCTGTTGGAGATATCCAAAACCCGCCTGGAGGTGTTCCTGTCCAACCTGCTGTAGGTGACCCTGCTCTGGCAGGGGGTTGAACTAGATGATCTCCAGAGGTCCCTTCCAACCCCTATCATTCTGTGATTCTGTGAAGGGACAAAATGAAGAAGCATGAGTGTGCCACAGTGAGGCCTGGCTGTGGCTCCATCATCTTTGCTCCTCAAACCGCTGCAATTAGAGTATGGCCCAGGGCCTGGGAGAGTTTCATATCTTGAGAATTCCATTCCCCTACCAGCAGCTGGAGAGAGCTGCAGCCATCTGGAGGCTTAACATATGGGGACTCCTACTGTAGCCTTCTGAAATGCATACTTTCACATCCTGATATCTAGGGTTTAAACTCTGAATGAGCATTTGAAGACACCCTGCTAGCTGTTTTCCTGGGTTCAGCTGGGATAGAGTTAATTTTCTTCCTAGTAGCTGCTGTGTTTTGGATTTACTATGAGAATAATATTGATAACAAATATTATTTTAGTTGTTGCTAAGTACTGGAAGAGGGGAAATTTATGTTAGATATTAGGAAGGAATTCTTGACTTTGAGGGCAGTGAGCCCCTGGCCCAGGTTGCCCAGAGAAGCTGTGGCTGCCCCATCCCTGGAGGGGTTCAAGGCCAGGTTGGACGGGGCTTGGAGCAACCTGGGCTGGTGGGAGGTGTCCCTGCCCAGGGCAGGGGGTGGAACTGGATGGTCTTAAAGGTTCCTTCCAACTGAAACCATTCTATGATTCCATGAAGAAATTGGAATGACTCAGGAATGTCGTGGGAATGCCAGATCTTGTCCTTAGCAAGCTTGACAATCAATTCCTGCCCAGAGCAATCATTCATCCATTCTGCACAGGTCTGGTAACTTCATTTCATTTTCTCAAGAGGTCTGTCTCTCTTCTGACATAAAAAGTGTTTGTGGTATGGACACTATAGCTCTGCAGAGCCCTAGTGTCAGTCAGAAAAGATTGAAGCTGCTGTGCCAGGCTGCCATGGGCTATATAAAGTGAACTTAAAAAGCAGGTCACCATAAGCAACTTGGCTGCTGGTAAATAGATTCTCTGGGGTGTATGTTGGAAAAGAGTCTGCCTGTTGGTATTATGAATAGTGGAATTGAAAAAAGTCATTAAAAGAACAACGCACCAGGAATAACTTTTCTTGCTGGGGTTTTTCTTGGTGTTTTTTTTTCGGTTCCTGTTTTGTTTTGTTAAATGTAGCATATGCCATAGATCAATGAATTCTGTCATGATGTAGGAGTAGATACTTGGTGAAATTCTATGGCTTGTGCAATAAAGGAGGCTGAGGTGACTAGATGGTGATAATAGCCCATTCTGACCTTAAAACTTATGCATTTAGGAATCGTCTTTTCCAATCTGGGAGATACAAGGCTATATTTTAAAAAAGAATCTGCAAGGCTGCGTATGCCTTTCTGAAAGCATCTTGCCATTTTCCCTTTTCTCCCTGTTAGAAAGGCTGATTGTCATTCCATTATAATTTCTACTTTGTTACTGTTAATGTTAAGAGCCTGATTTTGGTATATTAGATACATTCATCTATTATGTTTTATATATAGCTGTATGCCTGTCAAACACTGAATATAACAGGCAAACGAGTAGAGAAAGTAAAGCAAAAATCATGTCCTTTCTTTTGCTATTCCTGTTAACACTGACTGATATTTTGGAGACTGAGAGACCTAAAATAGACCTTCTTTACAGCTCATGCTACCCACCTTCTTTGCTTGATTCCCCTGAACCTCAGTTCAGCAGGCTTTCTTCCACCGCTTCCCTGCTCTTTGGATCAGCAACATATTGCATCCTTCGCTGAGAAGGACTTGGGGGTACTGGTGGGTGAAAAGCTGGCCACGAGCCGGCAATGTGCACTGGCAGCCCAGAAACCCCCTGCAGCCTGGGCTCATCCCCAGCAGCGTGGGCAGCAGGGCGAGGGGGGGATTCTGCCCCTCTGCTCCGCTCTGTGAGACCCCCCTGCAGTGCTGCCTCCAGCGCTGGGCACCAACAGCAGAAGGACACGGAGCTGTTGGAGCGGGGCCAGAGGAGGCCCCGGAGATGCTGGGAGGGCTGGAGCCCCTCTGCTGGGAGGACAGGCTGAGAGAGCTGGGGGGGTTCAGCCTGGAGAAGAGAAGGCTCCGGGGAGACCTTCCAGCCCCTTCCAGGCCCTCAAGGGGCTCCAGGAAAGCTGGGGAGGGACTCTGGAGCAGGGAGGGGAGCCGTGGGACGAGGGGGAAGGGTTTTACACTGACAGAGGGGAGACTGAGATGAGATCTGAGGAAGAAATTCTTGGCTGTGAGGGCGGTGAGCCCCTGGCCCAGGGTGCCCAGAGAAGCTGTGGCTGCCCCATCCCTGGAGGGGTTCAAGGCCAGGTTGGACGGGGCTTGGAGCAACCTGGGCTGGTGGGAGGTGTCCCTGCCCAGGGCAGGGGGTGGCACTGGGTGGGCTTTAAGGTGCCTTCCCACCGAAACCATTCTATGATTCTCTGATTCTGTGATTCTGTGACTGCCAGTTAAGTAACATTGGGGTACACTGGGGTCCAAGAGCACAGTGAAGTGTTCAGGTAGGTCTTACAAATGGGCTCGAAACAAAGGAAGAAAAGTAAAAGCCTGCTTCGGAGGAGAAAGGCAGTAAGAGTGCAGCCTTCCTTTTGGGGGCTGGTACCTAGCACTCTGTAAATTGGCTTGCAGCGGCCAAGTACAGCACAAAATGTGCTGCAGAGAAGAGCAGCTATTATGTACAGTAGCCACTTCACTGATTGCAATCAATGTCACAAATTAGAGTGATTTCCTGGCTTGAGATGTGTCAGAGCTAAACTTTGTGTGGTGAGTCATGCTGTCTGGACACCCAGCTTCCAGGCACTCTGTCTTACCCTCAGCAATTTTCACTTTTTGTCTTTCATTTTTTGCAAATGGATCCATGCTTGCTTTTACTATGTAAGTGTGGACTGCTCATAATTGCATCTGAGTGGTAGTCAGTATTAAAAAGAAGCTCCCATCATTGCTTCTTTAGCTTATATTGAAATATATCTTTTTTTTTTATCTTTTTTTCCCCAGCAGCAGAATTTCTGTTCAGAAGTGGCAGATCTTTGTCAACATTATCCAGAAGTTTGAGCTGAAATTTTAATACTGCCTTGTGCTTGTCTCTCGTTGCCTTATTCCTTTTCCAAATGCCTGATGATGGCTTGTCCCTTCCAGTCAAATGTTGTCCTGATATTCATGCCATGCTCTGAACACCCCTTCTACTGCATCCGTTTGATTAAATCCAATTGTAAAAGCAATGTTTTGCACATTATATCGCTTGTAGTTTTTATATTTTGCCAACATTCACAGGAGGACAGACACAGCTTCTCTCTGCGCTGAAATAGTACGGTGTAATTAGAAACATTTGGTGTATAGAGGGAGATTAGTGAGGGGTTGCTTTCTTGTACCTTGCAGCAACAGACTGTTTCAGTGGATTACGAGCATCCCCATCCACCGCAGTAATGAGGAGTAGCTGGTACACGGCAAATTCATGCTCCAGCCTACCTGTAACTCAATGGTTTGCGTAACAGATCCCTGGTGTTTCTTAATGGGGAACAATTAAATGAATGGTAACTAAACCGAAAGGCAGCAAAGGGAGGTAAAGCACAATTATTTCTTTGAATGAAAGGGTCAGCACTTCGGTGTTGGATGTTGGTGGTGTTGTTCGGTGTTGGATTGAAGCGAGTGGAGATTGGCGAGATAGGTAAATGACATAATTAATTTCCTAATAATTTAGGAATCGTTAGGTGTGGGTCTGTCTGCACTGCAGAGTTAACCTGAGTGCTTGCTTGCCTTCGCTTTTCTCCTGGAGTCACTTCAAGGATGCTTACAGTAGGTGGAGGTCTACTCTGGAGCTTTGAGCTCATTTTCACTAGATCTCAATGTGCGCACTTGGAATGAGTCTGCATAAATCATCCTCCTGATGACAGATTTGCCACTGCTTTTCCATAGTAATTACTATCTCCTGAAAGTGGTGTGACTTCCTCTGCAATTCACTGCGGAGGTTTCTAGAGTAGTCACCTCATTACAAAGCAAAGAGCCATGGGGGACAGCCTAAAACATCTAGTGAAGCATACAGAGGAGAGTTGTACTGATGGCAAAAGGTTACCTCCTTGGTATTGTGGCAACTGTTGCTCTAATCATAGAATGATAGAACAGTTAGAGCTGGAAGGCACCTTAAAGCCCACCCAGTTCCAACTCCCTGCCTTGGGCAGGGACACCTCCCACTAGACCAGGTTGCTCCAAGCCCCGTCCAACCTGGCCTTGAACCCCTCCAGGGATGGGGCAGCCACAGCTTCTCTGGGCAACCTGTTCTAGTGTATGTGTGTAGAAAACTTCCCAGACTGGCTCCAGAGCTGCTGGTGTGTCTTCTCAGTGTCTGGCAGCACCTTCTCAAGATCCTAGCCTAAGTAGCAGATGTCTAGCTGGCTTCAGTGCCATGCTCAGGTGATGATTTCCCTTCTTGCTCTGAAGGTGGCTGGGCTGGGCAGAGAGACGGCCGGGCACCCTCCCCTGCTGCAGCAGAGCCTGGGCTAAGCTGAGCTGAGCATCCAGCCGTGGCTGTGGCCACCTGGCCACCTGCACTCGCTCTGCCATGGAGACCTGACCATAGAATGGCATTGGCTTGGACGGGAATAGGACCTGGTCTCTTTACCTATCCCCTTGCATTGTCAGTTTAATGACACTTCCTCTTCTACTCTTGTTAGTACCTTTTATAGAAGTTCATCACAGTTGTAGGTCTCCCTCTCCCTTAAGTTGTGGGGGTTTTTTTTTGTTTTTTGTTTTCAGTGGCATGAGCTTTAGTGTCACAGATATTGCAGGTTGAACTCTAAGAGCTAAAAACCTGATCCATTGATTAAAAATGTTGTTGTTGTTGTATTTCATTTGCTACGAGGAAATTGCAGCATCACAGGACTCCATCATTTGGTCCAGAAGTAGCTTCTCATGTTGTCTGACCAGCGAATTAAATTTTTAGGAATATTTGATATATAAGTCATTTTCCTGAATATAACTTGAGTAATTTAATAATGTTTAATAAAACTTTTAAAAAGTAAAATACATTTAATAAGTTTAATAATACTGCCAGTCTTCGGCTGACTTCCCCAATCCCTACACTTTAGCATGTAAGTGAGCAACAAAATTAGAAAGCAATGCATAAAGGAGAGCCAGCTCATTGCCATCATACAAAGGCTTGAAAAGGAACTCTTTCTGCAAACCGCTGTCACTGGCCACAGGAAAGCAGGATGATGACATTTTGCTCCTCCTCTCTTGAGCTCTTGGTTTCTGAAGGATTCTGTAGATCTGGGAATCTGCTAATGAGAATGAAAAAGGAATGGACTTGGAGAAATACATTATACTTTCTTCTTGGTAGAATGTGGCCATTTCCTGAAGCAGATTAAAAGAGAGGATTAGCAGAACAGGGCTCAGGGAATTTAAATGGTGTGGTGATGTGGATGAAAAGACCATTTGACAACCTATTAAAAATAGAGGGGGGCGGGAAAAGGGTGGGATGAGATGCAGGATACAGCCCCGAATAGAAACCGTAACAAGGAGTATGTGAGGAGCGTCTCCTTCCTTTCTTCCTTACATGGTTTAGAACTGTCTTCCCCATTAGTAAAGGCTTGTCTACCTTATTATCGACAGACAATAGCTAGCAATAGCCCAATTCTTTAGCCTTACATGAATTTTGGGGTCACTCTTTTCTCAATACAAGTGTCCATGGAGGAACAGGCGGTTCTAGAGCGGGTCTTGGCAATTTCCGAACAGAGGCAAGATCCAAATTCCAATCTGTGGCTTGATCAGCTTGTTCCTGCCTCTTTGTTTCCAGGTCTACAGGGGAGATTATTAGGCAACAGATAGTGGAGAATTAAAATAAGAATATCACTGCTTTTAAACAGGTGCTTCGGAGCTTGCAGATGAAGCTGTAATTGTATAGGAAAGTTTCCTTGGCATCTTCTGTCATCCTTTTTGTTAGATGAGTTTATCAAGAGCTGTAATCAAATATAATGAGAAGATACAATCAGTGTGGCTCCTAGGAGGTGGAGTTACTCAGTCATCCACATAATTTCCAGCTTGAACGCTGTGTTAGGAAATTAGAGGCCAAAGAAGGAAGAATATTTCAATATGGGAGCGGTAGCCAAGCAGGAGAAGGGATGTAAGCTAGGAGGATGCGTGCCTTGACTCCAATGTCACGGTTGTATGCAAAAAGATGGGAAAGTATAGCGGAATGGGAAAACATTTCCAATTTACTTTCTGATGACAGATGAAAGCAATGTTATATGATATAAGACGGTAAAGATAGCATGACTTTGCACCCCCAGTGGAGTTCGTAGACAGTTCTGTGCTTTAAAATGCGTAGCCGGGGTCTGCCTATCTTATTTCTGACTGCAGCGTGATAACTTTGATCTCTTTTGTATTACCATTCCAGTTTGCTTTCCCTTTTTGTTTCAGTCACTCTCTAGCATATTGTCTGACCTTTTTTCCCACATGGTGACACATACTGTCTGGTATTTAAATTATTGCTGAAAGATATTCTGGCATAAAATCTCCATTTATTTACTTTGGGCAGGCATGTTCATTTCTAGAAGTCGTCTCAGAAATCGAAGCCCCACTTTCATTTGGATTTTTGCCTCATTTGCTCTGCTTAATATTTTTGTATGTATATAATTTCTTTTTTCCCTGATCCATTTAGTGAATAAAGTGAGAATTCTCTCGTATCAGAACCTTTTTGACCTTTAGAAATGCAAAACTAGAAGAATCTAGGGAAACAGAACATGTACGTGTAATGGAAAATACTGCAGTGAGTTAGTGAATATCTTTTCTATCTCTATCAAGAAATTACCGAACCGAGATCATGACTGTAAAGTTCGCAAACACCAAATCTGCAGTGCGCGTGGGGTTTTAAATACCTGCTTCAGCTCTCTGCCATGTGGCTGATTTAGACACATGATGGGATTTATTTAAAGGGACACAATCAACTTGAAAATAACAGTGCTGTCTGAAAAATTGTTACTGAGTGTAATTATAAGTAGCAAGTAAGATTACTATAATTTTAAAAAGTTAATGAAAAAAATCTCTACTTTTTTTGATTGGTTTACTTTGTGCATTTGACAGCTCTCTGTAGTAATTATACCTACCTTTTATACAGCACTTTTCATCAGTAGACCACAGAAGCTTTACAAAAATATGGTCCATTTCCCTCTATGTATAGACAATTTCTCTGTTTCCTTCACAGTCGGTCGATTTCTTCCTGCGCGAAAGACTTTTATAAACATCAGCTCAGAATCAAGAAAAATTCCAGAGCATTTTATGAAATGACAGATGTACTATTTAAAAAAAGATCAGTATCAGCTGGGTTTAATTAGCCGCATTATAAAGAAAAGGTTGAAAATATCTTTGAGATTGTAAAATTGGAACAAGAAGTTGATCATTTAGTATCTTAATAATTTAGAGTCTGTCTCAGATTTCTGACGTCCTTAGGTTATTTGCTTGATTTCCATTTAACTCATGTAGAATCGTATTAGGTATTCAAGAAGGAAGGGAACGTCACAAAGTGCTACCAGAATTATCATATGCATATTAGAAATGAATTGACTGGGCATCTTTTATGCCCGTAAAGACAAAGACACCTAGAAACAAAGGGTTTTCTTTCCTCGTCTCATGAAAACCAATGTTTTCTTTCTCTTTTATCTCCATATTTCCTAATTTAGAAGCCTGAGCTCTTAATTGTTTGTTGCTATTGTGTTCAAAACCTTGCATTTCCAACTTGCAGTGAGAAAATGTCTTGACTCTTGAATGCGAAGTTTGTGAAGATTGTTGCCTTTGTGGAAGAATGCACATTAAATGCCTCTAAGCTGTTCAAGTGGTGAAATAAATATATGGAACAATGTTTGGTTCCGTTTGCTTTTCAAAAGACTTTAGATCTCGTAACTATACTCTCTTAAAAGCTTTTGCCGTACACTCAGCAGCATGTTCTGCTTTTTTGTTAGATTCATCTTTTTGGCCTACTTTTCAAACTATATTTTAACTGGAACTCCAACTCTTTTCCCTTTCCTTCTATTTGCTGAAGCTAGCAATCCCATGCTGAGTAAATAATCTATAGTCCATGATCTACTATCCTATCAGCCTTGTTATCCTGGCTCCAAACCCCAAAATGTTGGATATCTAGCTGGTAAGTATTCCCAGGAAGGCTTCCTAATGACCTTCCCCACTGGTTACTATCATCATTGCTTATACACAGATAGAACCACCTTGTAATACACTGCCTATATTTGGAAAAATTAATTGGGAGTTCTTATGGTGTTTTTGTTAGGAAAAGTGACATTTTTGAAGTTAAGAAAAATATCCCAATTCACTGTCTTTCATTAGATATAACAAAACATTGCTAGAGAAAATATATTCCCAGATGTAATGGTACTTCATTCTCTTGCGATAAAAGCAGCTTGGGATCCAAATCAATCAGCAGATGAGATTATTGCAGTCATTTGGCTGCCCTGCCATTTTTAAAACATTTTTGACTGCATTTATAAAGCATTAAATATATGCTTAAGTGTAGTGCAAACATACCATTACTTATTAAATTATAGAACATAATGAAAAAAAGGTTTATACATACGATAAATATCAGGAGGATGGAAATGACTCTCTACAATTGATAAAATGTTATTTCAGCTCAGCTGGGAAGCCTACATATAAACCTTTCACCTTAGTAATCTAATTTTAAATAACTGTGAACTTTTGAAGGGAAGAACCTGTATCTGGGCTAGGTAGAAGAGTTAATCATTTGGCCACTAAGGGCTTAACAAAATGTCTTTCTTCATGTTTAAGAGTGGGTGGTGCAGCTCTTTCAGGATTTTAAATTGTCTATGGATAAATGCAAAACCAACAAGACCCTTAAGATGCAGGAGGACATGAAGAAAACCAAATTGTTCTGCATTGCTGACTGTCCAGGCATGCAGCTGCAGACAATGTCCTTCTATTCGTGTATCTGCGAACCTGAGCTTTCCCAAAAGAGTGCACACTTATGTCTAGGTCAGCCATAAATCCAGGGCTTTAGCGTGTCTTTAATGATGTGCAGGATTTGGTTGTGGATTCTGGCTTTGATGAATAGCTCAGATTTTTTGAGCCTTCTGCAAATAAAAGTTTCATCTTCCTCTGCTGCCATTTATCAGTTTCCTCTTTCCTATTAGTCATGAGGCTGGAAAACACTAGAAAAGGTCTTTTATACACAAATTGCCTAATTATGCTGCCAACTATGCAGCTATGGCAACTGATAGATTGATTTCACCTGAGAGCTATGAATCCCGTATTTAAAGCTGGAAACTGCGATAGGTGAAAAACCTAAGGAAAGGTAAACATCTCAGCAGAATTTGCTGAAATGAGTCCCCCGAAGGGCCACCCTGGTGCACTGGGAGGGGTTTCCCAAGCGGCAGGACCAAGGTGGAGGTGGCACGCTGAGGTTGAGGCACACCACAAAGCTCCATGTGTGATGTGGATGTGGGGGCGTAGAGCAGCCAGCCTTTTTACACCTGCATGATGGGCGCCTTGGACTGTCAACAGCTGCAACGTGGATGTGGGGGTGTAGAATAATAACATCCCTGCGAATTTGGTGGCTGCCCTGCCCTCTTTGCACAGTGAGAACTTCTTCTCATGGGGAAGAATGGCAAAAAGTCCTGGTCACCCCAGCACCCATCCATCTCTGACTCCTTCAGACGTCTATGGAAGCATGAGAAAGGAGCAAGAACCCAGCCTCCGGTAAAACCGGAGAGACTTTCTTTGTGCAAAATAATTACAGTAAGAACTCATTAATCCCCTGTACACAGGAAAGCTGATCAGGGTCTGACCATAACCTTGACCTCACCTGTGAGAAGCGCAGCACAGAGGACAGTACGGGAGATGAAGCAATCAGCTAGGTCAGAGCAGACCTATAAACATAAATGTTATATTCAATAGGGGAAATGCGTCCTTGTGAAATTCTGTTTTTGTAATGCTGGACTGAAATGAGTTGCAATTATTTTGCCGGGATGTTCAGAGAAATCCTTTCAAAGAAATCGTTTGCTGAATGCAATGAGATTTTTTTTTAAGAGAGCTTTTCGGATTTTTTTTTGTTTTACACATTGCTGAAATGAATAATTGGCAGAACGTGGAATATGTAACTTGCTGTGTGAGAACTGGATTCATTCAAACCATCAGTTGTCAGAAATCAGTTGCGATACCAGGGACCTTACAATTGAGAATGTAATGACAGAAATCTCACCTGGTTAACTTGGGTTCTCTGCGCTAAGTGAGGAGAGGCGGCGTGTTTTAAGTTGTGCCGTTGCTCAGCTGACATTTCATTTGTTCTGAAGTCAGCGCTCTTAAATAGCCGTCATGTACTGAGGTTGGAAATATGATTTGGGGTACTGTGTGTTTGGAGGATCAATTCTAAGCTTAGCATCTCCTAGACTCCCTGTGTTTAAAAATTCAGGGAACGCAGAACGATAACTTACAGAAAATTGCTAGCTTCTTCTGAAAAAAATATACGAGCTCGGGAAAAGTAGCTACATACCCTTAAAATTAAAATAATTGCAAAAGTATAATCATGCTTAATGGAAGGTTTTCAGACAGTTCTTAAAAGAAATTACGCCTGATCATGCTCTTCTAAGAAGCTACTGCAAAACTTATTATTTAAAGCTGAGAAAACTGATTGCCAAAGTAAGTTCACTGATAAAAGAGTTGGTGTCGCAGATGAGAACAAAACTCGGAGTGTGAAGGCTCTACTGCCTTGCAGTTGCCAAGTGAGTACAAAAGGCAGATGAAACGCTACAGCTCAGGCTAGTATCAATTCACAATCTCTTTGCACAGGATTTTGTTATTTTACCGGGTTAAAGGCATCAGAAAATCTGCTTTTCTCTTTCTCTCAGAGTTTTCATTCTTTGTTTTTGCTTCATGAAGGTTTTTATTTTCAGCCCTGAATGCACAGCCCAGATAAGGACTTTCTTTCATTTTTTTCTGGGATTGCTTTCATCTGACAGAATATTGGTTCCAATTTATGATTTCCTTGGCAAAGAACCACGCCACGACATTTTTGCCTTTCCAACACTCCACCTTCTCAATAAACACTCTGTATCCTGATTCTCAAAAGAGGGGATATGACTTTAATGTTATCTCTATATATCTGACCGGGACAGCATCAAAAGATCCCAAACTTGGACAAACACATATTTAGAAAATCGGACTTTTTATAGTAAGCAATTTTTTAAGCTCAAATGCAGTGCCAAATAGAAGGAAAAAGAATTTTCATCTCCAAGCAATAAGTGAATTATCTACTTTTTCTTGCTGATCTGTAGAGTTATTTAGATAATCTTGGTATTAATATGCACTTTGCGATTCTGCCCTATATTTACCCTCGCAAAGCCTTTCATAATGTTTAATCATTATTTCACGTGTAAGACAGATTTGTATGATCAACGCTATCACGATTACCATTAATATTGACTTGAATTTTCAAAGCATCTGGAAATAATAGTTCTGTACCAGATTGTCATTATATTTAGGTAAAAAATAAAAATAAATTTCTGTATGAAAGAGCTATAACTATTCATTAGATGCTCTTCATTTGAAAACTATAAAAGCCCGTTGTAAAAAAAAAGTATATAAATCGAAATTAATTAGTGTTTGCAGACATTCACTAACAATTCCAAATGAGAGACTGCACCTTAATGGTATATTTCAGTAAGATACTTTTGATCTCCAAAAAAAGGAAAGAAATAATTTAGTCTCTTATCCCAAAGTACCATTCTGTCACCATCACCGTTAATATTCAAGTCTCTAGCTCCAGGGTCACCCATTTAAAAAGATTTTCCTAGCCTACTTTCGGATAGGCAAACTTTTAAATTTGACGGAGGTGACAAGGAACAGTCTTATAGCAGTTATCTACTATACAGCTTCCTACTGTATTTTCTTTCTTCATTTTTTTTAATTCTCATGTAAATTCCTCCAAGATTTCACTTTCTCTTACTGTTCAGAAAGTAATAAAAATAAAGTAAGTGTGTGTTTGTATGCAAAGAAAGAGTATGACAACAGAAAGGGAAGCGGGGCTTGCAAAATTTTATTAATTTAAGAAATAGTAGTGTAATAGAGTAAGATTTTTCCTGTGTTTTTAGTGTCTGTCAGAGAGGCAATCAGACCTGGATGAATGTACATGAAACAAAGTTCTGTGGGAGTTCTGCCGGCATCGGTGTGCGTAAGCAGTCAATGTTCTCAGAGTTAAGAAAAACAAATCAGTATAATAAATCAAAAAACAGTGGTTGGTGGATGGTGACAGTGACTAATGTGTGGATATTTTGATTAATAGAATCTCAGTCTGTGCACACATGCTCTTACACACGCTCATGCGCTTTTCTGGCATGAGAAATGCTCTCCCATCTTTGCTCTCAGCCTGAACCGTTGTGCATATGTTATACACTTATCTATTTTTACGCTCTCATCTATGGAGTTCATGAACATTATGAATGTGGGTAATAAAGTGAAGACTCCTTGTTTTAAGTTAAGAGTTGATGAGGTGTTTTAGCTGTTCCTGATTGCATCCATCATGCAGATGAAGATGTCCGTTATAAATGCAGATAATCAAATCTTACAGTCAGAAATCTAAACTGTTTGAATACGTAGCAGGTAGACAACTGGTTTTTTCAAAGCTGTTTTTTTTTTTAACAGCCGGGATTTGTAATAAATATGATGGCCAGTGTCTGATCAGATAATTTAATATTTTTAGCGAATAGTGAGATTCATTCAAATTAAAATTAAACAGTTAAAGCAGATACTATATTTTCTGGAAGGAAGATGACTGTAAGGAACAATGAAGTGTCAATTGCTTTCAACAAAAGGGGTCTGCTTTTGAGACATGTAGAAGTCATGGGTGATAATAAGAATATTGGTATTGTTCACACATAAGTAGAAAATAAGTGTCCCTATTGAAAATCCCCCACCCGATGATCAATTTCCCAGCCCGTCCTGATCAGCGATTGTGGATTGGGGTTGGACTAGATGACCTTTAGAGGTCCCTTCCAACCCAAACTATTCTATGATCCTGTGATTCCATGATCCCTGTCCCCTGGCCAACCCTGTTTATATACTGAGCATGATGTCTATGGTGTGGAATATTCCTTTGGCCAGCTTGTCCTGTCTATGCTCCTTGACTTAATATAAGCATTACTTAGCAGCAACTAAAACAATATATGTTATCAACATTATTCTCATACTAAATCCCAAACACAGCAGCTACTAGGAAGAAAATAATCTCTGTCCCAGCTAAAATCAGGACAACTTGTTTACATTAATATCTTTTCATGTATTACCGTATTCTCTCTTTACAGAAAAACTGAGATTTAAGATTCACTTAGAACAATTGGGTTCTGATACTGTTTTTGCTTTAGTTTTATAATTCTATAGTTTAGGTATTTGTAGTGGACTTACTCCAGATTTACGCTGGGGTGACTGGAGAAACAAGTCCATTACATTTCATTATGAAAACCAGGAAACATGCTTAAGCAGAGTGGGGAGATAATCCCCTGTATTTTCTGGATGAGATAAGAAGATGATTTGAAATGTTCTCCATTTCATCAAACTAGTCTCCCAGAATCTCTCAAAACTTTGAAACCCAATGTCTATGTATCACACCAGAAGGATTAGTAAAATCCAGACCTGCGTGTTTGGGATGTGGTAAGTTTTTCCTTCTCATGAACTTTAAACACTGTCACTTGGTTGGTATGAAAAGGATGAGAGAACTTGATTCAGCTGGGTGATACGCTGTTCCCAGTGCATCCCACACAATGTCATCAGCAGCCTATGGAGTCGCATGTGAGTTCAGACAAGCAATCACTCACGTCTTCGAAGACAAACCACTTCTCAAGCAAATCCACCATGGATACTGTAAATTATGGAAATATTTGAAAGGAAGGGAAACAGTGAGTAGTCTGGCTTAGTTTTGTGTAACTGATGTGAAGTGCTTTTCTCTGCACAGTGAAGATAATAATCTGCTGAAAACTCAGATTGGGGGGAAGATAATAATCTGCTGAAAACTCAGTAATGGGGGGAAGAATAGGCTGAAAGACCTTTGGTGCCCTCTATTTGGGAACGAACAATACCATTTCTTCTGTCTGTCTTTCCCTACTCTTTTTTGTTCGTTTGACTGAAACATCTGGGAAGGTCAGCGTAGCTTGACTACTTTACCTTCCATGTATTGAAACGAAGCTGTGGTGTGTCGGTATGGCCATAATTCATCAGCTGAACAAAGCTGGTCTGTGGTACCTGACTAGTCATGCTTCTGAGCACCTCCATTTTCAGCTGAACTGGTTTCATGTCTAATGTAAAGCTTTTCTTCTCAGAAGGCATGATGGGATTTCTTCAGAGAAAGTGTGAAGACGTGGTTTACCTCATAGGTAGAAAAGGGTGGTGTGGTTTAGTTTGACCATAAAACTGGTTTAGAATCATCAGAAGAAGAGCTTGTACTTTGCTGTATGTGAGGAGAGGTCACATGGAGGTTCCAGGTGTGATCGTTAATCTGTTGGGGCAGAAATACTTAAGAGACCTTTCCAACATGGACTGGGTTTCTTTTCTATTTATCTCCTTGAGCTGCATAAGGTGAAATATCTATCATGCCATAGTTTTGTTGTCATGGCAGAGCTCCACTAACAACCTGGTGGTTCCTTCTGAGCTTCTTGCGTTCTCTGTATTTATTAGGAAATTAACATTTTTTTTCTCTGTAAGCAGCTGTGAGGCTGCAAGTTACAGAGACTGCAGCTTCCTCACGAGGAATAGATTTCCTCTTGCAGGAAAGGACACGTTTGATTCATGTTGGCCTGTGGGAGAGGCAGGCAGGTACAATGTCGGTGCATTTACGTGCAGATGGATGTAGTAGTTAATTAACAATATCAATTTTTAAGTGCAAAAATATCTGGGATTCTCTACATTTCCTTTCCATGGAGAAAGGAAATGCATTGCTCCAGGCTTGGGGCAGTGTGGCTGGAGAGCTGCCTGGTGGAACAGGACCTGGGGGTTCTAATTGACAAGCGGCTGAACATGAGCCAGCAGTGTGCCCAGGTGGCCAAGAGGGCCAATGGCATCCTGGCTTGTATTAGAAATAGTGTGACCAGCAGAAGGAGGGAGGTGATTGTCCCCCTGTACTCAGCACTGGTGAGGCCACACCTGGAGTATTGTGTCCAGTTCTGGGCACCTCAATATGAGAGAGATCTCGAGGTGCTGGAGCGAGTGCAGAGGAGGGCAATGAAGCTGGTGAAGGGCCTGGAGAATAAATCTGATGAGGAGCGATGGAAGGAGCTGGGACTGTTTAGTTTGAGGAAGAGGAGGCTGAGGGGGGACCTCATCACTCTCTACAACTACTTGAAAGGCCATTGTAGAGAGGTTGGTGCTGGTCTCTTCTCACAGGTCATTAGCGATAGAACAAGAGGGAATGGGCTCAAGCTGCAGCAGGGTAGGTTTAGGCTGGACATTAGGAAAAAATTCTTCCCAGAAAGAGTGGTCAGACACTGGAATAGGCTGCCCAGGGAGGTGGTGGAGTCCCCATCCCTGGATGTGTTTGAGACTCGTTTAGATGTGGTGTTAAGGGATATGGTGTAAGGGAGAACTTTGTAGAGTGGGGTTGATGGTTGGACTCGATGATCCCAAGGGTCTTTTTCAGCCTAAGTGATTCTGTGATTCTATGAGATTAGGTTCACCCTAATCTGCAGCTCACCAGGTCCCGCTGTGTTCGTAGCTCCCATTCACACAGAGGCTGGTAACTGAGTTCACACCAGTTTGCAGCAGAACGGCAGGCAGTCCTACGGGGCAGGTCACGAGAGCTGTGCTAAATCTTGAGGTACGGGTTGTTCCCACTCCTTACTCCTACGTGAGAAGGAAAAACTCCCCGCTGTAGCCAAGGTGCCTTTACAAATACCTTCAGCGGAAATCGCGTTTGCTCCAGCCATGACTTGGCGATGCTGGCAATAGACTGAACACGGGGCAAAACCAGCAGATAGATAGCTTCAGCTCGGTCCCAAACGATAATCCCCTGAAGAATCAGAGCAGCAAAATTGAAGCTGTTCACCAAAAGATTGTGGTGGAACATCATTTTCCACTATGCTCAGTGCTGTGAAATCAGAGAAGAATAAAAAAACAAAAGCAAGAGCTGCAGCGTAAGTCCCATGCGGTACTTCATCAGAAAGGCAGAAAACAGGACCGTGGGTTTCCAACAGATACATTCTACTGAAACAGAGGAATAAAACAGCCAAATCTCCTCATCATGTTAGGGAAAAAAATGAAAGTTCAACTGACAAAGTAGCAGCCTGAGGACATTGTTCTCAGGATGAAGAAAAAGAAGCTGTTTTACATTGTGGTAAAACCTTTTTTTTATTGTTTTTCTAAACTTCCTTAATTGAACTTCTTAGTCTTGACGTGAGTCGTGCAGAAAATCAAACAAATAAAAAATAAGCGTCTCCTCCTTTAGTTTAGAAAGGCTGCAGAATCCAGGATAACTTTATTCCAAAAATATCCTGAAGATGGCACAACAGGCACACGTTGCTGTATGGTTTGCTTAAGGTCATACTGTTAGATGAGAGAATTTTTGCTAAAATATTAATCCTTTGGAGGAGCTCTTTAAAAAATAGAAGCAAAACAGAAATTTAAACCTTTTAAAGCACAGTCTATCAATAAAATTATTTTACAAGTGGAACACGGGCTGTTAATTTAATCCTGCCTAAAAGATTAATACAAACAGGTGGGCAGGCAGAGACCTGTCATGGTCAGGTGTTATTGGCAAGAATCAGTTTAATTTGTGTTGTTTAGTTTTTATCAATACATTTCCTTTGTAATTGTAAAACAACTGGTAACCTCGTCTGTTATCTCCAGCATAATGTGTTATCTACATCTAAATGCCAATTTTTATAAGGCCCATTTTGACTTTGGGAGAGACAAGATTACTTGCACAATCTCTATTTTATTAAAATATAAGAAATATTATGGGACATTTTTATTAAAAAAGAAAATACTGAGTGTCAAGTTGTATTAGCGAATGAATAAATCTGTATTATAGATGAATTAACCATAAATACGCTCTCCACAACATTCTTAGGCACACTGATAGGGTGGAGTTTATAAAACATGGGAGTAATTTCACGGATGTACGATAGCTGAGGGTGGTTCAGCTTCCTCTAGCCAAGTATAGATGCTATACCTGGATTTTCAAAATGTGTTCAACAAAGGCCCTGCGCTGAAAGCGTATGAATCAAAGCTGTCCCTATGGCAAGCGGGAAGAGTCCTTTTGTGGATTGCTACCTGATAGAAAGAGAAACGCGAGGGCAGGACTAAATGAGCTGCTCTGCTGTGGTAAGAGGTTATCAGTGGAGACCCTCAGAAGCCTTTCCTGACACCTTCGCTATTTCCCATGTCCATAAACAATGAAGAAAAGGAGAAGGAAGTGAATTGACAAAATCTGCTGGCAAGACTACAGTATATAAGGTAATAAAAATGAAAGGCAGTGCCAGAGCTTGCAGAGGGAAGGGATCCCACAGTATTGTGACTGCAGAGTAAAAGGGTAGTTGAATCTAATACGGGTGATTATGTGTGGTGTGATTTACATGGCGAAAACCAACTGTGAGTACACATGCACAATAATGTTGGTTTTCACAGTAGCTGTTACTACTCAGAAAGGAGGGATAGGCGTTGGTTTTTACCGTCATCTTCATTAGAAGTTGATAACAAGCAAGACTGGGCACACACACGCAAAGGAAAAAGGCATCTGAAGGAAGAGGGACCATCGTGAAGACAAGCCTGGCACATATGAAACGTTTTCTCAGCTGCCATCTACTGTGGCAATTGTGTGAATTCCTAGGAGTGGAAGTCATCTGACTTTGCTAATACAAGTATTAATATCTAGTTTAAATATTTTTATTTCTTCTCTTTTTATAGCCAATGTAGATAGCCATGCTCTTCCAGCGTGTGATTCATTCCTTCCTGAAGAGATGTCTAAAGTAGATGAAATGAAATGCTCTTCATCTCTCCATAGACTGCACAGGGAACCTAGACGTACTGTAATTTACTGCTGCTATGTGTGTCTAACACTTACGGGGCTCACTCAAGTGTCTTAAGTTCCCTCTGGTAAAGTCTTTAGATACCTAGGCTCAGATTTTGCCCAGAGGCAGCTCAGTCCCATTATAGTGGAGGCCCATAAACACTTCTCTCTCTCTCACTCTCCATTTTGTCTACTTTCTCGTGCTAAAAAGTACTTTCCTTCTACTTGTTCCCACTGGTGTACTGCATATCTCTGAGCCTTTCTTCATGTTCTCACAGCTGGGACTATGTTGTTTGTCAGGTTAATGAAATGATTCCGGTCAAAACACCATCTTTGGGGGCATTGTTGTTGTTGTTGGTGGTGTTCTTCACCTTCTTCTTCTTCTTCTTCTTCTTCTTCTTCTTCTTCTTCTTCTTCTTCTTCTTCTTCTTCCTCTTCCTCTTCCTCTTCCTCTTCCTCTTCTTCTTTTCTCGTTGTGTGGTAATAGTTGAATTGACTGTTTTATAGCAGTGTGGCCTCACAGTAAAATTGCCCCTTTCCTGAGGATGTGTGAATGTGGGAGAGAATGGGAGGGGGAAGAAGAGAGCATGGGATCTTCTTCGGTTGGCTTCCTCTCTGAAGCCAGTGTTCTGTAGGCTCTTGACAGCAATGAGCAGCGCGTAAGTGCCTTTCTGGTGCTTAATCCCAAGCAGGGCATTCCCAGTGGAGTCTGTTTTAATCTCTCCTCTAGGAGCTTTTCCTCTTTGTGTAAATATTCATGGGAGCACTGACTGAAACGCAGGTTTCCCAGGAGAAGTTAGTACCCACAAGACTCTCGAATCCTTCTCGCTCTGCAGGCTCATGTATTTATTTCTGTATTTTAAATGCAGTGAAACAGTTTCAGAAAAGGAGGTTGAGGGATCACATTTACGGGACATCTTCTTGTCTCAGAAAAAGGGAAATAATGGATACTTGTTTTCATCCATGTCAGTGATGTCCCTGCTCATTGCAGGAGGGTTGGACTAATGACCTTTACATGTCCCTTCCAACCCAAACCATTCTAGGATTCTATGATTCTATTTCAATGTATGTTTTTTATAGCCTATAGGATTGCTTTAATCTTCACGCATTGGATGCCAGTCCCTGCATTTCACCTATTTCTAAATTTTTGGAAGTGCAATGTCTCAGAAAATTTGATCCAAGAAGGATTCCTGGTAGTGGAAATTAAATGGGAGAAAAGGTTTTATTCCACCAGATATTTTTTTTTTAGAACTTTTCCTCTTTCCCCAGCTCCTCAGCATTTGCTATGAGTTGGTACGAGCAGCCCGCTTTCGAGTATAAAAAAGTTCTGGTGAGTCCCTCTCTCCACAGGGCTAATTCTCCCACTGCTTTGTACTTTTCTCAGCCAGAATGCCTGGCTGAGGGCTGTGAACTCTCCCAGGCAGTAAGCATTTGAAAAACAGTTGAGAAGTTTCTGTGATGTGGCCAGAGCTGGAGGGGAAATGCTACTTCAAGTGGAAGAAATTCACAGTGGCCAGTAAGGCTGTGAGAGCCAGCCAGAGCCAGGCTGGGAAGGACTGATGGTCCCTGCAGGCTGTGGGCGTAGTGCCTTTCCTGGTTTCCTTTCTGCTGCCCACTTGCACAGTTCTGCAGGCCAGATTTCTCCTTGGCTAGGATTACTTACTGCCTCCAGCTCTGGAGCCTTCAACACCAGAAGGACAAGGACCTGTTGAAGTGAATTCAGAGGAGGCCCCGGAGATGCTGGGAGGGCTGGAGCCCCTCTGCTGTGAGGACAGGCTGAGAGAGCTGGGGGGGTTCAGCCTGGAGAAGAGAAGGCTCCGGGGAGACCTTGTAACCCCCTTCCAGTCCCTCAAGGGGCTCCAGGAAAGCTGGGGAGGGACTCTGGAGCAGGGAGGGGAGCCATGGGATGAGGGGTAACGGTTTTACACTGAAAGAGGGGAGATTTAGATGAGATCTGAGGCAGAAATTCTTGGCTGTGAGGGCGGTGAGCCCCTGACCCAGGGTGCCCAGAGAAGCTGTGGCTGCCCCATCCCTGGAGGGGTTCAAGGCCAGGTTGGACGGGGCTTGGAGCAACCTGGGCTGGTGGGAGGTGTCCCTGCCCAGGGCAGGGGGTTGGAACTAGATGGTCTTTAAGGTCCCTTCCAACCCAAACCATTCTGCGATTCTATGATTCTATGATTTTTAGGGCTTTGGGATTTTTATCACAGTTTATGGATATAAACATGGAGATACCAATGGCACAGCTGAAGCAGGGATGAAGGGTGAGGGTCTTGGTTATAATCCAGCTCCCTAGCATAGGAGGGAGGGCCAGGATCCTATTTGTTTCCAATGAAATGTTTTCACCTTTTCTGCTCTGTTATTAAGCATTTTACCTTTTCCACATTGTTCTGTCCTGTTGCCAGTATTTCTTCTGTTCCTCTGAAGGTGACTGGAGCAAAGCTGCCTGTTTTTCACAGGAAGTCACTGCGGCTGCCCATATGGACAATTATGGTGCTCCAGCTGTGTGCGGGGTGTAATTTCCAGCTGTGGGGTGGCAGTAAACAGCTGGGGGTGGTAATTTCTCAAACTGCTCCGGCAACATTCACAACATATGTCTATGCCCTAAGGATTTTCAGTAAACTAACTGTATTATTTGCAGTATTTAGAGCATTTCTTATTTCAAACGTACAAAGTAAAAGCCAATACTGCAGATTCTGAGGTAACTTAATCTTACTGTAAGCAAAACTGCCAGATATTTAAGGACAACAGCTGTGGCTATTCCTGCTTGAAAGAATTTCTGTTACCGGCTGAGAGAAGAGAAAACAAAATATTATGAAAATTTACACGGATCTATAGTACGCTTCCTGAATCTACTTAAACTCTGCCACTCAATTTTCCTAATCAATCATATCTGTTAATAGTGCTGTTAAGATTTACGATATAAACTGAGCGCAGTGCAAGTCTGGTAGAAGTGGAGCTCTTCTGAAAGTTTTCCCGAGAATTACTGTGCGTTGATACTAAAACTTTCACGTGAACAGATTTACTACAAATACTCAGTTTTATGCCTCTATAAGCTAATCTTGTGGCACGTTCCTTTTTGTATATCTTTCCTCTGGGAAAAAAGTTCATATATAGAATAAAATTGTAATATAATGCATGTGACAGCCTGTCTTTTACCGTAATTGTGGGTAGGATCCTATAAAGCTAACATCCTGCTACTAAGATATAAATAGCAAGTCCCAGTCAGCTGTGGGAACTGATTTGGTAGAAGGCAGTGCTCTTCTGCTCACCTCGGACTGCACGAGATTCCGGGCTCCGGAGGACGAGAACAGCAGCATGCAAATGTGTAAGGCGTTTATTTGGTGGTGGCGCTTCTGCCGTGATGAGATTGGTTATGGCATGTAGGGCAACCAGCAATGCTAAGTATCTGTGAAATAAGGCCCCTGATTTAGGGTCCTAAATATAGCTTTTGTGATTTGCTTCAGGCTCTTAAATTTGACTGTTTTGACTTAGCTGCTCGCAGAACCATAGTTTATCATTGCTGGTGCAATGTTCAGCCAACTTATGAGAGTTCGTGCAAAAAGAGTTGTTTCAGAAATTCTGATAGACCCCAAACTGTCATGCATGCACGCTGTATAATAGATAGCGGTATTATTATCAAGAATTCTCAAGAGAAATCATGGTTACCTTGCCTGCTTTCACTGAAGTTTTTCATACAGCTGAGAAAAGGACTTACTCACAACTGCAGAAAACTCTGGTTCTTTTGAACTAAGCATCGGTTGTAATTATTTTACATGTTCTGTTGCTGTATGATAAAAAGGATTTGTTTGATAGCTTCAGCACAGGAATATTCAAAAGGATTTAACAACCGATGTTTTCAAAGTACCATCTTTTGCTGGTTCTTTTATTGTTTCAAAATATTTTTGAAATGGAAGAGTAATAATAATAATAATAATTCACGTGTATGATTCCTTTCAATTCTGAATCTCAGAGTACATGCATTAATAAATTAAGCCTCACAGCAGCTCTCTAATTTAAGAGTATTTTTATCCACATTTGACAGATGGAGAAACAGAAGTACTGAGAATTATAGATGCATTTGCAAAGGTGTGATTAGGCTGTACAGAGGAGAATAGGAATACGGCATTTAGGCTACTCCAGAACTATGGAAAATTTTCAAGGGTAGGGGGTATGTTCTTTTGAAAGTGTGGTCCTCCTCGGGGTACGTAGGCTGATGGCCTCAACTGGCAAGTCAGCATGGCACTGCGCTGCTCTTTCAAACGTATTGATTCGACTCTGTGCTAGTTAAAAGGATCTCACCACTGCTGCTCTTCCCGTGTTATAGATCGGCATCCTGAAACCCAGCTCAACAGCAGAATGATGTCACTCCACAATAAACCAGTCCCCGTACTTGAATTCACGTAAGGTGATGCTTTTCAAGATTATGAACAGTTCACACAGTGCCAATAACCCCGCAAACATGCCTCGAGCAAATGGCAATTGCTCACCTGATTTCTGCAGCTGGTCAGTGATCGTAATACAAAGGGAGATGTTCTTTACCCGGCTCTGGAGACGGAAGGAGCTCCTGGTATGTGCTGGGCAACCTGTGCATGCCAGCTGACACTTTGGGCAACACTCATGTACAGCTGAAAAGTAGCTTGTGTGCTACTGAAGATGTGCCCATCGCGGGTGGGGAACGCCTGCTCTGCTTAAGTTTGGGATCGGCCCTGCTCAGGCAAGGGGCCTGATGGCTTGTGATGGTGTGCTCCACCGCCAACCTGACCTTTATCTCCTATGGCGTAGGACAGGAAAATAATTTGGTGCTAAGGGATCTGAGAATTGAGCTCCTCTCTGTAGTTCAAAGTCCATGATTTCTTGAATACCATCTGCACCATTTTCCAACTGGTACATCGGTGGTAGACACAACAGTTCCTCGTGGACAAGAGACTTGAGGGGATGGTGTGACCATGTGCTCCCCCTGGCCCCCAACCTGACCTTTGTCTCTCATAACGCTGCCCAAGCAATAACAACCCATGGTGGTCACAGTGGTGCATCTAGTCGTGATGGCTCCATCCGGCTCAACGTGGTTTTAAGGAGACAGATAGCACAACAGCCAAGGGCTGACTGGAGGAATGTGCCCACCTCACCACCACACTGGCACTGTGGTCAATATGCAAATATGGCTATAGGTCAGTCATCTCACCCCCCTAAATAGTGAACATCCCAAGAGCCCTTTGAGCTCTCCTGCGTGGCAGCGGCTGCATGCCAGGATCTCCCCTTGGGCAGGGACATCTCTCAAGGTGACTTCTCGAGATTCAGAGATTCCTTGCCGCAACAGATCCTCGGTAAGTGACTAACAGCACGCTGAACTTCGAAATCTGAGCTAAGTGATAGAAAGGATTGATTGCACATATCTAATCCCTTAGACATAAACCATTGACCAAGTCTGGGACTGGGATTGGATCCAGCTGCACCCAGACTCCTCTCTGAGAAGGACTTGAGAAAGCAACAGGGTCCTGTCTGAACCTCAGCTCAAGGGGAGGGTCTCCCTGAGAGCTCTGTCTTACCTCGTCCTCCATGCAGTGAATAACCAAGCGTGCCTTGCCATCGAATCTTGTTAAAACACTGCCACATTTACTATCAAACTTTGTCAAATCCCTGCTTTATATTAATAAACGTATTGCTGTTTCTCTCTACGAGTGAAGTGCATCACTCTGTCCGCGACGCAGCTCCTGCAGGTTTCCTGGCTCCCTGCGGATTTGCCATGTGTCCCAGCAGACAGAGATTCTCCTCAGCGTCATGTTTTGTGTCTGTGGCAGCTCACTGACTCTTGGGAATTATTTGGGAGAGGTGAACACATCAACATTAGGGTACCATTATGCCCTATGACAACTTCCTTCTGAAAATCCTCCTATTAGTCCTCAAGGCAGGTCAGAAGCCAAATAACCCTTTTTTTTGGCACCAGAGCTACTCTCTTTCGCTGTTTGCAGGTATAAGAAAAACATTCTATTCTTATGTTTTCTTCTTTTTCAGTACAGAACTAAGACACTATTTAAAACCTCCCATGGTAGAACATGCATAAACAGCAAATCACTACTGCGGCTCTTTAGTCTTTGATAAAATATTAATTACCATTCAGCTGAGGTAGATAGAAGTGATCGAATCCAACAGCACTTGTCACTTAGTGCTTGTCTTATTCTCGGAGTTTGGACCTCACATTTTAATGCATCTGTGGAAGTGAATAATTTTTTCGTACATTAGAAATCCAGAATTATTTTCTGCAATTGTTCTGTGAATGACTAGGTCAAAGACATCTTTAAAATATCACTCTAAGTGATTTACATTTACCTGAATATTAATTTTGTTCTTAAGTTAAGGGTCCATTGCAATAAGCAGAGGAAAAAGTGCTGTAAATAAATTTCCATCTGTGCTTTATATGCAAATTTCAATCATAGGAAGGGTTCTACAGTTCTTTTATAATGTAATATCAATTATGAATGTCTACGGGACAAATATATTTATAGGATAGCAGAGATTTTCCATGTTCTTACTGGGCTGTAATATCACATATTTTTGCTCCCGTTGACTGTTTTGTTTCTTTTATTTTCTAACACTGGGAATTAGCACTTTGTTGGAAAAAAGGTGACTAAATCCCATTGGTCCAATTGACTTTAAGACAATTGTTGTGGCATTCCCTAAGGACAGGAATACAAACTCAGAAATTTGAACATAGTATGTTTGAAAAAGACGATGTAGTAATTATTTTTGTATAAAACCATATGATCTCAGTTTGAATGTCACAGTGTTTTTATCTCACAAAGGTAATGAAGAAAACTCTCATTCCTGTATTTAGACTGTAAGATGAGTGAGACATCTGCTTTTCTGCTGAAGTCCCTGCTTCGCACTGGCAATATGACAGAATTGTAGAATGGTTTGGGTTGGAAGGGACCTTAAAGCCCCCCCAGTGCCACCCCCTGCCCTGGGCAGGGACACCTCCCACCAGCCCAGGTTGCTCCAAGCCCCGTCCAACCTGGCCTTGAACCCCTCCAGGGATGGGGCAGCCACAGCTTCTCTGGGCACCCTGGGCCAGGGGCTCGCCGCCCTCACAGCCAAGAATTTCTGCCTCAGATCTCATCTCAGTCTCCCCTCTGTCAGTGTAAAACCCTTCCCCCTCGTCCCACGGCTCCCCTCCCTGCTCCAGAGTCCCTCCCCAGCTTTCCTGGAGCCCCTTGAGGGCCTGGAAGGGGCTGGAAGGTCTCCCCGGAGCCTTCTCTTCTCCAGGCTGAACCCCCCCAGCTCTCTCAGCCTGTCCTCCCAGCAGAGGGGCTCCAGCCCTCAGAGCGTCTTCATGGCCTCCTTGGCCCCGCTCCAACAGGTCCATGTCCTTCTGCTGTTGGGTGCCTC